>NW_027185720.1:6700399-6736473 GCF_028583685.1 Petaurus breviceps papuanus | reverse complement strand
CACACACACACACACACACACTGAGCAAGTATTCATAAGCTCTTCCTTCATTCCGGGAGCTCTGTGGGGCACTGGGAATGGAAAGACAAAGGTAAACCGGTCCCCGTCCTCGAGGAGCTCATGTTCTGTCAGGGGATGGAGCATGGACACACTCAAGCCTGGAATCAGCACAAGTAACTGGGGGTGGGGATGGATCAAGGAAGGCTGCCTGCAGGAGGCTTCATTTAAGTGGAGCTCAGATGACTGTTTCATTTCAGATGGGATCTGTAGTGGATAGCACTGGCCCTGGAGCCAAGGAAACCTGAGTTCAGATCTGACTCAGACCATTACTGTTTGTGTGACCCTGGGCTAGTCACTTTGCTTCTGTCTGCCTTAGTTTCCTCATCTCTAAAGTGAGGATAATAACAGCACACGTTCCTCCCAGAGTTATTGTGAGGGTCAGATATTTGTAAAATGCTTTGCAGACCTCAGAGCAGCTCTAGAAATACTAGTTGTTATTATTATTCCTTTATTCCTGACTTATCCCTTCTCTCATAAGTCAGTAGCCTGATTCTACACAGGCAGCGACCCTGAAATTAGGACCACAGGAGTGACCAAGTCTTCCTTGTCTTCACTTCTTACCGTGTCCACCATGCAGTGCTCTTCTTGAGAAAGAAGTCTGCCTGCCTGTGGCAGCGAGGCTGCTGGCTGACGCAGAAGCCAACCACCTTTCTCAGTTCTTGATCCTCAGCTCTGTGTTTTTTTGGCTGTCCTCCCCTTTTCATTGAGATTAGTCTTTAAGAAGTGTGCTGAATCTCTGTCAGGAAATGCTGGGTTATCAGGGAGGCGCAGAGAAAGGCCACAAACCTGGAGAAGGGCAGGGATCGTCCTGAGATTCTGAAAGCAGAGAGGAGAGTCTGGAAACTCGAGCTCACTCAGCCTGTCTTATTAAAGGTGTTTCTTGCACACCCAGAAGCGGCACTCCCAGAGAGCCACGTCCATCAGGAGCAGGTCGGAGCAAACTAGTCTCCTGTCCTTTTCCAACTGGGCAGTGCTGGAGAGGACAGTCTTCTTGTCTCAAGCCTGTCTTAGCTGAGTGACTCTGAGCACAGCATTTAAATCTCTCTGCCTCAGTTTCCTTATCTGTCAAATGAAGATCTTAACAGTCCCTCCCCAAATTGGTATGTGGACCAGATGAGATGAGAAATCTGAAGCACTTTATAAACTGTACTTATCCCATTAAGGGAATACCTGGATGTTCTGTAATTGCTGGCTGCTGTTACTGATATTTGTTTAGATCTCGGCAAAGCAGCTGACAAGTCCCTGTTCTTGTGGAAAAGTCCAAGAGCTGTGGGCCACATCAGGAGCTGGCAAACTGCAGCCCCACCCCCTGAGCTAAGCCTGGTGTTTGTACCTTTCGAAAGAAATCGAGGACCATCGGGCTACATTACTGTGCACTTGGGCAGGTTTGGGCTGGGTTGGATTGTTGAACTCAATGAAGGATGTGACCGACATCAGCTCATCCAGAGATCTCCAGCAAGCCTCAAGGGCAGCACGGCGGAGCCAGACTGGTCTCTGCCATCCACACGGGTCCTGGATAAAAAGTGTTAAAGGTGTCAGTGGCGTGTCTGGAGGAAAAGACAGTGTAGGAAAGAGCTCAAGGGTCTCTGAGAATCAGGGGAGAGAAAACTTGAAAATCAACCTGGAAAGGGCACCCGCCTGCATTTTAGTATATAAACAAGACTAAGTTGGGAAGGAAAGGCAGCAACTGCTAACAGAGTCAGGATTCCTAAGCCCTTTGTCAGGCTGCGACATTGGGAGGGATTTTAAGAAGGCTCAATGTGGGGCGGCCAGGTGGCTCAGCGAGTAAGAGCACCGGCTCCAGTGTCAGGATGACCTGGAGATCAAATCCCAGGCTGAGACACTCAGCACCGCACCCAGAAATAACTGGCTGAGTAACCTTGAGCAAGTTACTTAACCCCGATTGCTTTAAAAAAAAAAAAAAGGCTCAATGTACAGCCTTGTATTTTGATGGCGTTTCTCTGGGAGAGGAGCAGCTTCCTCAGGCACGTGTCCTTGACCAGAGGAAGCTGGGCTGGGCCGGGCCCCTGTCAGCTGAGACTTCATTTCATACTGTGCACCCCTTGTGGTTTTTAAGAGCGCGTGTTACTCCAAAGAAACAGGAAAATTGGCAGCTCTCTGAGACCACATTTCAGTGACTGTTAGAAATATTGATGTGGCTCTAACATCTCAGCATCAAGAAAATCAGTAATAATGGCTCAGCTTCTACCTGCCAGACCCTGTGCTTAGTGCTTTACAGTTATGTCCATATGACCCTCACAACAATCCCAGGAAGTGGGTGCTTTATTTGCTGTTATTATTCCCTTTTTACAGATGAGGAAACTGAGGCAGGCAGCGGTGATGTGTCTTGCCCAGGGTCCCACAGCTAGAATGTGTCTGAGGTCAGATTTGAACTCAGGTCTTCCTGACTGAAGGTCTGGTGCTCTGGGCACAGTGACACTCCCTACCTGTCTACCAAAGATCATTCACATCCATAAGGACATAGTCTCAGTCATTCTAAAGAGGAAGAACTAACAAATTATTGCTGTGAAACAGCCCAGTTAATCACCAGAAAGGGCTCCCTGAGACCCCGAGAGCAGAAGGAGTTGATGTTGCCTCCTTGCTGGTGGGCTGGAGGTTGGACACACAGCAAGAAAACAAAGGCTTCCTGGGGCTGTGAAGGAAAAATCTGCTGGGGGGAGGTGGGACCAAGCTTAGGGCGCCGGCCAAAGGTGAGCAAAGGTCATTGTTACTCAAGAGACCCAGAAGGTCACTGGCAGGGCTGCAGAGGCATCAGCCTCACACTCACTTCCTCACACACACATATCAGAGTCCAGCGGCAGGACCAAAGTCAGGGCAGCCAGTGACCGCCCAGGATGCACTGGGTGACCTCGGCGTCTTTGATGTCTGACCAAGCTCCACCTCTCAGTGCTCCACAGGCTTGCAGAAATAGTCTAGGGGCTGTGCTCGAGGTAGTGTAGCTGGTAGGCAGCTGTGAATGGGCAGCTCTTCACTGATTCTTGAGCTGGATTCCACGTACCTTCCATCCCATCATCGAAGATGCAGGGTGTCGGGTCATTGTATACATTTCATGAGCTTCTGATTGAAAACGGGGCCTTCACCAGGGAACTGGTTCTGGGGTTGGACAGAGATGAATGTTCCAATTTCCAAAAACTGGGAGAGAATGGAGTTAGCAGGTTCTAGACCAGGGGTCGCTGGCAAGTTTCTGGCAAAATTCTGGACTGCTTAGTTAAAGAAATGGCTGGTGAGCCCCTAGAAGAGGAGGTGGGGGTCCCAAAGACTCAGCATGACCTGATCAGAATGATCATGGCACACCGGCCAATAAGACTATCTGTGAAGCACTTAGCACAATCCTCAGTATGTAGCCAGTAGGCATTTAATTCATGCTCATCCCCTTTCCTCCCCCATTTCTATTTCTGACAAAGGAAACAGATTGACAGGTCTGTGGGATGCTAACTCATACATAATATGTGTCTGTGTGTGTATAGATACAAATGAACACCCACATTTCACACTTGTATTTGTCACCTCGATTTTAGAAACAAGGAGGGAAGAGCTCCCCTTTGCTCTGATCAGAGGCACCACAGGATTTTCCGGACAGAGAATCCTGGTCTGAGCCTATGGTACTCATGGTATCCACGTATGGAGGGGGCGTCACAGTTCACAAGGCATGATGGGCATGACAGCAGCTGCTCCCACATAGTGTAGAAGTGCTCTGGGGTTTGGGAAGGGCTTTCTTCCCAGTCACCCTGTGAGGGAGCGGGGCAATCTCTCAGCCTTGGTTTCTTTGTCAGCAGGGAGTGAGCACAGGTGACTTGGTGTAGCAGCAAGCACCCCAGCGTTCCCAGGGTGGCTGCTAGCAATACAGGTTCTTGGATCTGCTTTGTTAAAGGAAAGCAACTCAAAATGGGTTAACAAGCTTACTTTAATCAGTCAGACATATATCGTTTACCTTGTTCAGGAGAAAAGGTCAGCACCCCGAACTTCAAAGTATACAGGCAGAATTATCAAGACAGAAACAGATCAAGTAGACAGATTTCCAAACTGTCCAACCATTACATCCATACCTAGTTAACATCTGGGTTTCAACATCTGGGTTTTTCAAAGCCGGGGGGCCTCTGGACAACGGCTTCCCAGAATACAGATCAAATCACAGAACACTTCTCAAAGTGAGCCCCCAAAACAAAGCCTCGCATCAGGGCTTATATAGCCTTCTCCTGGCTCAGAGAATGTAACAACCTTCTGGACCCACTGGCCAATCAGAAAGTATCTACTGAAAAACAAGCCTCCCATCCCAGGCTTCAGGTGCACTTTAGCCTAGGGGCAGGGAAGATCTTCCAAATTTGCATTCCCATTACACTTGGCCAGGGTCTCACACACAGTTTTGTTAAGCTTAAAGTCTGTGCAAATTCCTGTGCTTAGCACAAGGCATTTTGAGATAAAGCCAGATTGTCTGTGCCATGAAGAGTCTTAGGATCTGGTGGGGGGGGCGGGGGGATCAGAGGCTCTGAGTGAACAGTTTTTAAAGGAGCATTTCAAAGGATCAGCAGTGACATGCAGGATTGCTTCAAGTCTGTAATAAGAGAAACGCAGCTATTGAGGTTTCGTTTTATGTTCAGCAAATCAGCAAGGATGTCAAAAGCCAGATAGTCGATGCTTGAAGGGCTCTAGGAAAGCAGGAAGAGCTGGGAAACAAGAATTTGTTGAGAGAAGTCACCAAACTGTGGTTTTAAGCCATAGATTCCAAGCCTGGGCCTGTCTCCCAAAGAAGGTAAGGAGAGAAAGGGGAAGGTCTCAAGACGTAGAGACTGGAATATTCATTCACAGCAGCATTTTCTGTGATAGTCAAAAGAAAAGGCCTCAACAAAATTTTTAAAAATGTAAAAATCTCCTGGGAAGAGATCATGGTCTACTTGTATCTAAATAAGGATATGAGAGAAGTCTGTGACCAGGGCAGCAAAGAGGGCTAGGCCGAGGTCTCTAAAGACATGGGAGAGCCCACCTGGGGCTCAGGAAACGAGCTGAAGGAGGGCCCCTTGGAGGAGGAGAGGGTTCCATCATTCTGCCTTGGTCCTTACCCATAGCCACTGGCTAAGACACTTGTTCTTCCTAGTTTTCTTTGTGATGAGCATGGCTCTCTGGGAGAGGGAAGAAGAGATGTTGGGTGAAAACCAAAGAACAGAAATGTATTTTTGGCGGGTTTTTTTTGGAGAGGGGAAGGCAAGACAATTGGGGTTAAGTGACTTGCCCAAGGTCACATGGCTAATAAGTGTTAAGTGTCTGAGCCCAGATTTGAACTCAGGGCCTCCAGACTCCAGGGCCAGTGCTCTATTCACTGCACCACCTAGCTGCCCCTCAGAAATGTACTTTTTAAGAAAGAAAAGATTGACTGAGTCAGCGGGAGAAGAGGTGATTCAAGGTCAGATTCTAGGAAGGAGTGTTAGAGATCAGAACCCGGGTCTCAGGATACAGGGCGGGGGTGGGGGGCACTTTCAGGTATTCAAGAAGTGAGTGAGAGAGAAGGTAGGAGGTGTATCTGCTGCTACCCCTTCCCAGCTTCTTGTGCTGGGGGTGAAGAGATGGAAAGACACCAAGTCCCTGCTCTCATCAAAAGCCTGACACGTAGTCGGTGCATGAGAGACATGATGTGGGAGAAACTAATGGTTTCTGACTTTGGGGAGACTTGATGAAAGTGGCCAAACTTGGGCTGGTCCTGGAAGGATGGGTTTGAGATAACAAAGATCGGGGCAGATGCAGGGAGTGCAGTGGCAGGTGCCCCACTAGCTGGGCATGGTCTGCCCTAGATCACGGCATGGGGCTGTTTCCCCCGGCTCTCTGAACCTCCAAACCCTTGAAATCATCCCCCATTGGCTTCTCCTATTTAGACCAGTCTCTGCTGAAGAACCGACCTTCCTCTTCATCAAGGCCAGTGCTTTGCATGTAACCAGACGACCCCCGTCCCATCTCTCCTTGTATCCTGGCTCCTTCCCTGCTCTCTCTGGTTGTGCCTAGATCTCCCCCATCCCAAAGAGCCCCTCACTAGACCTTCCTGTCCCCCTCAGTTTGTCTGCCTCCATCTTTCTTCCCCTTCACAGCCAAGCTCCAGGGGGAAGACCTCACCCTGTTTTTCTCTGACCTCATCCTGATTCCGGTGCATTGGCACTCTCCAAAGTTAGTGGTGCTGTCCAAATTGCCTTCATTGGAAGCCTTTTCTCTTTTCTCCCTGCTTTGCCCCTGCAGCATCTGATACTTGTCCTGGCTAGCCCCATCTCTGTCTGCACTTTCCTACACTGTGCCCTCCTGCTTCTCCTGAGGCCTGTCTAAAAGCCCCTTCTCGGCCTGCACTGCTGAGTCATCCCTCTTGGCACCCCTGAGGGTCCCCGAGGCGCTGGCCTGAGCCCCCTCATCCTGACTCACTAACCTCCCCAGCTTCCAGGAGTTTAGTCACAGTGGCCCCCAGGGCTACAGGTTCCACCTGCCTCCTGGCTGGCCATCCTGCAGGCACGGCTCAGATCTGGCCTGTCTGCAACCAGGCGCCTCCCCGCGGGCCCCCAGCCCGTTCCTCTCTTGGGTCCCTGTGTTGATTAAAGGCACCACCGTCCTTCTAGCCTCAGAGTTAAAGCCTTGGCATCTTCCATGATTCCTCCCTGCCCCTGCAGAGCCAGTGGGCTGCCAGGTCATACATTTCCATTCACGTGATAGCTCTCAAATACGGTGCCTTCCCTGCACTCACCAACACCCTCTGGCTCAGACCCCATCACATCACCTGTGAGGAGTGCTGTCTAGGCCTCTACTCTTCCCTCTCTGTACAGTCTGGGGCTCCCTATTGCCTCCAGAATCCAGCATGAACTCCTCTTTTTGCCCTTTGCAGTTGCCACCTCCCTTTCCAAATAGGATCTGCTCATCCCCTGCTGTGGTCTGTAGCTCTTCCTCATGCCAGAAATGTGACCTCTCCTCTCCAGGCCTTTGCCCAGCCTTCCCTCCACCCCTCGTGTGCCCTCTCTCCTCCTCCTGCCTCTTAGTGACCCTTGTGAACTTCAGAACTGCTTGAGTGGCATCTTCTGCCCAAAGCCTTATCTGACTCCCCCTCTCTAGGGGCACCTTACCCCCTCTTCCCCCCCAGAAATCCAGCAGACTGCATCGTGGCTGTTCAGCACAGACACACACACAGACACATGCATACACACACAGACACACAGACACACACACCACCACACAGCACACGTCTATCTGGGCTGTGAACTCCTTGAAGGGAAGGGCCCTTTACTTCAATCTTGTTTTTGTGCCTGGCACAGTGCCTTGTACACAGCCAGTGCCTAATCAGTGCCAAAGCATGATGTCCTGTTGGGATAGGGGAGAGTGAGCAGCCTCAGCTCCCCACTGTTCTCACTTACTGTGAGATGATATTTGTAAAGCATTTTGCCTCCAGGGCCACCTGAATGCTGACTCTGTACATGTTCCTCCCATGTGAATCTGAACCTTCTGAGTGGGTGGCACATAGGGAGTGCCACACTCAGGTGTAGGGTGACTGACATGTCGGGAGGGCCACGCTCAGAGTGTAGGGTGGGTGGCGGGTAGAGAGCCATGCTCAGAGTGTAGGGTGGGTGGTGGGCAGTGAAGTCCACACTCAGGGCTTAGGGTGGGCAGCGGGTAGAGAAGGCTATGCTCAGGGCGTAGGGTGGGAGGCGGGTAGAGAGGGCCACGCTCGGGGCGTAGGGTGGAGGCCGCTGGGTGGAATGGTGAGTACTGCTTCACAGTGTGACCGGGGTGGGTGGCTCTTTTCTAGACCAAGGAGAAGTATGAGAAGTCCCTGAAAGAGCTGGACCAAGGGACCCCCCAGTACATGGAGAACATGGAGCAAGTGTTTGAACAGTGTCAGCAGTTTGAGGAAAAACGCCTGCGTTTCTTCCGGGAGGTGCTGCTGGAGGTTCAGAAGCATCTTGACCTGTCTAACATTCCCAGGTAAAGGGGGGAGCCCAGAGCCTTCACAGGCTGAGGAGCCTAAAGTGAGATTTACAAACCAACCATTTCGTGTCTCCTGGTGAGACTTCATACAGGGTAATCTACACACATAGTCAGCCAGCAGCTGCGTGCTGGGCTCTGCGCTAAGCACCAGGGCTGGAAAGGAGGACAGAAACCCTGGTCCCTGCCCTCAGGGTGCTCCCTGTCTAAGGGAGGAGACAGTCGTTCATGGAGCGAACGTTTCTGGGACTTGGGCAGTGCCCATTCCCATGATGGCATGCTTGTATGTGGAGAAATGCCATGTCTGCATGTGAATCTTAGGAAGTCGGGCCTGCTCATGAGCTGGACACAGGATATAGAGGCAGCCAGCTCAGAAGGAAATGGTGCGAGCGTGGGAGCATTGGTCATGGCCTCGGGCCACCAGGGCTGTGGTCCTCTGCCCTGTGGGGGGCCGTGCCCCATGTAGGGCCCCACTTCTAAGAAGGGAGGCTTCATACTGGACACATACAGAGGCGCCCCCAGGATGTCAAGGTGCTGTTCAGGAATCTGGTAACAGGACCCTGGAGGTGGGGCACAAGACTAGTGCCCTTGTGCTCCTGGGCTCCAGGTAGGGGCGGTTTGAAAACTGGACGAGCTGTCCCAGAGGGGAAATGTCTTTGGATGCAGCGCATGACTCCTTGTCTAGGATCATACGTTCTGGCAGGCAGAATCTGTGTATTGTCTGGCCACGCAGGCTCTTACAGGCAGCAGGTGACTGCCAGGGGTTTGGCGCTGTTACACTGCTGTGGAGGAGAGCCACGTGTGGGCTCGATGGTGCCCAGGGTGCTGGGCCTGCTGCTGCCCCCTCTGATGCTGCCATTTTGTGACCCTAATTTGAGGAGCTTTGCCCTGAGCCAGGACAGCTTGTCATAATAGTCTGATTCAGCTGAAGCACTGGCCTTTGAACTGTCATCCTGCTTAGGAAAGAATAATACCAAAGTGCTGGCTTTGAATCCTGGTTCTGCGTCTCTGGGACTCTGGCAAGTGACCTCAGGTTGACCTATAAATGAGGAAGGCAGACCAGATGGTCGCCAGGTCTCCCTACAGAGGCCCCTGAGATCTTCAGTGCTCTGGGGCCTGTCCCAGCTCTGGCAGTGATGGGGGAGCTGCCTTTAGACATCTCATCAGACATGACAGGTGCACTCAGGGGCCTCATCCACACGCTCTCCTCCCGGTGTCAGTACATGGGTTAGTGACTGTCCTGCTAATTCATAGAAAGCCCAGGCAGGGGAGCCGCGGGACTGAGGCCCTGCAGGGCAGTTGTAGGTGGGGCTCAGCTGAGGCCCGCCTGCCTGGGGTGTGGCACCCTCACCGTGGGCTCATCCTGCACATTGCTTGCGTGGCCATGGGGGCTGGTAGGTCAGCTCCCTCCCTGGGGTATCAGCTCCTCGAGGGCAGGGACTGGCTTCTGCCGCTCTGTGTATCCTTGGTGCTTCAAACACTACCTGGCACACAGTAGTCTCTTAACGAACGCTTGTGGAGTGTCATAGTGATAGAACAAGAAAACAGCAGCTCCCGGGCCTCCAAGGCCGACATGACTCGGGCGGGCTAGGGGACGATGCCGGCCAGCAGCGTGGACCTCTGCCAGGCCCCCTCCGTCCTTCTCAGAGTCTGGCTAGAGTTCCATTGTTTGCTCATCCCAAAGCCCAGGCCTCGTTAGGCACCGTGTAAAGCCAAGTTGACAGAACGTTTTGCATCCTCTGAAGCATGGAAAAGCCTTTTCGGGGGTCATGTGGGCCTTCTCTAAGGCTGCTCTGACCCCCTCCTGTCACCCTCAGGAGGAAGGTCTGGGTCCTCAGACTGTCCCTGCCTGGCTCTGACTCTTGGCAAGCATCATCCCTCCTCTGGGCCTGTTTCTTTATCTGCCTCTTATACAGGGTCATCATCAGCCCTCCGGAAAAGGCTCTTAACTCAGCTTCTGCTCTCTTCTCTTCTCATTGCTACAGGAAAGGCTTGTGCCCCCGATTTAGATACCCCCTAGATGGACCAGTCGCATTTTGAGGGCAGGGACTAGGCACAGCAGGAACATCTGTCTCTGCCCGTGCCTGGCATGGGCCAGGCTTCCTAGAGCCCTGCACACGTGTTGCCTGGCCCCTGTGAGGCAGCTGCCCACAGGCTCAGAGGAGAGGGTGTCCTCTCCGAAACCAGTCTGGTGGTGACGCTGCTGCCTTTTCTCTCCTGGCCTAGCTACAAGAACATCTACAGAGAGCTGGAGCAGAGCATCCAAGCTGCGGACGCCGTGGAGGACCTGCGCTGGTTCCGAGCCAACCACGGCCCTGGCATGTCCATGAACTGGCCCCAGTTTGAGGTAGGCGGCGAGCCCTCCCTGGGCCTTTTCTTTCATCCCTGTTCCGGGAAAGAATGGGTGGCAGGAATGGAGCCAGTGCCCTGTATCTCACCCAGAGTTCTTCAGCTAGCCTGCTGCCCTGGAGCAGTGAGGTCAGTGTGTGAGTCGGCTCTGGAATGACTGGGCCCCAGCAGTGGGCAGAACGGTATGCTGAGCTGAGCCAGTGGGGCCAGGGCCAAACAGGATGGGCTGGGACTCCACAGTGTGCACAGCTGGAGAAACTGTGAGTGTTCATCCTGGAGGAGAGGAGACCCTGGGGACGTGGCGGGTCAGACAGATGGACGGCCTTGTGGAGGAAGCAAGTTCCTCTTGGCCCCAGTGGTCAGAACTAGAGCACGGGTGGGAGTCAGAGGGGCAAGGGCTGGGCTCTGCCACCCGTTGGAGCTGTCCAGCATCACAGCCACACGCTGTGACACGCCAGGAAAGATGTTCCCGACTGTGCCAGGGAAGGTTGGTTAGTTTAGGCAGGTTGTGGTAGCAAAGGGGAGCTGAGGGCCTTGTGCTACCTGCACTCAGTGTCTGGGCTCCAAGGCCCATGTAACTGCCCATGTGACTTAGTCCCTCTAAGCCTCGGTTTTCCTCCTCTGGAGGCCCCTGGATCTGTGTTCTGCTCTCAGATCCTAATTAGTGAAGAATGCTGTGGGCCTTACTCAGCAACTATCCTTTTACCGTCACTGTGCCTGGGAGGGGGAGGGCCTTTGAGCTTGAGGCACCATTTCTCTCCCCCTTTACAGCTCCCTTAAAGGTCTGGGGGGTTTTCTTGTTGAGTAATGATGGTGCCTAATCAGCTTTTATCTCAATCAACCTGGCTCTTGTGGCTTTCCTTTTGTCGTCAAAATCTGACAGAGATCTTGGCAAATAGAATTGTCGTTCTTCTAAACAGATATGAGGTTCTTTGCCGGTGAGGGGAGGCCAAAGGGCCCCCACGGCCTCTGTGGGCTGTGAACCTGCTGTCCCACCCAGAACTCCCAGCCAGCCCCTCCAGCAGGGAGCTCGATGGTAGCTGCATGCCCCAGCTTGAACCAACCTGTGCTTACTGGGTGACTTTAAACCTCAGGCCCTCTTTGGGCCTAAGGTCACTCCTTTGTAGAGCGAGTCCCTCCCGTGTCTGCTTTTGAGTCTCCATATGGAGCCTGGGGAGTGTTTGTCTTTAGCACTCTGTGGGACTGTTAGTTGTTTTTTGTTTGTACCAGCAAAGACTGTGAAGTTTCTCAGGCATGACTCTGCTTTGGGGAGATGCCCTGCCAACCTGGCAGGCTCTCTGTACTTGGGAGCCCCATTACCTGGCTTGGCTGGATTCAGCCACGCTGGACAGAACCATAGCTGGGTGTCTCCTGACTGGGTGCCCAGGGAACAGGCAGAGCGTCCATACATTCACATGATCCCCTAGCTGTAACCCCAGCAGAGATTCCTCCTCCTGCCCACCTGCTGCATGTAATGATGCTCCAGGGAAATGGGTGCGAGAAGCCATTTCTGCTGCCATCGGCCTGCTGGAAAGGCTGCTGAGTTAGGATCTGCCTGGGGGTGACCTTGGAGTGGGGTCAGCATCCTTGCCGGCCCACACCTGCCACAAGCACTCGGGGCTCCCAGAAGAAACTTCCCGGGCAGCCAGGCCCGACCCTAGGGACTAGGAGGCAGGGCTGGGGCCCCACTTGGGTGAGCCCTGGGGCCTCCTGAGGTGTTGGGGCGTTAGCTGATGTCTGCCAGGACCGTGGGTGCTGGGGGGCCCTGCCACGCCTGCCCAGCCGGGCTCTCTGAGCGGGCTCCATTCATGTTCGGTCTTCTCTAACAAAACGATCTTGTTTCTATGCTTCCCGTGCCCTAAGGATGAAGTAAGTTCTACTTTGTTGTTCCTTCTCACGCTTTCGTTCATCCCTCGCCTCGTTTGAGCAGTAGCAGCTCCCTGCTCTTGGCCCCCACATCCCAGGATGCACTTGGGCTCTCCCTGTGCTTCTCTGAGCCAAGGTCAGTGGACAGATGGATCTGAGCAGACTGTAGGGAGAGCCCTGCCAGGTGGGACTGAGAAAATCGGAGAAAGCAAAAGTCCTGCAAGAGGCCATTGTTTCCCTGAAAAATGAAGTCCTAGCTACATCCTTCCTGTCTCCAGCAGTGGGCTGACACTTCTCCTCCCCTCCACAGGCACACTCGTGCACACACTCACACACGTGTGCACTCACACACGTGTGCGCGCACACACGCACATAATACTCAAATGCGTGCATACTCACATGCATACACACATGCTCATGCGCACGCCCGTGTGCACGTGCACACACACGCATGCACACAGACACGCACACACATTCTCACACACACACACACCCCACTTGTTTCTAATGCAGTAAAGAGTGACCCCAGTCCGAGGGGCAGGTGCCTGCAAGAGCCTAGCAGAAGAAGCAGAGGGGAAGGCTCGTGCTTGCATGTCAGAAGCTCAGCATCCCACCTCCTCCGTGAGCCACTCAGTTCCTCTTGTGGTGGGCACCCTGAGATTGGCTTTCTCAGAGCTTGGCATGCCAAGCCACACTGCCATCAGACCAGCTGTCTCACAGGCATGTGCCCTTTCAGCTTTAAGTCCTTTGACATTGTGGCCAGCCCTGCTGGCCTGGCCTTGGGTCCTGCCATCCTCAGGGCGGCCTCCCAGCCCTGCCTGGGCCCCTCCTCTGAGCAGCTACGAGGCTTGCACTGAGCTCAGCTTCCAAAGCGTCTTTCGGTCAGGGACCCCCCAGCAGTCAGGGGAAGCCAGGACCCTTCCCAAAATGGCATTTGTGAAGGCTGGGAGGGAATGCTCAACTGCAGCTAGCGATTAGCAGAGATAGAGACGTCCTTTTTCCCCATTGATGTTTATGCATGTCTGCTTGTGAGAGGCGAGGAGGCCCAGGGTCTCTCAGGGCCCTCTCCGTGCTGACGCTGTGGGAATCTGTGCATGTGACTGTCCCACTGCCACGTCCCCTCGTGTCTGGCATGCTTTTGTCTTGTCTCTGCCTCTGAATGTGCATGCTGTCTCCTGAATGGAAGCTGTTCCCTTCTGCCTGGCATGCCTGGCTCCTGGCCTGGTGCCTGGCACGGAGGAGGGGCTGACCAGGGGCTTCTTGCTTGGCCACTGTATGTATGGAAGGGCGGGTTCAACTTGGGAAACAGTGTAGTTGTGTACAAAAGATGAAGGTCTGGGGGGCGGCCAGGTGGCACAGTGAGTAGGAGCACTGGCCCCAGAGTCGGGATGACCTGGATTGAATTCGGGCTCCGATACTTAGCACCACACCCAGAAATAACTGGCCGTGTAACCTTGATCAAGTTACTTAACCCCAATTGCTTAAGAAAAAGAGGAAGGTCTGGGGATGGCTAGGTGGTGCACTGAATAGAGTGCCGGCCCTGGAGTCAGAAGGATCTGAGTTCAAATCCGACTTCAGGCACTTAACACTTACTAGCCATGTGACCTTGGGCAAGTCACTTAACCCCAACTGCCCTGCCCTTCCCCCCTCCAAAAAGAGGAAGGTCTCTGCTGCCTCAGGCACAGGTGCCCCATCCCCACAGGGTTCACCTGCACCTGCAGTGTGGCCCTTTGGCCCTGGTGTTTAGGAGGAAACTTTTATTCATTGAAGAGCATGAGCAGACCAGGGAATCTAGTCTCCTCCCACTGTTGGCTACATGCTTTGTAATCCTGGAGGCCTCAGGAAAAGGGAGGGGCCGGATCTGTCTTCTCATCTTGTAGAAACTCCCTCCCCAAACTGGGGGTAGACTCATCTGCACAAAGAGTCTAGAGGCTGCTAGTGGGGGGCACCAGTGGGACTTGGAGCCGCCAGCCTTGGCAGCCTCTCCAGAACTTGTCATTGGCAGTAACGGTAAGACTAGGCCAAAGGACAAGGAGGAGCAATCGATTGTTCTGTGATGCAGGGAGGGGTCCTGAGTCCTGTGGGACACGTCTTGCATCCCATGTGGGAAGCTGGTCCGCAGAGGCTGTGCTCTGCTCCGCTCCCAGAAGCAAGGCCTCAGGCTCACCCATGAGCTCTTGTTGAGGGGCTGACCATCCCCAGGACGTCACCTGGTGCCCATTGGAAGATTGCTTATGTGCAAAAGGGACATCAGATGGCCAGGTCCCAAGGAGACGCCCTGATTACTTGACATCTCATTGCCCGACTCGTCCAAGCCTTATTTTTCTTTTCAGTGGAATGGGCCCTGCTTGGCTGGCATGTCCACATTGGCAGAGAGCTGAGGTGCCGCAGAGTGATGGCTGAGAAGGGAAACAGGCTGAGGAGTGGGGGCAGATGTCAGCTGTCTCTTGTTGATAAAAGCTTCTCCTTTCCCCCTGCTCTGCTCACTGTCCAGGAATGGTCTGCAGATCTGAATCGGACACTGAGTAGGCGTGAGAAGAAGAAGGCCTCAGATGGTGTGACTCTGACCGGCATCAACCAGACCGGCGACCAAGCCCTGCCCAACAAGCACAGCAGGTGGGCTTTGGTGTGGGCGCTGGATCATGGCATAGGGCTCTGAATGTCGGCATTCTGGAGAGGAGGAAAGAGGTTTTTGGGCATCCTCAGTGGGCACTGGGGATGCTAGAAATATGCCAGGGGGACCTTCAGGGCTCCACACCTGTCCTTAAAAAGCCAAATCCCAAAAGGGCCCTTGCTGTGAACCTGCCACCGCTTCCCCAGCTGGGGAATCAAATACCAGTAAGTGATGCAGGAGGGGGCAGGACCTCTGCTCTCTTTGGGCTGTTCCTGGGCCCTCATCAACCTTTTTGGTCTCTGATAATGATGACATTTTGTATACAGATTCCCAGGCTTCCCCACGGCTGCCTCTTCTGAAGCCAGTCAGTGACTTGGCGGGGCTAGGTAGTTGACCTTACCTAGCGTCCAACCTTTGTTTGTCCTCCGCCAGTCGAGGCCCAGTGGGCCTCTCGGAGCTCTGGGAGGGACTCCCTTGGGGAGGGCCGAGAAGCCTCTTCCTTCAGCCCCTGCTGGCAGCAGCCGGATGACCACCAGTCACCACCGGCTCTCCATGCCACCTGGGGGCAAAGTCCAGCTTCAGCCTACTTTTACATGTCCCAGTTTATGTTGGGTACAAGGCATTAGAGATGTGAACATTTTAAAAATGGGGCTCCCATTGTGAGGGGACAGGGGGACATGAAGGGAGGCAGCTGGAAGGGGCAGCCCCAACAGCAGAACCCTCCTGCAGACGTAGGTGTCTGGGACCAGAGCTGCAGGCTCCCCCAGTCTGGCTGTGGTGCCCTTCTCTGCTCCGAGAAATAGCCAGTGATTAGCGGCACCCAGGCTGGTCTGGCGCTTTGCTCCAGAAGCTGGGCCTCAGGCACTCAGGGACAAGTCCCAAGCTCCTCTGCCCCTTGGTTTCCTCCTCTATAAAATGCCTCACAAAGTGCTGGGGAAGCTCCCGTGAGCTCATGGCTAGGAAGCAGTAATTTTGAGGCCCAGCTGGGCTCAACTCTCCCTGTTTCCCTACCCCTCTGAGCAGTCCATTGGTAGAAGGCCCTCAGACCAGGTTTCCAGGGTCTCCAGGGGAGTTGGGCCTGCTTTCCTAAGCTCTCTTCCTGGCAAATACGATAGTGACTGGGTTTGTGTGCCTCAGTGGGAGGGCAGGAGGCCACTGAGGTCTGAGTTGTTTGGCACCCTGTGGTCACTTGGCTTCCAAAGGTTTGACAAGAACTGCTTCTACTTGATGCTTCCAGACAGACCTAGGAGTGACTGGGGAGTGGCTGGGGATCCGGCTTATCCCCAAGCAGGAAGGGCTTCCAGCAAAGGGCTAGATAAGGCTTCCCACTGAGGCACAGCTGCCCTAGGAGGGAGGCCCTGCCTGACCAGCCAAAGGTCTGCCACACTCAGAGGCCCCTAGAGTGTCGGCTGGGTTAGTCACTTGCCAGAATTAGCCTTCATCACATCGGCAGCTGGGAAAAGAAAGCCAGCCCTCCACCCTCCACCCCCCACCCCCCACCGGTGTGGCCAGATGTCTTCCTCCTTTTCTCCAGTGCATCCCCACCCTCTGAGATGGGAGAGTCACCTTAGGCCTGCCCATCCTGGAGACTGTGCCTCATGCAGCCCAGGCAGGGGCTGGATGGGCTGCCACTCAGGCACCTCTGATCCGTCAGCCCTGCTCTGGGGCAGCTTCTGCATCTGCTGTGGGAAGAGGTAGACCGACTGGTCTCCTTGTGTGGGACAGAGGCTTCCACTACTTGGAAAGTCAGGAGCCTGAGCATGAAGCTAGAGTGCGGGCAAGGGCCTTCCTGGGGCAGGGCAGGCCAGCCCTGGGCCCCCTCCCCTCCTCTGCCGAACTCTGCCTCCCTGCGAGGCAGGCAGGGTCACCTTGCTGCTTTTTCTTTCCCAAATAGTAACCTTAGTGTCCAGAGTGACACAGCACAGTCAGTGCAATCCCAGCCAAGTTACAACCCCTTTGAGGATGAAGACGACACGGAGAGCACTGTCAGTGAGAAGGAGGACAATAAGCGGAAAAAGTTGGTGAAAGAAAGTCTGCCATTCTGTCTTCCTCCTCCTTGCGCTCTCCCGCGCTCTCTGTGCTCTCTACACTCAGGGCTCCCCAGGGTGGGCGTGTGGCCGCACTCCACTGCATGAAGACCCCGACCTCGCGCTCACTCTCACGCACCTAACGTGTCTTTCCTCCTCTTTGTTCTTGGCGGCCCCTGGGCCGGCGCTGGCTAACACCATCATGGGGCCTCCTTTTAACCACGGTTTAGATGCTAGGCCCACCCTGGGCCCAGGGAGGGTGGCCAGTTTGTTGGGCAGCGTCTGCGGCAGCTTGGCTTTCCCAGTGGTCTCTGCTGAGAGAGGGGCCCGAAGGCACTCTCAGGCCCTCGCTCTATCCCTGGCATATTTTCTTGGCTCCGATTGTGAATGTGGCTTGGATGTTCACCTCGAGTCTGGCGTCTCTTCCCTTCCTCCTCTCCCTCCCTTCCAGGCTACCACGAAAGCTGTAGAGGGCAGGACCCCCACCCTTCTCCCAAGCTCTGGGTCTGCCCTGGTAGTGGGCGGGGGCACCAGTCCCTCACCATAGGTCTGATCGCCCCATGTCCACCAGCCCTGGAAGGAGAAGTAATTGCACATTTCTTTTCAGTGTCAGCAGCTATGAGAAAACCCAGAGTTACCCAACTGAGTGGTCTGATGAGGAGGCCAATAATCCATTCTCCTCCACGGATGCCAATGGGGACTCCAATCCATTTGATGAAGATGCCACCTCTGCAACTGAAGTGCGGGTGCGAGCCCTCTATGACTACGAAGGCCAGGAACACGATGAGCTCAGCTTCAAGGCTGGTATGTTGACAGGGACGTGCCAACATCGTGGCATGGTCTAGGCGGTGCAGAAGCTGCCTTGGAGAACGTTCTCGGAGATTTTATTGCTCATTTGTAGAACCTTTCTTTTCCTTGACTCTGGGATCCTTTCGCTGGCTCCTGGTCTTCTGGATCTGTATCATTGCCCTGCTTTTATATCAGATAGCAGGTTCTAGGAGCTAGGTGATGGAAACAGTTTTTGTTCCAGTTTAGTTTTCCTCCCTTTGCTGTATTTGGTGGCTCAGTGATTAGAGTTCAGGAAAACACCTGAATTCAAATGCAGCCTTAAATCTGAGCTGTGTGACCCTGGGCAAGTGTAGCAGCAAGCACCCCAAGCGTCCTCAGGGTTTGCCGCCACCACAGGTTCTTGGATCTACTTTGTTAAAGGAAAGCAACTCAAAATGGGTTAACAAGTTTACTTTAATCAGTCAGACATATATCGTTTACCTTGTTCAGGGGAAAAAGGTCTGCACCCCGAACTTCAAAGTATACAGGCAGAATTATCAAGACAGAAACAGATCAAGTAGACAGATTTCCAAACTGTCCAACCATTACATCCATACCCAATCAACATCTGGGTTTCCACATCTGGGTTTTTCAAAGCCAGGGGGGGCCCTGGACAACGGCTTCCCAGAATACAGATCAAATCACAGAACACTTCTCAAAGTGAGCCCCCAAAACAAAGCCTCACATCAGGGCTTATATAGCCTTCTCCTGGCTCAGAGAATGTAACAACCTTATTGATCCACTGGCCAATCAAAAAGTATCTACTGAAAAACAAGCCTCCCACCCCAGGCTTCAGGTGCACTATAGCCTAGGGGCAGGGAAGATCTTCCAAATTTGCATTCCCATTACAGCAAGTCACTTAACCTCTGCCTCAATTTCCTCAGCTGTAGAATGGGGATCATAGCAGCCTCAGACCCCTCATTGTTATGGAGGTTGAATGAGATCATGACTAGACAGTGCTGAGCTCAGTGGGGGCACACAGTAGGCCCTCTAGAAATGTTCGTTCCTGCCCCCTCACTTTTCCTGCAGCTTTTTTTTGAGTTCTGTCACTTCTCCCTCTCTGGCTCAGGATTGTCCACATAGCCTTCATCGTTAATGATGTGGCTCTGGGTGGCTAGGAGGCATGGTGAATAGAGCACTAACCCTGGAGTCAGGAGGACCCGAGTTCAAATGTGGCCCCAGACACTTAACATTTACGAGCTCAGTGACCTTGGGCAAGTCACTTAACCCCCCCCCCCCAAATGAAAAAAAATGATGTGACTGTTTCTGCCTAGACCATGTGTACGTTTGGAACTAGTGGTGACTCCCTGACTTTGTGGCAGCCCCAGACTCAGACGAGGCACCCCCAAGCTGCAGGCCTCGAGGGCCTCTTCCCTCGCCTCTCTATGTGCTCACCTCCAGTCTCTCTTTGCTTTGTTTCTCCCAGGGGACGAGCTGACCAAAATCGAGGATGAAGATGAACAAGGCTGGTGCAAAGGACGTTTGGACAGCGGACAAGTTGGCCTGTACCCAGCCAATTATGTAGAAGCGATTCAGTGAGCCTGGAGGAGGCTGTCCCCGACGTGCTGCACTCACTGTGGGCCCCCGGACAGATGTGCGTGTGCGTGTGTGTGTGCATGTGCACGCTCGCACGCATCGATGCCGACAGACACGCACGTGGTGTCGAGAATGCACACACTCCTTTTCTCGCACAGGGTGATGGGCTTTAGGGTGTGCAGCCTTGGAGACAGACGAGCTGGCCGTGTCACTCGGGGCTTGTGAAGCCCTCTCGCTAATGCAGATCTGCAGGTCTGGGTGTGAGAGGCAGCACAGCCAAGAGACGCCCAGAGTCCTCATCTCCCTGCCTCGCTCTCTTATCACGGATCGAGGAGCCCCCTCCACATCTTTCTCTTTGCTTCCTCCACTTAAATGGTGGGTTCAGCTGATTTTTTTTCAATTGATTATTTTTGTGTCGTCTGCATCTCCAATTAAAGCTTACAGCTCGTTTCTTAGTGATTCTTTTGAAATAGTTTCATTCCAAGGCTCTGTACGGTTAGACTTTTTTGTCTGCTTTTTTGTTCTCCCATTCACTTCTGCTTCAGTTATGGCGCCACAGTCTGCACGCGGATCTCGAGCCGACGAGGGCTGCGCCCATGTGTGTTGTGCTGCTGCAGGTGTAGCTGACGTGTGGTGGTAGATCATGGGAAGATCAGAAAATATTACCTTTGCCTCTCTATCGTGAATCCCCTTGATGCATTTTTGGCATTTCAAAGTGAGCTTCCAGAATAGTCTTAAGTAGCACTCAAAAATTCAGAATATCTCAGAGCTATTTCCTCTGTAGGATTGCTTCAGACTCCGCTCTTTGCAAGTTGATCACCAATCTTGACAGTGATTTGGAAGGTTCGAAGGATGAAGACGGACTTTTCCAGGAGGTGCTGCTGTGAAATCAGTGAAGAAGCTTTTTCTTAGCCTCTCTGTCATGTCTCAGTGTATATGTGTATATGTAATTGGACACTCAGAACATCTAAAGAGCATGTCTGCTGTTTTAAAATTAGCTGAAAGACTCTTGTGGGCCTGATTTTTGAGACTGCTTGAGGACTGTTAAATTAAGGCATATTTAAATCTGCTTGGTGGAGCCCTAAGGGTTCCACTCTACTGTAGGGGATGTGGCCTGGGCCCACGCCCCACCAGGAGGGATCAGGGGGCTGGGGCTCCCGCCGTAGGCCTCCCGGTGTAGGGCACCAGTCCCTCCGTGGATTCTTGTAGCAGAACACTGTAAAAACTTGCTCCTTCTCGTTAACGGCTACAGAATAAACTCATATGTAACGTTGTACCAAAATTGTCCATTTGTGATGGACGGAAAGCTAGGTCTTCCCCGTAGCCAGGAGTCGGTCATTGCCAGGTAAGTTGCTGGGATCCTATGGAGGAAGCTGCACTGGCAATACTTTGTGGGGGGAGGGAGAAAATCTTTATTTTGTGTAACTAAAATACTGTAGGCATTGCTTAGCTTTGCTCTTTGCTTTAGGAGATCATAGGTTATATATTCACAGAACATTTCCCATGAGTCTAAAGAAGTTTGCTTGGAGTGGATGTGTCTGTCATGAAAATTTACCATCATAATTATTCATCCACAAGCTAAAGATTTGCCAAAAATTTGTCAAAACCTAAGTTTTGGAGTCTCTTTGAAATGTATATTTTAGAAAACCAATAAACTATTAATCTCTTGAGTGTGAGAGTCCCCTTTTCTTTCACCTTGGGTTTGGTTTACACCTTCACTTCTCAGGTAAGAAATAGGGGGTATCTCCCCACTGTAGACCACCTGCCAGCAGAGCTGAGGCGCATTAGGGTAGGTCTGGAATGGGGTTGACTGAGGGGCTACATGTTCCTGAGAGTGGGGTCGTCCAAAGGAGGTGATGGGTCTGCTGTTCTCTGCCCGGGGCCAGTTACATCTAGAATAGGGCACAAAAGCCACTGGAAGTCCCCTGATCAGTCTTGTTTGGAATGTGCTGAGTTTGGGATATCTTCCTACATCCAGCCTTGAGGAGGGCCTGGATCTAAAATTGTATATTCAGGTATCCCTTGTATAAAGATGAAAGTATAACCCGTAGGGTCTGCTGAGGTCTCCAAGAGGAGGGGCAAAATGAGATAAAGGCTCCCAGCCTTGAAGAGCTCTGGCCCTGAAGGGGAATGCCACCAAAAGGGCCTGAGAGGGAGGAGGCAGAAACCAGGAGAGACTGGAGCCACCAGGGGCGGGAAGGACAGTCTCAGAGGCAGCTATGGATCGGCCTGAGAATAGGCAGGAGAGACCACCTGGAGTTAGGCAGTGCGGCTGGAAGTGGCCTGCAGAGGAGGGAGAGTGTGCAGGGGAATGGGTGCTGATGGCTTTTGTCTGAGAAAGGGAGATGTGGGGAACGAGGCTGAGGGAATGGTAAGATCTAGATTTGGGCATGTTTGAAGGCAGTAGGTGAGGCGTCATCCGGGCATAAAGTAAAGGAGGAGAGTGTGAGGGAGGATGTCGGGGTTTTGAAATGCAGAGGACAGAAGAGGGATTTCCTGTTGAATGGTTCCCCTTCTCTCTGTACAGAAAGGGCTGGTCCTCAGGGAGGGGGGAGAAGGCAGTCGTGGAGAGGCTGCAGAAGAGGAGGTGAGAGCAGCGCGTGCGCGGCCAGCCAGGTTGGGCGGCACGCCAATGAGCAGATGCAGGAGGGATTGGGGGCCGAAGTGTGGCAAGAGGCGAGACAAGGGTCCAGGTCACCAAGAGGAAAGGATGGATGGGGAGACTTCAGGGTGGGTGTTACTGATAACAGCATGCATTTTTAGAGAACTTCAGGGTCTGCAAAGTGCTGCGTTAAATAGCCCCGTGAGTGCTATTGTCCCCATTTTACAAAGGGGAACTGAGGCAGGCAGCAGTTAGATGGCTTGCTCAGGACCATACAAGTGAGGGAGTGTAGGAGGCCAACTTTCACTTTGTGAATGCACTTCGAGGCCTGTTAGGCTGTCTCTATTAAGCCTTGGAGATAATGGTGCGATCCCTGTGAGTAACCAAAGGGGTTTAAGAGGAGTTGAGAGGTTGGGGCGCTTGTTGTGTTTTCAGACGTGACCAACTCTCCGTGACCCTATTTGGGGTTTTCTTGGCAGAGAAACTGGAGTGTTGGCCATTTCCTTCTCCAGCTCATTTCACAGATTTGGAAACTGAGGCAAGCAGGGGGAAGTGACTTGCCCAGGGTCACACAGCCAGTCCATGTCTGAGGCTGGATCTGAACTAGGCTAGATGAGGCTTCCTAGCTGCCCTTGCAGTTTGAGGAAGCACCAAAATGATACTGATCCTCCCGTGTCCAGGCCAGAGGAGGGGAGAAGAGGGAGACAGTGCCCGAGACCAGCGGGCATCAGCCACCAGGACACTGAGCTTACAAGCAGAAGGGTTTGCTGCAGCTGCTGTAGCCTGCGACCGTTGGGGCAGAGCTGGCCATGAGGAGCAGCTGCCCAGCCTTCCCAGTGGCAGGGGAGCTGGGGCAGTGGATGGACAGAAGCAGGAGATGGGAGGGGCCGGCATGGCTGAGCCATGGACTGGATGATGCAGCCGGAGTGAGAGTGTGTTCACCTCTATGACCTATGTCCAGTTGCTCCCCTCTCCGTGAGGAAGGGAGAGAGTTTGGAACTCAGAGTTTAAAAAAATTGTTTTTACAAGCAACTGGGAAATAAGATACACAAGCAGTGGGGTATAGAAATCTATCTTAGGGGCAGCTAGGTGGCTCAGTGAATAGAGCACCGGCCCTGGAATCAGGAGGACCCAAGTTCAAATCCAGCCTCAGACACTTAACACTAGCTGTGTGACCTTGGACAAGTCACTTAACCACAATTTCCCTGCCTCCCCCCCTCCAAAAAGATTAAAAACAAAACCAAAAAAAATCTATCTTACCTACAGGAAAATAGAAGGGAAGGGAATAAGAGAAGGGGGGCAGTGATAGAAGAGAGGGCAGAAGAGGGGGTGGAAGGGGTGATCAGAATGCATGCCATCTTGGGGTGAGGGAGGGGAGAGATGGGGAGAACATTTGGAACTCAAAAGCCTTGTGGAAGTGAATGTTGAAAACTTAAATTGAAATGTGAAAAAAAAGAATGCGTTCACCATAACAGTGGTTGTAGTGGGTAACAAATGCATTGGAACGTTTATCATTTCCAGGAGCTGTAATTGCCAGACAAGGGCCCCAGGTGGAGGGGGAGAGGCCCTTGGTCGCTCCCACTCTCTGGGGTAAGCAGCCATAGCCAGGTTCCCCCCCACCCATCCACCATATTCAGGCATGACCAGCTGACCCCTCTGTGCCTCACACACAGGATTCCATCTCCTGTGTCTGGCCCCTTCCCTGCCAGCTCTGTCTGCCTGGAATGCCCTCCATCCTGCCTCCACCCCGGAGGAATCCCCTCCTCCCCCAAATGCTCTGAGGCCCCTTGGATTATTCACCGAAGGTACTTCTGTCGGTCACTGGAACATCTCGAGAGGAGGGGTGTGTGCACAGTGCTAGGCACGTAGCAGGTGTCTAATAGTGCCTGCTGATGTCCAGGACACAAGGACCAGCAAAGAATGAAAGAGCTTGTCAGACATGAGCGAGGTGGACAAGACAAGGGGGGTCCCACCCAGCGATGGGGGACTTGGGGCAAGGACGTAGAAGCTGCCCATCCTGCGGCCAAGACACTGAGCTGAATGTGCTTGGCCTTGGGATGCAAGAGTAAGAAAACTGGGTTGAAATCTCTGTGGATTGGATTTCTTTAAGCTTGGTGTTAGACAAGGTTCTGAATGAGCAATTCAGAAGCTCCTCGGTCACAGTCATGGGAGGTCTTTGTGCACAGGTGGAGTGACCAGCGAGGGTTTTGTTAGGAGGATTCCTGCCCAGTCAGCAGAGTCCGGGCACTCAGGCCTCCACCCCAGCTTCTTTCTGCCTCTGGCTCCTTCAGATTTGATTTGGGACCTTCGGATTCACTTCAGCAGGTCCCAACTAGAACTTATTGCTTGAGCCTACATAGGAGCCAGAAGCTCCCCCGACATCTCCAGGGTTTTCTTATTGGAACCACCTTGGAGGGCCCAAGCGGGAGGACTGTATTTGAAGGAGCCTTCATTCCAGCTTTAACCATCCCCCACAACCTGAGACCTGCGGGTGTGGTTTCCAGCAAACTTAGACGAAAGGTTAGACACAGAGCCAGCCCTCCTTGGCTTGGAATAGCAAAGAAATGTGTTTTTTACAATGAGGCAGGAGGAGGAAAAAGACTTGCTGATTAAAAAAAATAATAATAATAATAAAAGATTCTAGGCCTTTGGCTGTACAGCTGGAAGGGAGCTTGGAGGCCATTGAATCAGGTGAGGAAACAGGCCCAGAGTTCAAGTGACTTGGCCAAGGTCACCCAGGTCCTTGGACTCCAAATCCAATGGTGTCTTTATTGCATCACACCATATTTCCCTGGGACTCTGGGCCAAAGCCTCAGCCACAAGACCGTTGGAACAATCTCTCCAGAACTGATTGTCCAATTCTGCCAATACAGTTCTACAAACATCGTTAAACCAAGATAGACCAGGCCCTGTGCCAAGCCGCCTTACTCTCTTCAAGATCGCACTTCAGTGATTTGCTGTGGGCTTAGTCATTTCAGAGCTAATGTCAAAGACGGGAAGACTAGAACCCCGGCTGGGGGACCGTTCCAAGGGCCAGCACTGCCCCGAGCAGCCTTCGTCTCGGCTCTGACCATCCTCTCCCATCAGGGATGGGTCCAGCCATCTGCAGAGTGGCACAGCAAAGCTTGGAACAGCCTAGCAGCCATTACCCAGACGCAGCCTCCAAGGCGCACCTTCCCCCATCCTCAGAGTCCCACAGCTCTGCCAGGAGCTTCTCAGCACTCAAAACAGGGAGATGGGCCGAAGGTCAGTGACCCTGGAGTCAGCACCCACCTCTCATGTTTTAAAGCCAGTAATGGAAATGCAAATTTAAAGATCTTCCCTGCCCCTAGGCTAAAGTGCACCTGGAGCCTGGGGTGGGAGGCTTGTTTTTCAGTAGATACTTCTTGATTGGTCAGCGGGTCCAGAAGGTTGCTACATTCTCTGAGCCAGGAGAAGGCTATATAAGTCGTGATGCGTAGCTTTGTTTTGGGGGCTCACTTTGAGAGGTGTTCTGTGATCTGATCTGGATTCTGGGAAGCTGTTGTCCAGAGCCCCCCCGGCTTTGAAAAACCCAGATGTTGAAACCCAGATGTTAACTGGGTAAGGATGTAATGGCTGGACAGTTTGGAAAGCTGTCTACTTGACCTGTTTCTGTCTTGATAATTCTGTCTGTATACTCTGAAGTTCGGGGTGCTGACCTTTTTCCCCTGAACAAGGTAAATGATACATGTTTGACTGATTAAAGTAAGCTTGTTAACCCATTTTGAGTTGCTTTCCTTTATCAAAGCAGATCCAAGAACCTGTGGTGGCAGCAACCCTGAGGACGCTTGGGGTGCTTGCTGTTACAAAGCCCCAGCCTCCTTTTCCTGAGCTCGAAAACGAGCCTTAGTGGTCTTGCCCAGCTCAAGGGCCCCCGGTGTGGAGGGTGGCAAAGCCTTTCATCACCTCCATTGTATACTCTCTTATCTTCTGAGAGTCAAGGCAGCATAAAGGAGAGGGCACTGGTTTCTGAAATGGAGGACCTTGGTTAAAAAACCGGCTTGGGTACTTTTCTGTAAGTTGGCCATATTAAGCTCTCTGCACCTTATCTGTAAAAAGATCCTTTCAATCAAGAGTTTTTACCCCAGGGTACATGAATTTGTATATATGCATATGTGTGTATTTTGATAGGTGTATTTTAATATAATTGCCTTACGCATTGCAAAACATGGTTCCAAGGAATCCCCCAAAACAGACTTAGGGAGACTTAACTTGGAGGGGGAGAAATGACATCTTTGTTTTTGCCAGCCTTTGGGGTCCTATGTGACCCTCTGTCTTTTCTTCTTGGCATTTACAAACAATCTGAGGAGGGCTCCATGGGCTTCTCAAGCATAGCCGAGATGTGTGGTCCCTGGGACAAACCCCTGCCGTCCAGCTCTGTTCTGGGGTGCATCTGATTTGGGCAGGTAATTGTTGCTGATATCATAGAACGCCAGGCAGCACCAGGAAAGGAAGGTCTGGCCTGGGATTCAGATCTGGGGTCCAGTGTGGCCCTTCTGCCTATGAGCTGTCCTTGAGCCAGTCATGCACCCTCTCCTGAAAATGGCTGAGCCGGACTGTCTAATTCTGACATTTTGCACAGTGGCTCTGAATAGAAAAACTTTCTCCATGAGTTTTCTCTTGCCAGCAGTACCTGGAAAGCCTGCCCAGGTGCCCAGGAGAGAGGCTCCACAGGGCCCCCTGGTGTTGAGGCTACCTCAACTCAGCCTGTAATTAAGTGCCTACTTGAGAGATCTGCCCTAGGGACACAAGGACACAAAAAGGGGCCTGCCATCCTAGGAGGGAGGCACCCCATGTCTGGGAGCGCCCGGGGTTGGAGCCAAAGAGAAGTCCAATGACAGGGGCAGGGGAGAGAGGGGTCCTCCCTTGGGTCCAGGGAGATGACCAGATGCCCGTGGCTGACCTGGAGGTTTGGGACCAGCTAGATATGGAGAGAGGCTGCGGTGAGGATCGCCTCAATCACCCTGGAATCCAAGGCAGCTCAGCCCACAGCTGAGAGACAGAAGGAGCCGTTCTGCAGAGCACAGGACGACATTGGATGTCAGACCTAGGAAGTGGGGGGGGGGGGTTTCAAGTGTCACACCCCATGTGACAGACAAGGAAACAGGCCTGAGAGGGGAAGGACTTGACCCAGATTCACACAGTGCACAGGCAGCGTGGCTGTGATTGGAATGGAGGTGTTCTGAGTTCGGGGGATGTGTCCAGTTGGGCAAGAGTCTTCTGGGTCAAGGTGGGCCTTGCAGTCTGGGCTGCCCACAGCCAGATGCCTTAGGGCCTGGGCAGGCTGATCTCAGCACCCTGGGTACCAGAGAACTGTCTCTAAGCAGCCACTTGGGCAGAGCCCTGACATCCCTCTCCCACACCCAACCATATCTCCCCTGTGAGCCTCTGTCTCCAAAGGTCCTTGTGAAAGGGCCACAACTGGGAGAGCTGTGAGGTTGCGGCCCACGGAGAGAACCTTAGCGTGGGTGGGATTCTCAGCAGGATGCCTGCTCTACAGAGTCCCGGGACCTGAATCCAGGGCTGAAAGGAGCCTCCAGAGGTAGAGAGAGATGTGACGCTGGACATTGCCCAAGGTGCACAGCCAATTATTGCCGTGGCTGGGACTGGAGCCCAGATGACAGGACAGGTCATCTGCTGTCCCCACATGGATCCCCAGACAGGGTCGGGGCAACCTGTGACCCCTGGGTGAGAAGCCTGCCAGGGCAGTGGCCACCTTCAGGGATGGGCACATCCAGTGTCTTTCCCCCAGCGCAACTCCAAGAGAATCTTCACTAGAGGCTCTCCATGCAGGAGCCCAGGGACGAGGAAAGCCCAGAATGTGAGCAGGCAGTGACAGGCCCTGGCTAAGAAGAGAGGACACACATATGCTCCACCATCTGCTGCCCAGCAGTGCCAGCGTCCAAAGAGGCAACAGGTAGGACCCACCCGGGAGGCGTCTGGGCACAGCAGACAAGAATAGGGATGCCAATGAGTGTGGGAGGTCAGATTCGAGCTCAGGTCTTCCTGATCCCGGGCCTGGCACTCTATCCACTGAGGCCCTTGGCTGCTTCAAAACTTAAATTGCAATGTAAATGCTAGCGATCATTTTAGGTGTTTTACAGGTGGGGAAAGAATGAGCCTTAGCTCATTTGAGGGAAGTGTCTTGACTGGCCATTGCAGGGAGAAACCTGAGAGATCTTGTCGGCTTACTTTACAGCTGGGGAAGCTGAGACCCAGAGGAGGAAAGTAATTGGCCCAAAGTCCCACAGCAAGCTTAGATATCTTAGTCCTTGATCAAAAATTCCATTTAATTTGAAGCTAGGAAGAAACCACCATAATCACCAGAAATTCAGTCTAAGGGGACAGGCTTTCACACGGTTGTAGGGTGAGATCAGTGGGAGAGCTGGTCCAATTCTCCCTTTTTACAGAAGGGGAAATTGAGGGCCAGAAAGGGTTTTTTCCCAAGATCTACAAGGAGCAGAGCCAGCATTTTGACCCAGACCCCGGCAGAAGCAGAGAAGTTTCTACGTCCTCATCGATGGCTGCCCCACTGGGCTTTCCTAAATCTTGACTCCCTCAGGCCACCCAGACTGTGTTCTGGCCATTGGAAAAGGCCCAGGTCATTGTTACCTATTCCTGAGTTCAGCACGTAAAAGCCAAAATAAACAGAACAAGGTGTATGGAGCTCACCCGGGTGCAAAGAGCCGGAGAAAAGCTTCAGAAAAACCAAACTGATTTATCCACACCCTGTAGATGATGAAGAAAAAATGGGTCTGTGGGTCTGTGCCTTCCAGGATTCCCCTCCTTCTCCTCCCCCTTTTATATCATTTCTGAATAACCCCTCCCCCTAGGGCCTGCCCTTGTAACACAGTAAAGCATCTGGCCCCACTAACAGAGAATCTGATGGCCAGTGCCAGGCAAGGAATATTTATAAAGCACCTACTTTATACCAGGGACTGTGCCCAGTGTGCCCTTGGGGAGCTCCCAGTCTGACGGGGCAGGCAACATGCAAATGTCTAGGTGCAAACGAGCTATATTCGGGACCCTTTGGAGATGACAGGGAGATAAGACACTGGAATCAAGAGGGGTGGGATAAGGCTTCCTAGAAGGTGGGAGGAAAGGAAGCCAGGGAAAGCAAGAGGGGCAGATGGGGAGGGAGAATGCTCCAGGCATTGGGGGGCAGTGAGGGAAAAATCCCAAAGTTGGGGGGCAAAGCAAGGCCAGTGTCACGGGGTTAGTGGTGTGTGCTCTAAGAAGACAGGAAGATGGGATGGCAGGTAATAAGGGGCTGTGGATGCCAAATGGAGTGTTTTGTACTTGGTCCTAGAGGCCATACAGGCCCCCTGGAGTTTATTAGGTATTGATATGGTTGGACCTGCCCTTCAGGAGAATCCCCTCGGTGGCAGGAGGATGGACTGGACAGGGGAGAGCCTTGAGGTAGCCAGACCCCCCAGCAGCTACTGCAATAGGGCAGGCATGAGGAGATGAGGCCTGGACCAGGGTGGGAGAAGGGGCACATGGGAGGGAAGCTGCAGAGGTGAACTTGATGGGCCTTGGTGACAGCTGGGGACATCCATCTCTTATCATTGTGGCCCCCTTTATCCAAGCAGTTAGAGTTCAGCAGATAGAGGTACCTGCAGAATTAACCAAAACCAGTATCTTCTGATCTAAAGACCACTGGAGGTTTTGACTGCTGCAGGAAGCTTCCCTATCTCTGGTGACATCTCATGAGACTCAAGAGAGATGAAAACACACGGAGTAGTAATCAAGGGCCATAGGGGGCAGCCAGGGGCCCCAATGTGAGTGTCCCTGACAACCAAAAGGCCCTAGCCTGCAGGCAAGAATGACGGTAATGCTACTTTCACAAGTGACCGCTGGGGGGCTGGCACTAAGAGGCCAAGCATCTCCCCAGACCTCAAAGTGGGCAATGAACAGTGTGCCCCCAACTTGGAGGGATGTTTTGCATGCCTGTTCTTCCCATACTTTCTCAGTAAATAGCCCTTTCAAAGAGCTTATTGGTGCTAATTGGTTATCAATAATAATGGCTCAGTATCAACTGGCTTGAAAACCCAAAGTGAGGTAGAGCTTTAGTTTGGCTAGATTCATGGGTGTGATTGAGACAGATCTCAGCTGAGCTGTGAACAGCCCAGGGAGAGCTTCAGAAGGAACGAAGGCAACATGACAGTTTTGGGGCTGATGAGATGAATGTATTATGGACTGAAAGCCCTCCCCCAATCCCCCAGTGATGGAGATTCATGGATACTCTCTTCTCTGCATGTGAGAGTGCTCATGGGTTACTGTTGGTCAAGTTCGGAGTAATGCAACGTTAATTTATTCTTTAAATGAGGGGGTCTGGACGGGACCGACGTCCCTTCCAAGGCGGGACCGACGTCCCTTCCAAGGCGGGACGTGAACTTTGGCAATTAAAGTCACACACACACACACACACCACCACCACCAATAATGACAACGATGAAATCCAAAGGAACTCTCTGATAGTTCCTGGGAAGGGCATGTAAGGGAGCGGTAAGAGGGTGAGTCCCCACTCATGCATGGGTGGCTGGCTCTTTTTCTACCACTAGCTAAAGTCCAGAGGTGTTGTCATCCAAGGCAAAGTTCAAGACATGATGTGGTTTTTCTTTTCCATTTTATGATATTGACTGTGCAGGCAGGTCAGAGATCCAGGGATTGTCCATGAAAGAAGCCAGTTGGGGCTTTGCTGCCTAGACAGAGCTGACAGTCTGCCTGGGTTGCTTTTCCGCTCTCATTCCTAATGTACCACATAGAAAATCCACCTTGGCAGCTGGTTGGAGGATAGATTGGTGATGGAGAGGCTAGAGGCAGTGAAAAAGATTGCCCTGTAGTTCAGGGGAGAGGTGCTGAGGGCCTGAGGTCAGGTTTTGGTTGTGACTGGAGAGAAGTAGATGTGTATGAGAAATGTTGTGAACATAGAAATAGCAAGGTTTAGCAATAGACTAGGTACGTGGGGTGAGGAGTTAAAGACAACCCCAAGCCTGGGGGACTGGGAGGGTGGTGGTGTCCTCAACAGTAATGGGGACATTCTGAAGAGGGGACAGTATAGAAGGAAAGAGAAGTCCTGTTGTGGCCAGGCTCAAGGTGCCCATGAGGCATGTCGTTTAAGACGTTCTAGAGGGCGGCTGGGTGGTGCAGTGAATAGAGCACCAGCCCTGGAGTCAGGAGGACCTGAGTTCAAATCCAGCCTCAGACAATACAAAATACTGCCCATGTGACCTTGGGCAAGTCACTTAACCCCAATTGCCCTAAATGTTCTAGAGGCAGCTGGTGACCCAGGGCTAGAGCTCTGGGGTAGATGAGGGCTGGGTATTTAAATCTGGGATCTGAACCCATGGGAAATGGTGAGAGCACACAATGAAGTCATCTAGAAGGAGCAAAGAGTCCAGGACAGAACCTTGGGGACACTCCTGGTTAGTGGGCATGACCTGAATGAAGACCCAGCGACAGAAACTGGAGTGGCCAGAGAAGAGAACAGTGCCATGAGAACCCAGAGCATCGATAATAGAATTTCCCAATATAGAATGTGTCAATAATATAATTGAGTATCAAGGAAGAGAGGTTAGACAAGAGTGCTGAAAACCCAAAGGTCAAATAAGGACAAGGACTGAGAAAGGGCCATTAGACGCCCGCCGCTTTGAGATCCTTGGTAGCGGCAGAAGGAATATTAGTTGAAAGACGAGGTGGGAAGCCAGATTGCAGGCGGCTCAGGAGGGAGGGAGGTGAGGTTTTTCCATTTCCTCTGGTTTTGTTCGAAGCTTGTGAATAAAAGCAAAGGAGACAGATGATAGCAATGATCCCAGGTTACATTTTGTCAAGGTGGAATCGGTGCTGGGACGGGAGCATGGGATTAAAGAGAGGGGGCAGAATGGAGTGAGGTCACCAAGGGGTAGACAGAAGGATGGAAGGAGGGGCAGCCAGTACAGAGGTGATGGCCTGGAAAAGAACAGAAGGGTGGAGGTCACTGTAAGGACCAAGCTTAGGGTTAGGAGACCAAAGGTACTGGGAAGGATGAACCAATAAAAGATACAGGAATGTCGGGGATTTGTGAGCCTCAGGGAATTGAAACATGGGTGATGGTAAAAAGCATCCCTAGAGGGATAAGTAACAGCATCCGGAGAGGGTGACAAATTAGGACAGCAGGGACCCCAGAGGAGGAATGGTAATGGAGGGAGACCCTGGCAGTGGCAAAGGGGAGAGAGGAGCATTGGGAATCCCAGCGCAGACAGGTGAGTTGGAGGTAAAAGGAAAGGAATAACCAGTACTTGCTGAAAGGGAAGGAGCCAGGTCTCTGCGAGGCATGGGGGTCAGCTCAGCCACCTGGACAGAGGGATGGTGGCAGTGGCCCTTTACTGACTTGTTCCTCCCAATTCTTGAGCAGGTTTGGAAGGAACAGGGGGCTGGAAGGCACCCTAGCCCAGAACGGAATCAGGGCCTGTGCCAACCTCCAGGGTGGGAGCCTGAGACAGGAGAAGTGGGGCCAGCCCACACAGAAGTTGGGCTGGTGGGAATCTATGTGTTAGCTTTCTTTTAGTGATGATCACACCAGGATATCCTAATAGGTGTTAAGTGCTAGGGACAATGTGTAAGGGACTTTCTAACAGGGCTTATCCTGGGCATCAGTTTGCTGACCGAGTCACCACCCAGCTGGTGGACAGTGCTTTAGGTTGTATTCAGGCCTCAGCCTGACTAATATGGCACCCTTGATATTTTGAACAGCTCTTATCTGATAGGGCCCTCCAGGGACTTCTAGGCCTTATTTCACTCTGCCCTCATCTACATTACAACTGATGTCCCATTTTGTTCCTCTGGGTCCATTCAGCCAAACACCAGTCCACACTGATTGGGTCCTCCCCCCACCTTTTGTGATCAAGGGCTACCCACCTCCCTCTGAAGCTCAGCTTCCTTATCTGAAAAATGAGGGGAATCCCTGTGGTTTAGGAGCCTTGGAAAGTTGTTGTGATGCTCAAATGAGGTCACATAGTTTGTAAGCCATAAGGCATTTAATGCCAATGACCATTCTTACCTTTCTCTAAGTACCTGGAAGGCTCCTTGGCTCACCTAGGAACACAGAAGTAGGCTCTGCTCATATCCATTTAATTGGAGAGGGGCAGTAGAATGAAAAACCCCTGGACGAAGGGTTAGGAGAGCCAGGAGGGGCAGCCTGACGTCATGGGAGCCCTGACCTCACTCCTCCGGACATCCTGTAGAGAGTTTAGGACTAGGTGGAAGGGCCAGATCCGATGCTAAGAGCTTTGCGAAGCCCCTTTCATCTTGGGTCCCATGGCTTGAGCCCGACTGTGGGACAACAGGCGACTGTGCCCCCTCTAACCCTGGCTTCCTCCTCTACAAAGGGCATCACAGGATTCCTCCTGAGGTTTCTTCCAGCCCTATCATTGCAAATCATTAATCCCAGTAAATTATTCTTGGGGGAGGGGAATAGATTTGGGAGCTAGAGCCCCCTGGAGGGCAGGCAAGCTCATTTTACACATGGGGAAACTGAGGCCCAGAAAAGTTAAGTGACTTTCTCTCAGATGGCGAGTAACAAACTTGGGATTCAAACTCCGGTCCTGTGACTCCAAATCTGGAGATGCTTCTCACATCAAATAAGTATGAAATGTCTGCTGTGGTCCAGACACTGGAAACAAATGCAATGAGTGAAGCCTCTCCTTGGGTCTTCCATCCCAAGTCCTTGGGAATCACGTTCACCGGACTGTGATGACAGAACAGGGGAGCGGGTGTAGACGAGGGGCTGCGGGGAGCCACTGGGCTCGCTCACAACCGGCTGGAGGCCAAAGGCAAGCTCTCCCTGGGGGAGAGCTAGCTTGCAGCGACCCCCGGGGGCCGGGGCCGGGGGCTCTCGGGCAGCCCGGAGACCCAGGGCTCGTTCTCAGAGGCTCATCCACCAAGCTGACTCTGTCCATCCAGAAGTATTCCTGAAGCGCCTACTTTGTGCCGTGCACCGTGCAAAAGGGACGCGTCCCTGCAAGGGTCACCGGTGCGATTTGTTAGGAAGACCCCGGCCCACTGCACCCGAAGGGCATAGCCAGGAAGGCGCCGGGTGGACGGACGCTTACGCTCTCCCTCTCTGCACCCGGGGTTAGGGTCGGGAGTGAGGGGGTATCATGTTTCCCCTTCTCTTCTGTGCCCCTGCCGGCGCTTCTGTCCCCGGCTCTCAGCATCCCTGGGCCCCGCCCCCTCGCTCATGGCCCCTCCCCCGGAGCATCTGTCTCCGCCCCTTCAGCTGGAGCCGTCGATGTGGCGCGCGGGAGGGAGCGGCGGAGGCGGGGTCAGCGTGAAGGAGGCGGGGTCAGGCCCGGGGGGGGCGGGGTCAGGCCCGGGGGCGGGGCGCGCGCCGAAGCAGCCAGTCAGCTGCAGGCGCCGGGAGGAGGAGGCGGCACTGGAGGAGGCGGGGCCCCCGCAGCCCCGCCCCGGGCTCACGGGCTCTCGGGCTCACCGTCGTGGTCGCTGCTGCCGCTGTCTCCTTTGCCGCCGTTGGCGCTGCTGCTGCTGCTGGCCCGTCCCACCGAAGCCATGGCGGAGCCGAGCAAGCAAGACATCGCGGCCGTATTCAGGCGTCTCCGTTCCGTGCCGCCCAATAAGGTAACGGCCGCGCGGGCCCGGCTGGGGGTGGGGGGAGTGGAGTGCGCCTGCGCGGAGGGCGGGGGAGCTGGAGAAGGAGTGTGAGTGCGCCTGCGTGGAACCGAGCCCGAGGGTGGGGGGGGAAGGAAGGAGGAGTCTCCCCTGCCAGGGACACGTCGCACTGTGGGGCCGGGGGCCAAGACCAGCCGGGGTCGGCGGAGGAAATCGGGATACCCCTCCAGCCTGCCCTTGTCATTGCCTTTAGGGGACCACCATCTCCTGGGGGGAAGAGGGGAGGGGTCCCCATCTCGGGGGCGGGGGTCAAATAGGGGGCTCTTTGGACAGCGGGGGCGTCCCTCTTGGGCGGTGTCAGGGAGGGGAGGAGCGCCCCCCCTTCCTGCTCCCCGAAGTGAACGTTTGGACCCAGCGGCCCTGGGGTCCCAGCCCCCAGCCTTAGCAGCTGCCGGGGCTGGCGCTCTCCTCCGAACCGCCCTGGGCTGTGGCTACCACCAGCCTCATTGCCCCCATTCGTACAGATGAGGAAACTGAGTCAGAGCCGGGCCTGGGCCCCACCTTGTCCCCCAGGGGCGGGGAGAGCTCCTGTCAACCCCTTCCTCACCTGCCCCCCGCCCGGAGGCTGCAGAGGCTTGTCTCCTCCGGCCAGGGCTCCTTAAGAAAGGGGCCCCCTTTGATGCGGTTTGGAATTAGAGGCCCCATCTCGGGCCTTTGAGCTTTGGTGACTGCGAGGCCCCGTTGGGGGACCTGTCCTCTGGGCACAGTGGCCCCTTTCTTCTTCCGATCCCCCCTCACCTCCTGCCCTGCCCCACTGGGGGCTCCTCACTCCTAGACTTGTAGCTGTGGGAGGGACAGAGCTTGTCTAGCCACAGGATTCCAGCGCTGAGCCCCAAGACAAGACCCCCCCCCCAGCATCCCTTGGTGGCCAGCCAACTGTTGCTTGAAGACCTCCAGCCAGGGCATGTGATATTTCTGAGATGGCCCATTCAACTGTTGCGCCTTCCCTGCCCCCCTTGGGCCAAGGAGAAGAAACTGGTCCTTCATGATGCTGCTGGAGACCGGTACTTCAAGATGACATCTTGTCCCCTGAGTTCTCTCTTCTCCAGCCTAAGGTCCCCATATCCAAGACCCCTGCATTATAGATGACTGAACAGAGACCCCCAGGCAGGAGGGGCCTGCTGGTGGCCCCATGGGGAGTGAGCTGCAGGCTGGCTTCAGATCCTGCCCTGGCAGGCCAGCCACCCTGCCCTTATGGCACCTCCTTTTGCATCTCCGATTACAGATCCCTAGAATGAATCTGTTCAGTAAGTTTATGATGATGCAGCTAGAAGGTGGTTGGCTTTCTGGGGGCACGTCTTTATTTTAAAATAGATTATAGTTCTAGAGAAGGGAATCATTTGGTAAGGTGATGCCTGGGCGGCATGGGGAAGCAGGGGAGAGAGAAAGAGAGAGACAGAGAGAGGAGGAGAGGAGAAACAGAAGAGAGAGAGAGACTAGGGGAGGGGGAGAGACAGAGAGAAGGGGAGGAGAAAGAGAAGAAAGGGAGAGACAGAGGGAGGGAGGTAGAGAGAGAGAGAGAGAGAGAGAGAGAGAGAGA
>NW_027185720.1:6684162-6700299 GCF_028583685.1 Petaurus breviceps papuanus | reverse complement strand
TCAGGCTCAGACACAGCACCCACCCAGAAACACCTGGCTAACCTTGAGCAAGTTACTTAACCCCAATTGCTTAGGGGCGGCCAGGTGGCTCAGTGAGTAAGAGCACCGGCCCCAGAGTCCGGATGACCTGGGATTGAATCTGGGCTCAGATACTTAGCACCCACACCCAGAAACACCTGGCTGTGTAACCATGAGCAAGTTACTTAACCCCAATTGCTTTAAAAAATAATAATAAAAGTCCAGTTACAACAATAGACTGAAATGATGCTACCATCTGGATTACTGTGTGGAAATGAGATTTTTGTTTAACAGGTATAGATCAGTATTTGTGTGTGTGTCTGTATGTATACACACATGTGTGGTGGGTGGTATAGGCCTGAGACAGCTGGACTCCCGTGTCCACAGCCCTTCAGGTGACAGGTAGGCACTTGCTCACTTTGTGTTCATTGCTGGGGAGACCTGCTCTCCAGGACTTTACAGTCAAATGGGGTGGGGAGGGGCCACAGAGAGGAGGGAGGAGGCTGCAGATAAGGATCGTGCACACACAGTATTTTCCCAGCCATGTTTTTGTGGGGTTGTGTGGAAGCTTACAAAGCCCATCTGTGCAAACCCGGTGCCACGGAAGGATGTTTGTGGTTAATTTAGTCCACGCTGTACTCCTGATAAAGTGCTGCATCGGGAGAGGCTGAAAGTTAGCAGTTTTTTTTTTTATTTTTTTATTTTAAGCAATCAGGGTTAAGTAACTTGCTCAAGGTTACATGGCCAGGTGTTTCTGGGTGGGTGCTAAGTGTCTGAGCCCGGGATTCGATCTCCAGGTCTTCTCAACACTGGAGCCGGTGCTCTTACTTGCTGTGCTACCTGGCCACCCCAAGTTAGCAGTTTTTGACTGGCATTTTGTTTTGGTTAGAAATTCTCAATGGGAAAATGAAGGGAAAAAAGATTTTTGTCCTGGAAACATAAGATCATAATTCAGTTCAAGAGATGTTTGTGAAACACCTATTATGTGCAAGGTTCCCAAGACCTCCCCCTCAGGGAGCTAACGTTCTCTAGTGGTGGCCAGAGTGGTCCAGGGTGAGTAGGATCCTGAGGTGGGAGCCATGGGGGCCGAAGGAAGAGCCAGCTGGAGGCTTCTGGGAGCATCTGAGGAGGAAAGACCCTTGCTTGGGGGGAACCAGGCAGGAACCCTAAGCTAGGGGTAGTAGCCACTTGGGGAAAGTACTTGCTTCATAGGAAGCAGGCAGTCATGTAAATAGGAGTGTCCTCATTTTACAGATCGGGAAGCTGAGGGTGCCCTATGGGAAAGGACATGGGCTTGGCATCCTGGTGCAGCTATGTGCTGCCAGGTCCAGGCCCTGTCAGAAGCCGGGTAGGTTCCTCCTCCCCTGGGGCTGCTCAGCCTCTCAGGGCCCCGCCTGGCCCGGCCTTCTGCCTGAGCTGCTTCTCTTTAATTATTGATTTGTGAGGCAGCTCTTCCTTGGTTGGAGCTGATCCCGATTCACCTGAAACAAGATGACAGGTGGATTTAATGCTACAGAAAAATCAGGTGTATATGGTTTGTTTTCCTCCCTTTTTGCGGGGGCCATTGGGAGGGGGCTGAGGAATGCAGGGGCATGGTGTGTGCAGGGGTTTGCGCGTCAGCCTCCTCTTTGCCCGTGTGCTGAGTGTTTACTCTGGAGTGGCCTCGGTGGCAGACGCCGGGGGCTCTCTTGGCCTGGGTGCATCTACTCTTCAGTTTCCTGGTTAGTGGCCAGTGTTCAGAGATGGATGTGTGGGCAGGCGTCCCCTCTCTAATCTCAGAGCCCCCCAAGTTCATAACCCAGCTTGATCAGGCGTGAGGAGCCAGGGTCCTCAGGTGCAGCCCTTTGACCACGTGCAGTTGGTCTGTGAATTGGCTGCAGCCTGGAGGCCGCAGGACCCCCCCACCCCCACTTGATTATTGGAAAACCTTCCCACAGCTGAGCTGGGGTCAGTCCCTGAGGTTGGTGGGGTGCTGAGGTTCACTTCCTTATAGCACCCTGAGCATCTCCATTTTCAAGATGGACAAACTGAGACTTCCAGGAGGGAGGCTCTGTATAGCTGGAAAGTGTGGTCTGAGGGCGCCCTCTTCTTCGTTGCTCAGTCATGTCTGACACTTCTTGAGCGCACAGACCATGGCCCACTGCCAGTCTCTCGAAGTCTGTCCAAGTTCATGCCTCTTGAGCTCCTCCAGGAGCTTGGGGGCCACTTGGGCCTTCAGGATCCACCTTAGCTCAGCAGGTCTGAACAGTAATAAAGATGAGCATTTCTATAGGCTTTAAGGTTTGCAGAGTGCTTCACATGGTCACTCATTGGTCCCTACCACAGCCCTGAGTGAAAGGTGCTGTTATTATTAGTCCCATTTTCCAGATGAGGAAACTAAGAAACAGAAAGAGTGAATGATTTGTGTCTGAGGCAGAATTCGAACCCTGCCCTTCTGACTCCAAGTTTAGGGCTCTCTCCCCATACTCCAGTGAGTGGAATATTCATTGAGCTGGATGATGGTAGTGGAGCAGGTGTGGGTGCTGCAGGCCTGCTGTGGGTTTTGTCTGTGCTTATTGCTCTGGGACTCTTTCCCGGCATCTCTGGAGGTCCCTCTGCCACCTGAGGCCTGCCTCAGTGACCTTGGTCAGACGCACTGCTTTCAAAGGGAGAAGCTTGTTTTCGGGTCCTTTAGCTCAGCACCAAGATTTAGAGAGACTTCGGGAATTTCCCAGTAGTAAACTCCATGTTCTTTTTCTTCTGCTTCTCCCTCCTGTCCTAATCTGCTCCCCCCCCCTCCGCCCCCAGGCTCATTGATGTTAGAGATGCTAGAGACATTCCCCCGGTCTGGGGAAAGCCACCTGTGCCCTCCCCTGGCCGGGCTCTTGTGGCTGAGAGGCAGGGGAAGTGTCCTTCTTCTCCTGGGCACCCAAACAGGACCCACACTTGTAATGAGAATCAACAGCAGCCTCTGAGGGGGGAAGCTACTGTAGACATTGTCTCCATTTTACAGATGAGGAAATTGAGGCTCAGAGGGCCTTCTCCAGCAAACTGGTGTCAGATCCATGGTATTGACCAAATCCCATACTTTTCTTGCCCCCACACTGCGTAATAACAGCTCCCTCTCCCTTGTGGCCTGTGACCTGTACATCAGCCTTCATGGCCATGACCTCATTTGCTGATCACTGTGCTCTGAGTTTAAATGAAGGAGAAGAGTCTCATGGGTCAGGTGACCTGCCTTCCCGGCCACACTGCTAGGAAGTGGTTGAGTGGGCATCAGAGGATGAATGACAGCTTTCAGCTTGGACATAGAAATGTGGGGGCATGATGTTGTGGGCTGCTGGGGGAGTGAGCAAATGCTGATGGCTCACCATCCAGGTGCATGGCTGGGGGGTAGGGGGACAGTTCAGTTGCCTGTGCCAGTGCCTGTGCCTGTAGGCCACTGACTAGGTGTGAGCGACCCCCCTCCCCCAAGGTTGGTCATGTTGGGAAGAAGGCCCAGCTCAGGGCCCCATGATGTCACCCATTACTAAATGCCACCTGGAAGACGTCCCAGTGGGGACTGAGGAGTTCTTCGCTATGTTAGAAAAACTTAGAAAAGGCCAAGTTTCTTTTCCTAAGCCACACTGGCCTCCTGAAAACCTCCCTCAGGATTTCTTTTGTTTGCCACCTCAGGAGGCCTTCTAACAACAGTCACTTAGCTCCCGACTTTTCCACTGGGTACCCCGTCCATAAATAACGTTTGAGCACACATCTCCAATGTGCGTGTTTGTTTATAAATTATAGACATGGGCCAAGCTGCTGATAATCATGACTGTTCTAAGACTTACACAGGAGTAGACAGTAAAATGGAGGAGATGATGGCGATGATGTAGCTCTTGGGGTACTAGGGAGCCATTGCAGGTTAGTGAGTAAGCACATAGTCAGACATGGGCTTGAAATGGCAGGGAGGCCAAGCAGCCAAATGGGGCAGAGAGCCTGGGCAGGTAGAGAGGGAAGAACGTTTGACAGTTAAGGGGATACAGGAGTGAGGGAGAAAGAAGACTCAAAGCTGACCCTGGGCTGACCAAAAGGATGGGGGGGGAAATCAGGAGGGTGGTTTCAGGGGAAAAATAATGTAATGAGAGCTGTGATGCCAGTTACATTCTTTCCGTACCTCCTTATCCTGTCTGACTCATGCTACCCCCTCCCTAAATGAAAGGGGTGGAGGGAGGCAGGAGCTCAGAGGCCTCCCTCCAGGGCACACCCCCCCCTGCCCCCCACAGACAACTAGAAGAGAATAGAGGGGACAGCTTTTGCCAGGAATGGGGGAGGATTTTCCCAGCAGTACTGCTACAGCTGCTGTGAGTGCCCAGGGAAGGGAGGTATGGGCTGCAGGAGGGTAAACCCGCTTTCCTACCCACTGATTGGTGGTCTGAGTCCTGTGGGGTGAGACCCCATTCCACCTGGGTTCAGGCTTCAGGCTTGCAGGCCCATTTCTTACAATCCAGAGAGTGTAGCAGCCTCCCTCCTTCACCTCTTTCCCAGGGTCCCACTGGGACTTGATCCCAGACCCACCTTGACTTCAGGCCCACAGACCTTTCACCTTGCCCTGAGCTCTCTTCCCAATGATGGTAGTTAAACCCTTGGATTCTCTGTTTCAGCTGAATCAAGTGTTGTTTGGACGTTGGAGAGTCACTTATTAGACCAATTGCAATTAATGGATGCCATTTTTCTTCCAGATGTGCTTTGACTGTGGTGCCAAAAACCCCAGCTGGGCTAGCATAACGTACGGCGTGTTCCTCTGCATCGACTGCTCTGGTACCCATCGCTCTCTTGGGGTTCACCTGAGCTTCATTCGGTAAGTGACCTTTGCCCCCCTTGGCCATTTACTTCTGGACCGGCCATGGGTGGAGTCGAGCTATTAAAAATGACCCCAGAGGTTCTCATTCGAGTGAGTGAATAAATGACGGAATGGTTTATGCAGTGCTTCCTCTGTGCAGAGTCCTGTGCTAAGAAGTGCTGGGGCTACAGACAGAGTCAGTCCCTGCCCTTGGGTTGGGGCACAGTGCAGGCTGCCAGTCTGGACCTTAGGGGGCACCAGCTAAGCCCCCTGACGTCGTTTCCACTGATAAATCTTATCTGTCATTGATGCTGAACCACCTGCTGGTCCGAGGACTTTGGTGGTGGGAGTGTTTGCCACTTGTGGGTCTGTTGTGAGGTGTACAAGTCAATGATGTGGGAGAAGTGTGAAGAACGACTCTCGCCCCTCATGGGAAAGGACCAGATGGTACGTTTTTACCTCATGATCTCACTGAAGCTGACTCCTGTTGGTGCTGTTGAAAACCTCAGCCCACCTAGCCTGGCTACTGGGTGTGTGTCTTTGGGCAGCGCATGTCCCTCTCTGGGCCTTCAGTTTCTTTCCTTGCTAGTAAATGACCTCTAGGGCCCTTCTCACACTGAGCTCTGTGGGGACAGGTCCTGTGCCTGGGGAAGGTGCTGCATCAGTGTTTGGGGGATGAAAGCCTGTGTGCCCACAGTGGAGTCTCCCCTCAGACCCTGTACTGGGATGCCAGAAGGATCCCTGGACAGCATGGTGGATGGCCTTGCCCCCATGGACTGTTCCTGTGCTCCAGCATCTTCCATAGCTTTCTGTGGAGTCTTTGGGTCAATGTATGAACCCTTTCCAGCTTTGTGGGACCTGCCAGATCTCTGACAGCCTTGAGAATTGGCATCCACCTCTACCCTCTTTCATGGTGTCAAAGCAGGACTTTGCTGAAGGCCTTGTTAAAATCCATTAGAACTCATGTCCGAGAAGCACCAGCTGGAAGTGCCACACCTTTTTTTACTCTCCACAAACCACAAGGGTGGGATCTTATGGAGACTGAGGCACTCCCAGGCACAGAGTGAGGGCTATCAGTTTTACAAGGAACCAGCAAAGAGGGCCTGGCTGTCAGCTTCCTGTTGTGTTCTAAAGCGAACACAAAGGTACTTTTTCAAGGGCCAGGGCTTTGGAACAAGTAGCGGACAATATAACTATCGGCAGCAGCACAGAAAAGGGCAAAGTGCGGGAATGTAGCCTCATGACCTTTCCACAGGCTTCTCACCCATTATCTTGGGTCAGCCGTCTACTGCATGGTCATCTGCTTCTGGGAATGTTTTCCCGGGTAATTCTTTGTTGGGGCTTCCCTGTGCCGTGCTTCTCTCCAACTCAGTCGCACAGTCTTCAGTTGGCTGTCAGTTGTTAGTGCCTGGGATGGACCTCTGGCCTCCTTGTTGAGGCAGCCTTTGCAGAGGGTTCCAGTGCTGAACTTTCTGGGTTCCAGGCCACTCGTGGAGCTTCCCCAGGTAATGCTGCTGAAGCCTGCTCATGGTAGGCCTTGGTATCATTTAGGAGAGTCTTACACAGCCTGCTCATGTTGGCCTTCCAGGAAGCTGTGCAGCTGGTGGAAGCCAGTGGAAATCGCTGGAATTACCCTTCTGGACATTGGGCAATAGGGAGAACATCGAATGAAGCTGCCTGTCACTATAGCAGGAGACCTGAAAAATTTCCATTTTCACATTCAATTTGGTATTTCTGTCTTTGCTCATGCCCTTGCCATGGCAGATGATGCTGGCTGTAGACTAGGCAGCGCTTAGTGGGTCTACCCACCATTTAAGGAGTGCTGAACTACAGGGAGAGGCTTAAAAAAATCTGAGGATCTGACTTTGTGAAGATAATGCCCTTTCTGCCTTGATGTTATCAGAGATGCCTCACACAGGACAAACGTCATGATTTGCAAGTTTCTGAACAACTAATTCACGCCACTCTAGATCCGAGCGCCTCAGTCTGACTTGAGACTCTTGAGATGGTTTAGATTGTATCCCGAGCCGGGTACCGAGGCCTTTGCAAATGGCTTCCCTTCAGTCCCACCCTCCGTTTCCTCCAGGAGCAAATGTAAAACGCCTCATTAGGGACCATCATCTTTTGCTCTTTGTTTTCTCTGGCACAGCAGCCGAATCATGAAGCCTCCTAAAACAATTACTGTTATCAGGAGTCTTTTAGTATATTCTTTTACCTAATGGGTCACGTTTGGTGGCCATCCGCGTGTATAAACAGACTGATCTCACTGATTTTCTCAAACTGAAGTTTACTAATCCATTAAAATTAAAGCTTTTACATCTTTGTTGTTGCTTGATTGTTTTGTCTTGTTCGACTCTTAGCTATCCCGTTGGGGGTTTTCTTGGCAGAGATTCTGGAATGTTTGTCATTTCCTTCTCCAGCTCATTTTACAGATGAGAAACTGAGGCAAACAGGGTGAAGTGACTTGCCCAGGGTCACACAGCTAGTGAGTGTCTGAGGCTGAATTTGAACTCAACAAGATGAGTCCTCCTGGCTCCAGGCCTGGTGCTCAGTCCTCTGCACTACCCGGCGAGCCATCATTACCAGAAGCTGTAAAGGAAGTAGCAGGAGGGAGACTTTAAAAGGCATTGGGTCTCCATTCAGAGGTGATGACTAACCTTGGTTTCAGGAGAGTACTGAGATGGGCAGGGAGCCCCATTGCCAGGCCCTGCGGAGTGAGTGGGTGATGGAGCAGCAGGAGGGGCCCCGGGCCTAGGCCTGAGGGGATCCAGCGTGCTCTTGGCAGGCTAACTGGTCTGCTGGAAGGCAGGCCCAAGTCCGTTGCTAATTGTGGTTCTCTAGCATCCTGCGTGTAGTCAGGCTTGAGTTAGCATGAGCATACCTCTATGTTTACTGATACATTCTCTTTATTCCCATTGTACCTCAAGGGCTGCTGAAACATTTGGGGTGTGCATAATTGTTCTTGAATTGAATGAGGTGAAAAAAAGTCACTGAAAGTCAGTCCATAAGCATGCAGTTCCTGCTCTGTCCCTGGCACTGTAACAAGTAGGAGTAAGGGACAGAATGCCCAGAGCCTTTGACGCGGCCAGCCCACCACTGCCCATGTGCCCCAGGTCAGTCATTTGGTCAGAAGGCATTTATGAAGCCCCTCCTTTGGGCCTGGGGTGAGACACAGCTCTCAGTTCCTTTGCTGCTCTGTCCGGGCTGTCAGCTCCTGTACCCGTGCTCTCCCAGGCCCTGCTGAGGCCCAGTGAAGAAACGCTGGAGAATGGTTGGTTCTGCAGACTGTGTTGCCTGTCCTTCGCATCAGCCCGTGGAAGTCTCCCTCTGCTTCTCGGGAGTCCACCTAGGGCTCAGTCCCGGTCGGTTGCCTTGCCCCACTTAGTGGCGGTCTGCTTGGTTTCCAGCTCCTTGCCCTTTTTGTGCAGATCTTGGCTGTGCCTGAGACCTGCTGTCTCCCTCGTTAGACTGTGAGCTTGTTGAGGACAGGCCCTGTATTTCTGCTTGTTCTGGTATTCCCAGGGCTCAGCATAATGTCCAGCACCCACTGGGGATGCTGAGAAGATGAACAGTGCCTGCCCTCAAGGAGCTCGTATTCTAATGGGGAAGCCAAAGCCCCTCCTCCCCAACCATGCACTCATGGATGGAGACTCCGGGGGCCCAGGGAGCTGCGTGATGGCCAGGCAGCCTCAGCTCATTGTCTGTAACCTTCATCTCTCCTGGATGCCTGTGTGGCAGGTACAGCTTAGGGTTTGTTAATGTGATTTAAGGAGAGCACTTTCCTGATCCTCGGTGCCATCACCCGTGGGCGCTGTCCAGTGAGATCCTCTGCAGAGGCGGCCCGCTCTTGTGCTCCTGGGCAGGCTGACTGATGGGTGAGCTGTGCCTGGGGACGGGGGCTGCACATACAACCTCAGTTCAGTCAGCATTGCGTTTCATTATATGGCCATGTAGGCTTCCTTTCCAGGAGAGCCCATTTGGGGGTGTGGTCTTATTTGGGCGTGGCCTAAGCTTGTTACACAGTGGCTTAGGGCAGGCCTCTCTCACAGCTGGGAGAACTGTTTCCCCACAGCGGGCGGTTAATTCCTCCATGGACCCCTTGTGCAGAGCAGGTGTGGATTAGGGCGTATGTGCCCCCCTGACTCTTGGGGTGCAGACAAGGGGAGCTCATGGGAAGTGTGCATCATTTTGACATGTCTGTTTCTTTATCAATAGAAAAAGATAATTGCTTCTTTTCAGACACGCTTTGGGGGTTGTGGATCAAAGCTGTAGTAGCAGTGACCCCCAGCCTGGAGTCAGGAAAACCTAACAGATGCTTACTAACTGGATGAGCCTGTGCAAGGCACTTAGCCTCTGTCTGCCTCAGTTTCCTCAATCATAAAATGGGGTGATAATAGTAATGCCTCACTCCCAGGGCCGTCGTGAGGATCAGAGGGGATGGTTGCCTAATGCTTAGCACAGCGCCTCTCACATAGAAAGTGCTGTGTCAATGTTAGCTGGCCCTGTTGTTCATAGTTTTATGTGTGGTTGTATTATTTAAGTTTCCAAGGCCAGACAGAATCATTGCCTACCTTCTCTTGGGACCTTCAGAAGGCATGTCCGGCCAGAAAAGGCCAGGTTTGAAGGGCCCCTGACCTCCTTTCCTTCTTCTTGCTCAGCTCTCTCTTATTTAGGGATAGACTGTGGTGACATATGGTGACTTGGGCATAGTAGGTGCTCACGCAGCTTTTGGTGAATGAGAAACTAATAGACTGCTCACCTCTATTTCGTGTTATCCCTTTTTCATTTAGCGACCTTTCTAATGGTTTGGAGATTTGGATCTGAGAGATTTCTCTGATGGTCCCAGTCAAAGTGGGACTGGCTGGCTGGCAGCTTGGGCTGCTTCACCTGGGTTGTTGTTGCTTTGAGGGAGTGTTCACCCCTGGACTGCCCCCTCTTGGCTGAGGATGGAGTGTTCAACCCTGGACTGCCTCCTCTTGGCTGAGGATGGAACGTTCACCCCTGGACTCTTAGCTGGAGGATTGGGGGGTGGCATTAGAGGCTCTGCTCCCAGGAGGGGCTGAGCAGCAGCAGCCCTTGGCTCCACCTGCCTCTGGCACCACTTGTCTGGGAAGGGCACTCACCTGGAGGAAGTCAGGCAGGGACTTTCTCCTGCTGAATCAGAGTGGGTTCATGGCAGGCTTGGCCGTGTGCAGAAGATGAGCTGGTTTTCCTGGTTCTGCCTCCACTTGCCCCCAGCTCTCCTCTGCGGCTTGCTTTGTCTTCCCTTTCCCAGGAGCCTGGGGCCCTTCAATTCTGGTCTGGCCCTGGACTGTTCATTTCCTCTGCTCCACAGTCTGGAGATACTTCACACCCATACTTCATGTCTGATGTATAGGTGGATGCCAAGCCAAAGCTTTCAGGTTACCTTCTCTTCCCTCCCTCCAACTGATAATGGTGCTGAAACCTGTTATTCTCTCCCCACAGGTCTACTGAGCTGGACTCCAACTGGTCTTGGTTTCAGCTGAGATGCATGCAAGTCGGAGGGAATTCCAGTGCTGTAAGTTTCTCTCAGCGGTCAGGGGCAGGGGCAGCTCTTTCTGTGACTGTCACCCTGGTAGCTAAGTTCTGCATTTTACCACTGTGCAGGCAGACACCAAGCATGGCCACGCTCAGGTCTAAGAGTGCACTCACTCTGAAGGTTTCCCGGAAAGGGGACTAGAAATAGGATGTCATTTGTGTTTCATTGTCAGAAGTTTGTAGAGGGGGCAGTTCAAGGGTCAGACCCAAAGGGGTGAAAGATTTCTACAGCAGAACCACATTTGAAGTCTCCAAGGAGGCTTAGCCCCCTGGCATTACCTTTTCAGGGGAATGCAGCATCCCAGAGGGGGCTGATCTGAGATGGAAAGAGGATGGGATTGGGCACTGATGACATGTTCATCGCAAGCATTTGCATCCACCCATGCACACGTACACACGTACATACATACATATGTACATGCATGCATACTCACAGTGCTCGGAGATTTCTGCTTTGGAAGCTGGACCTCTGCAAAAGGAAACTGATTGACTGTCTTGAACTTGAGCTGTTTTCACTTAACGCTTCATTAGCCATTCCCGCTCTGGTTGAGGGCTAGGCCTCTGAGGTCTTCTCGAGCACTCCCATGGCTGCCCCATTTCTGGAGGGAGTCCAAAAGTTGGGCAGATTTGGAGATAAGAAGAGTGTTCCTGATAGGTGACCAAAGTGATCCCTGTTCATTAGATGTACATTTGTTTTATCTTGACTTGAGCACATTTTGTTTGAAGTTCAGCAGAATTTAAGGTGTGGAAATGGTAGGAAGCTCAAAATTTATCTCCAGTACTGAGAAAGGTCTAGAGCCACCAAAAACAGCGAGAGGATGTTTGTGAGGGGCTGCCTCAATCACCTCCCTCAGTTGGCCTTGGGCCATCTTAATGTGAAGGAAGGTTCCAGGGCGGCCCTTAGTAGCGTTACCTAGGGGAGAGCAGAGGAGAGAGGCTCCGGGTATATTGTCACTGATGAGAATAGCAGCTGGAGGGGCGGCCAGATAGCACAGACAGTAAGAGCACCGGCCCCAGTGTCGGGATGACCCTGAACTTCCCTGGGCCTTAGTTTCCTCATCTGTAAAATGAAGTTGAACTAGCTGGCCTCCAAGGTCCCTTCCAGCTCTAATTCTGGTTCTATAATCATTCGAATGGACCAGCTTCTGGTTCTGGAGTCTTGAGAGGCAGCCAGCTACAGCGAAGGCAGCATGGAACTCATCATAGGATCATTGAGCAAGGGCTGGAAAGGAACTCAGTCTGCCCCTTCATTTTACACATGGCCCAGAGAGATCCGGCGGCTCACCCAACATCCCCTGAATCTCCCCCTCCTAGATCTCATCTGGGTTGCCCTGAACTTTAGAGTGAGAAGGGCCCTTGGCCAGCCAGTCCAGTGCATCACAGACTGATTAGGCCAGTCTTAAGGCCTGTCAGGATCTTTTGAGAGTTGGGCTCTATCAGCTTTCCCTCCCACATCCCATTTGGTAACTGTGCTAGCTATACATTGCTCCAAGTCATTGATAGAATTAGTGATACAGGGACCAGCCTAGATCAGTGGGGGACTCCTCTGAACCTGGCCTTTTAACCAGTTCTGAATCTACTTGTGCTCCCATCTAAGCCACAGAGAGAGAGCATGTGCTAATTTATCAAATAGTTTAATAAAACAGAGGTCATCTTTGCAGTGTTTGCCTGCCCTACCAGGCTAGTAACCCTGTGCAGAGAAGCAGTGAGGTTAGTGTGGCACGGCCAGCTCTTTGGGATGGCTGCTTCCGTGTCTAGGTGTCTACTCACCATCTTTTTAATAATCTGTTGTGCTGTTTTGCCAAGACTTGAAGTCAAGATCACTAGCCCAAGGTTTCAGGCTCCATTCTCTTCTCTTTGAAAATGAGAACCTTGGCCCTTCTCCCTCCCTCATGTCCTTGCCCATTCTCCATGATCTTTCAGTGCCCGATAAACATTTCCCTATTTGAGGATGTAGCTCATCTGGGCCTGCTGACCTGAGAGGACATCAGCTCCTTGTGAGGGAGCAGGGTTCCGTACTTTGCACTTGTAGCCCCAGCATCCAGCATGGCACATAGTAGGTATTCAATAGCTTCTTGTTGACTGATCAGGCCAATTAGGTGTTCTCAAACTATCTCTTCCCTATTAGTCATTTTTGTTCTGTCATTACTAGTCCAAAGGTGACTCTCCTGAGCTGGGAAAACAAAGTGAGATAAGACTTGAGTCCACTTAGTGGCAGGCCAGAGGCGTCTGGGACGTCTCTGTGCCTGGCTGGGGTCCTCGGCCTGCTGTGCCCCCTGGCTCCCCCCTCCACTGGCAGGCCGCTGGCTATGGGGCGTCTCTGTGCCTGGCTGGGGTCCTTGGCCTGCCATATGCCCCCTGGCTCCCCCTCCTTCCTTCCCCCACAGTAACCTTGCTGCCACAATCCGATCCTTATAGGACCATGGGAAGTGCCTGGGCTCTTTGCTGAGCAGCGGGGCCAGCAGTTTGACCTCAGGTTCTGTATGTGCCTGAGTGTGCAGAGATACATTGTCTTAGTTTCTGTAAACTTTCCTAGCAGAGAAGCTGGCTTTGATCTGTTGATGAATTTGAAATGAATTCAGTCTTCTTTTTTTAAACTAAGAGATTTTTTTCAAGTGCCAGTTGGATAAACAGAACACATTCTGCTCAGTGTCTCCCAATAAATGAGTTATGAAATACATATTTTTAGCATCTCCTTTCAGTGTAAAGCGCAGCTTCTAGTACTGATTTCATTCTCTTTTTTCACAGTCTTCCTTCTTTCATCAGCATGGCTGTACAACAACCGATACCAATGCCAAGTACAATAGTCGTGCTGCTCAGCTTTATCGGGAGAAGATTAAATCTCTTGCTTCCCAAGCAGCTCGGAAGCACGGCACTGACGTAAGTATAGAGCAGGATTCCTGGTTCGGAGGAGCCTTTCTTTCTCTCAGGGTCCTGAGCCCAGCTGCTTTCCACGTGGGCAAGGTCCCGTGGCTGCTGGGCCAGCCCTCCAACGGCAGGCTCACTGAGAAGGGGCCGGGGCCAAGGCCTCCACCCCAAATGTCAGGCCTGAGCCCAGCAGCCTGGTCGGCATGCTTGTCTGTGCCCACCTCTTCTGCCCCTGGTGCTGTGCGATCCTTGCCTCATCTCCTACCTCACTGTGACTGCTGCTGCTGATTCCTCTTGCCATCTTGCTGCCTAACTGCCCCATTGGTCCTGGGCTTTGGCTCCCCACTGCAGCTGTCACTAACACAAGAAACCTTGTCCTTTACACCTTTACAGCCGGCTGGTGTGCATGGGAGTGGAGCTCATTGTAGGAGTGACTTTGCAAGATTCTGAACCCTTCCCAGAAATGGAGGAACATTGAATTAATAAGTAGAGATTTAAACTTTTGCTGTTCTGGCTTTGACAGGCACCAGAGAGAAGAGCCAGAGAGGCCTGCACATGTGGCCACGTCTCCATTATGTGCAGCTCGCTTTTTTTACAAAAAACGAGCTGCACATAATGTCTGTGATAGCTTCTGCAGTCTCAAAACTGCCTTCCCTGCCTTGGTCGCCTGCATTTCCTTCTTGTGTGCATTTAAAAACTGTTCTGGTGACTGTCTTGTCTTTCTTTTCTGCTCCTTTGGAGACAATAAGTACAGGGTCGAGCATAATTGAATCTTTGACCAAATCATCCAGACTCTGTTCTGGCCTTGGGCTCATTGTTGTGAGGGCTGGCTGTCTCTGGGCAGCACAACGATGGGTGAGTTGTTCCTGTTTTAAGAAGAAGGTCAGTCATGGCCAGAGTAGTGGACTCTGACCGCCAGGCCCAGCACACACAGGATCTGGACCTCTCAGACAGGGATTTCCAGGGTCACCTAATCTACAGCAATGGAAAATGTGCTGGCCTGGGCATCAGTGGGGCCCAGATCCCTCCCTTCTGCCCGACTGACCCTGGGCAAGTCACTTTCTCTCTGGGCCTCTGTTTCCTCCTCTTTCAAATTGGGTTCATCTTTTGTCTTCCTCGAGAGCCAGAATCGGCCTTTTTTCAGTTTCCTCCTACATTGTTCCTCTCTCTGTCCCCTTGGTCCAAGCCAGGCAAGTCTGGTGAGTTTTATCTGAGACAGCCCTGGACCTGAACCAGGGAAATGGGCATAGGTCAGAGAGGTTGGAAAGTGACTCCAGAGGCAAACGAGGGAGGGAGAGAATGGGGGGAGGCAAGGGAATTGTTTGCTGGGTGACTTGTAACAGTGGCGCTGTTCACAGAGGTCAGAGAGTCAAGGAAGGTAGGTTTGGGGGAAGGGAGAGGAAGAGTGTGAGTTTGAAGTGCTGGGAAGATAGGAGAGTACAGTAAAATTAAGAGCAAATCAGAATGGAAGCTGGTCAGAGAAGGGCAAGAAGACGTCTAGGCCTCTGCTTTTCAAGGGGAGAGTTCATGAGGTGTGGAACATTGCAGAAAGTCATACAGAATAGTAAAAACTACATCTTCGGACCCATAGGTCGATTTCACTCATTTGTTTTTCTCTTTTTAGAAAATATTCTTTTATATAAGCTGGCTGTGTGGGAGGAGAGATAGAGGAAGGACTTGAGGTGGCTCTAAAAACCAAAGGGATCCATAAACAGGTATTTTTAAAAATAACAGCCCCAGTTGGTATTAGGTGGTGCATCATGGTTTACAGTGTACTTTCCCCCCAGCTGGGTGATGTAGGTAGCACGAGTTTATTCCCATTATACAGAAGAGGAAATTGAGCCACAGGAGGCTGACGTTCCTGGGCCTCGGCCTCTGTTTCTAAGGGGCAGGGCTGAGGCCTGAATGCCGGCCTTCAGGCTCCTCTCTGCAGGGTTGGGGAGAGCTGGAGCCATAGCTTCGTGGTTGACAGAAAGCCCAGGACTGTGGCTGATGTGGGCGTGAGGGCCAAAGCATCCAGCACGGTTTTGACCCGCTCTCTCCCGACTCTCCTCCTGCCTGCCTGACCCCTCCTCCTTGGTCTTTTTGGCTGGATCTTCGTCCAGGTTGTGCCTGTAACTGTGGCATCCCCTGAGGTTCCATCCTCAGCTGCTTTCTTTTTCTTCTCTACACCCTCTGCCCCTCGGTGTTCTCCATGCAGGATGGCCACATCTCCTGAGTTCCCAGCCCACATCACCACCGCCTCTCTAAAGCTCCCTTTAGATGTTGTGTAGATATCTCCAACCCAGCAGGACCAAAACAGAGCTCCTAGTTTTTCCCAAACCCCCTTTTCTGCCAGACTGGCCTGTTGCTGTTGAGTGGTCACCCAGCTTCTCAACCTTGGCATCGTCCTCGGCCCTTCACACTTTCTCGCCCTCCCCTGTCCATGTCTGGGCAGCTGCTAGGTCTGCTCAAGTATACGAGACATCTTGCATCATCCAGGATACTCTTGTGCACATGGATGAAGTGCTTTCTTACTGTGCACCGAAAGGCGGCTGCCCAAATAACTATTAAAATCATAGATTCTTCCATGGCTCCCTCTGTATCAGCAATGCCATATTCACAATGCCTATAGAGATTACAAATATGCTGATATAATTATCCATTACAAAATACGTCATGTTTGCCATATGAGGAAATAAACTAGAAAATTTATTAAGATACCAAAAGACTGAGTCCCAAAACCAGACAGTGAAAGCCATCAGAGTAGTTATGATATTGGCACAGGTAGATAAAGTAGAAAGCACCCACATTTTCAAGCCTTTAAAACAGAACAGGCTACCTCAGGCAAAGGTCCTCCTCTCCCCACCCAGCGTCCTGGAAGCGCGCTCCCAGCAGCTCCGGCCCCTGGC
>NW_027185720.1:6657438-6684152 GCF_028583685.1 Petaurus breviceps papuanus | reverse complement strand
GGCTTCGCGCTGCCACTGCCTCTGCTGCTGCCGCCGTCACCACCACCGCCAGCCAACGCAGGAACGCTAGCTTGGCTTCCACTTCCTCTTGCTCCGCCCCTTCCTGCTACATCAGCAAGTCCAACGGGGCACGGAAGATCTTTAAATCCCATAACCCTTACACCCTCTTACTTCTAGGATAAGGAACTGATTGCTCAACTTGGTCTCAGTCTTTCCAGACTCCTTTGTTGCCCATTTTCCCCTTTGTGGCTCTATCCTAGCTTAACCAGCTTCAGGCCTAGCATTTTGTCCCTGTCTCCATCCTTTCGTCCGGACTCTCCTGCAAGCTGGGGACGTGTCCCTTTCTCACTTCTATGTCTAAGCATTGTCAGCTTCGTTTAAGGTTCCGGCTTTCTCCAGGAAGCCATTCTGGATCCCTGCTGCTCTTGGTGCTTTCTCCTTTCTCAAACCACACCAGCTCCCCACAGGCAGGATGGCGTTGGCTTTGTCTTTGTGTTCCCTGGTCCTCCCAGCGCTACACCTTACGGGCATGAGTGGATCAGATTCAGACAGGCCAAAATGACACACCAGGCCCAGCAGGATGAAACTGAGCAGAGAGAGGACGAAGGCCAAGGCCTTGGGGTCTGAGCTGTCAGCCCCACAAGCACAATTCAGGAGGCATGAATGTAGGCTTCACACCTGTATGGCTTTGGGGGCCCCCAAAGCAGGGCTGCTGGCTGACTGGCTCCCCCAAAGCAGGATGTCCCGCTTTGGGAGCGGGTGCCACGGAGGCCGGATGGGCCCTGGCTTTGTGTCAGGTGCCAGTTGGGCTGGCTGCCTCTGACGTCCTTTCCCCTCTGAAATCTTGGGGTCAGGGCTTGAGCACTGCCTTGTGTTTCCATCGTAGTTGTGGCTGGAGAGCTGTGTGGTTCCGCCGTCATCCCCACAGCAGAAGGAGGAGGATTTCTTTGCTTCCCATGCTTCTCCCAAGGTAGGTGATGCCGTCCACCTAATTCTGACCTAGCAGTTGTTTGTTCTGGTTTGTTTTTCCAAATGGTCTTACTCTTGCATGGTAAAAGTCTTCTTTAAACTTGGAGTTTGGGGAATGAGGAAAAAGGAGCCTCCTCTTCTTCCTTTGCCGGTTTGGGGGCGAGAAAGCTGCTTCAGCAGTTGGAGCCACACAGCTCTTTCTCACTTGCTGCCATCCCTTTACCTTAGTGGGACAAGGGCATTTGAGAAACATTTGTACAAACACGGAGATCAGCTGTTGAGACCAAAGCACCATGTACATTTTCAATACTGCTCTTATGTATTCATTCAGGAAATACTTGTTAAAGGCCCTCTCTGCACAAGGGCTAATAATTCTCTTCTTCCTGGGTCTGTAGCCATTGCTAACAATTCACTGGAGAGAACTGCAGGTAATGGAAGGAGCCCTGAAGGGAAAGTCAGGGGAGCCTGAGTCCCCGTTCCCGCTCTGCCCCTTGTCCCCTGGAAGGCCTTGGCCAGTCATTTCTCCACTTTGGGCTTCGGTTAGAGAATCTCTAAGATCCCTCCATCTCTAGGCCTTTTGACTTAGGCCGGGCAAGGCATCCACTGTCTGGGTGTATGTGCCCTGGGATGAGAAGAGGCAGTGCATTGTGGGTCCTTTTATGCTGAACCCTTCTCCTCCTTTTCTTTTGCTGGTGTTAGAGCTGATTTCTAAGGTCTCGCCTCCATGCCTTCCATTGTGCTGCTGGTGTCAGAGAAAACCTGACAGTCTTCCTCTGTGTAATGAAGGCAGGGCCTTTGTGAGATACACACGTCATCCTTGCTGCCTTTGGGCCACCCTTGGTCCGGCCTTGGCTTGGAGTAGCTCACAGGTCTCCTCCTGCTGTGATCTCCGCTAGGAAGAGAATAGTCACTGGTGGGACCCAGCCTGGGGAAAAGGCCCGTAGGGAGGAGAGAGCTGGCACTTCTGACTGGTTGGCTGCCCTCTAATCCACGTCCTGGGGACGGGCCTGCTGACTGTAAGTGAGGTTGATTTTGTCCACTTTGGGGCTTTGTTCATCTGTGACTTTCCCCCTTGACCAGGTCGGTGGACCAGAGCGGGCAGCAGCACAGCCAGAGCCAGTTCCTTTCAGACCAAGTTCTTCAGAAGCTGTACCAGAAAACACCGGAGGTAGAGTCTTGGGCGCTTCTGTTTTATAATTAGAACAAAATGACGATTCTGGGAGAAGCTCCCGCCTTCCTAAAATGACTCGCGGCTGGCAGCTTTCTTGTGGGGTCGGGAGTGTTGTCAGTGCATCTGTTTAACATTTGTAGCTTTATTTTTAAATAAAATTACACAGAAGTCACTGAGAATGTGGATTGGATGAGTCAGACTCTCCTGCCACTAAGTACTGTGTTTCCCTGAGTATTTCTTAATACTCAAGCCTCATGCTGGTACCACCAGTCTTCTTGGTAAGGAAAGAGCCTGGGAATCTTTGAGTCAGAGGGCTTGGTTTGGTCAGCAAAGGGATAAGGAGGTTTCCTGGCCCAGAAGTTACCGCATGGGCTCAGGCTTCCCTGAAGGAGCTGAAAGTCCAGCATGGGAGGGCTTCGAATGCTGGGCTAGAAACTTGTATGTTTCAAGGCAGTGGGGCCTCCTACTGATGGCTTTGGGGCAGGGGGGTTACATGACCAGACCTGTATTTTAGGAAGATGATTTTGGCTGTAGTATGGGGAGTGGGTTGGCAGAGGCAGAGACACAAAGGGTGACCAGTTAGTCCACACCATAGTATCGGGCCTAGACTAGAGGCAGCAGGTGACCTGAGCTGGGATGGTGGTTGTGTGAGTAGTGACAGGGGAATGGATGGGAGAGGTGTGGAGGGAGAATTGCCAAGATTTGGTCCTTGATGATTTATGGAGAGTGAGAGAGAGGAAAGAGGCAACAATGATTAGGTTCCATGGCTGGGTACCTGTAGGGAAGAATGGGTGTTTGGGGGAAAAGAATATACTCTGTTTTGGACATGATGCCCAGGTGGCATTCAGGAGATGGTCAGTAGGCAGCTGGTGTCACAGGACTGGAGTTCTAAAGAGACTGTGGGGTGGAGATGATCCTGGGTAGGATGATGTTTGAACCCATGAAACTGGATGAGATCACCAGGGAGAGAGCACTGGGGGGCATCTGTCTTGGGGGGTGAGGGAAGGATGGTGGACCACTGAAGGAGACTAAGGAAGGGAGGGCAGGGGCACAGATGCACAAGGAGGAGCCAAAGGTGAAGTGATTGGACGTAGCAATTAAGAGATAACGAGGTGTAAAAGACCAATAACAGCCATTTCTCGGTAGATCCTTAGCAAACAGCTCTCAGAAAGAATCAAGATGCTCTTGGGATCCATGGGAGGTAATGGTCTAAGTCACTCAGAGGAACACTTCAGAATGGCTCTGAGGTTTCACATCTGTCAGTAAATGGGCAAAGTGACCGAAGATGTTAGAAAGAAGGGCACACTAGTCCGTTGTTGGTGGGACTGTGAATGAGAGGGCTCTTCTGGAAACAGTTTTGAATTCTGCGAGGAAAATTGCTCAACAGTCCATCCCCCTCGACCCAGAGGTTCCACTTTTAGGCCCATTCCCCAAGGAAGTCAGAGGCAGGAAAAAAGTTCCCCCTCACACCCAGATATCAAGAACTGCACAGAAGGGGAGAGAAAAGCTGTTCATAAGCAGCCAAACAAGCCAGACTGAGATGGCCTGGGATGGGCCAGGACCCGCTGGGATAGGCAGGATGATACTGAGATGTACAAAATGGGGAGTGTGGTGAGCAGAGACCCCAAGGACTGAGGCAGAATTAGGAAGAGACACAAAAGGCCGCACCAGGGCCGCTCGGAAGCTGCACTGTTCCAGTGTGATGGCCAAGCATGGGCCCAGTGAAGAGAGAAGAGAACATTTGCACCTTCTTGGCAAAGGTGGCAGCAGCTGTGGGCATGAAGCCTGGCGGAGCCACTAGCTGGGTGGTGAGCTTTGTGAACTGGATTTTTCCCTTTTTGTCTGTGTTATAAGGTTGACTCTGGGAGAAGAGCTGGAAAGGGGCTGGCAAATGTAGGTGATGTAAAACCCAAAGATATCCATGGGAATGTTTTTTTTTAAATAGGCTTAGAAAGGGAGGTACTTAGTAACCGGAGAAGGAAAGCATCAGGTGGACTCTGGGTGCAGAAGTCAACTTGCAAGGGCTTGCTCAGGGCACCTGGGAGCTCAGGAGGGAAAGGAAAGCAGACTGGAGGGGATGGCCGGGCAGAGCCAAGGTCCCTGGGAAGCTCCCCTCCCACCTCACTTTTATGGAGTCAGGGTTGAAACCCAGTCCTCTGACTCCAGGTCCAGAGCTCCTCCTATGTACCTGGTCAGGCGTCTCCCCCAGTGTTGGGCCCAGTGCTGTGTACACCGTAAATGTTTGTTGAACCGAATTTCCATGTGATTGATTTCTCCTCACTCCCCTTCCCCCACTCTCCGTTCCAGCCAAACTCACCTGCTCTATTGCCCAGCCACAACAGTATATCTGAATCTTTGCCCAGACCCTTGTCCTTAGATGGTTCTCCAGCCTCACCTCTGCTGCTTTGAGTCCCTAACTCCCACCTAACAAAGAGTCCTGTGATAAGGCCCCTCCCTACCCCACCTATTTTCTGCTCCCCTCCAGAAATAAAACACCAAATTCATTTTGTATTTCCTCGTGGGCACATTCCTTCAGCTGGGAAGGCCTAGCTTCAAACCCTGCCTCAGGTGTCTGTGTGGCCCTGGACACATCACTTCCCTCTCTCAGCCTCGCTGAGATCCCAGTTACCTGTGAGAGTGATGTCAAAGGACAAACTGCCTTCTCTCTAAAGTGGATCATTGCACATCCCTGTGGGCCAGTCAGACACAGTGACCTGCATCAGGCCTAGATGTTGGTGTGGAATTGGTACCTTGAGATAGCGTGAAATGGTCCTTGTGTGGTGTCCACAAGGCACAGTGGAGGTCTGCGAAAGCCAGACCAGTGCAGGAGGGCCTTGGAGGAGGTGGGCACTACTGGGGATGGATGGCCTGGAGGGGTGGCCTACTAACAGCTTTGTCTGGAGAGTCATGAGAGTCACACCTGACTGTGACTGGGTTAGCACCATGGGCACTAGGTTAGCCCTGGTGGAGCCTGGGTACCAGTGCCCCCAGGATGGGCTGGGCCATCTGCAGAGCCCTGCTGCCCCGGACAGGGTAACCTGCCAACCTTTGGGCCCTTTATTCACCTCTCCACAATGGGGTGGCAAAACAAACTCTAGGTCTCCATTGTCTCAAATAATGACTTTGGTCACCATTGTTTTTAACCCAGAAATCCCCTGAGCACTAGGAAGGAACCATGGGATTCCCTTCAATCGTTTCCAGATTCTTCCTTTCTACAAAAAAGAACATGCTGTTAGTGATGAATATCTTGTTTCTATATCTTCATTTTCCAGTGTCACCCTGCTCTATCCACCACCCCAAAAGCCATTCCTCTTAGGACACAAGACAAAAAAATAGATTTTTTTATTTTTCAGTGGCTTCCTACTTATCAGTGCAGACGTGTGCATCCCTCCCCCCACTATGTTAGATTGTAAGCTCCTCGAAAGCAGGAATTGTATTGTTCAAAAAAGAAAGCCCTTCTTCCCTTGGAGCTTGCATAGCTTAGGGTCCCACTGTCCACCACTTGGATCTCAATCTGGGAGGGTACCCAAACTCACCTCCTACAGCATTCTTATTTCCAAGTCACAGAGGAAGAGGAGGAGCATTTGTGTCACCATCCACCTTGGCGAGCAGGATCCCAGGTGGGCTTTGGCCTCACTCAGGCCTGTGCCTGACAGCCATGGACCATGAGCAGTAGCAGAGAAAGAGCAGCCCCCAAAGGAATTCTTTACAAGGTTGAAAACTTGTCTCTGGGCTTCGGACATCCTTGGAGAAGGTGTTGCCAGCCAGTCAGTATATATCGCTAGAAGCCAGGGACCATGTGGAGGGATGAGCCACACATTGGGGCACCTATCACGGGTCACATGTGCTTCGTGGCTCGGGGCCAGTGAGTTTCCTTTCTCTGGGCCTCAGTTTCCCTATTTGCTTTCCAAGGAGAGTTGGACTAGATGATGTCTGGTGTCTCACAGAGCAGAAATTAGGGCTTTCTTTCGTTTGTGCTGTGCCGGACACAGAAATATAGGTCCCAGACCCCTTTGTTAAGCCTGTGAGACCCTTTCCTTTGGTTGTGCCTTTTCAGCTGGCTTGACTGTACAGAAGGGGAGATGATTGGAGACCCCAATGCCAGGAATTGAGCCTGCCTTGTAGTCTTAGAGGTGAACTCGGGACCCTTTGTCTGTGCAGATTTGTGCAGGGACTGGACACACTGTCCTCTGGCCCGTCAGTCCACGTCTGCTGGGTTTTTTCTCAGTTCTGGGCTCTGCCTTCTAGGAAGGATGTTGACAGTCTGGGATGTGTCCACACGAGGGGTCTGGAGGACTCAAGGGGTGGATGGAAAGATATGGGCAGGTTTATTTAGTCTGGAGAAGAGAATTAGGGGGGCCTTGGCAGCAGTCTGGGAAAGGCCTTGGGCATGGCCTGCTTGGGCTGCTGAGCTGGGATGGCTGATTTGAACTTAATAGAAGCAGCTTCTTACCCAGGAGAGCTGTCCAGCCACGCCCTGACTGGTCTGTCACTGGGAGGCTTCAGGAAGCTGGCAGATGAGTGTTTGTCAGAGTCTGGCCATGGGGGCCCCTCCCACTTCTGCAGCTCCCTGGGCTCCCCAGCCCTGAGCTCTGGACTGGGCCCCGTGGATATATGTGTCCTTTACTGGTTTCTACCCAGAACTTTATGGCTAATGAGGATTCTCAGCAGACCGCAGTTGCTGATTGTCCCAACAGTCCCAAACCTCATCCCGGTGCCACCCTGGCACCAGCAGAATCCAGGCATTCATTTACAAACTCAGAAGCTGGAGTACAAGTTACTATGAGCAGGCTGACAGCCAGAGGTTTGGGGCTTCAGTCACTGATCTCCTGCTCTTTGGCTATTTGCAAATTTCCAGTCTACACACATTTTAGGTGTCCATCTCAAGATTGTTTTTCAGATCACCTGTCTATAAGGTAATGTGTTTTGGGGCCTTGCATTTTCATGTCTCAGTGATGGTCCCTGTGCTGAGAAAGGAGTTTAAGGAACAGAAAGGAGAAAAGACCCAGGAAGGATTAGAGGCTGGACTGTCTGAGCACACAGCATGTTTGCAAGAGTGTTCTTTTCCACATTGATCTCAGCATTTTTACTTTCAGGTGGAGCAGAGCAAGGACCGAGTGTTGACGGCCTGAGTGTGTCACCAAAAGCTTCATTAGGTAATTCTCTTCCTCCTCCTCCCTTTTCTCCTCCCCCTTCTCCTCCTCTTCTTCTTCCTCCTCTTCCTCCTCTTCTTCTTCCTCTTCCTCCTCCTCCCTCTTCCCCCTCCTCCTCCTTTTCCTCCTTCCCCTCCCCCATCCTCTTCCTTCTCTTCTTCTTTCTCCCTCTTCTCCTCCTCTTCTTCCTCCCCTTCTCTTCCTCCTCCTCCTCTTCTTCCTCCTCCCTCTTCCCCCTCTTCCTCTTCCTCCCCCTCCCCCTTCTCCTCCTCTTCCTCCTCTTCTTCTTCTTCCTCCCTCTCTTATTCCCCCTTCTCCTCTTCCTCCTCCTCCCCTTCTTCCTCCTCCCTAAGCACCTGTCTTAGTTGTAAATTGTGGTAAGGGAGTAGTAGTGTTCATGTCCTATGAAAGATAGCATGGTATTCTGACTGCCGTGTCACAGTAGGCACTTACTTCTGTGGAACTGAATTAAGCTGATTGCTGTTAGTTTATTTTCTTCATAACTTCTATTTGAGACATTCTGAAAATGTATGCCTCATTCCATACCTGTAGTTTATCACTTCTCTGCTGAGAGTCAGAAGACTTGCAAAAAAATGGTCTTTTGAGAAAAAATGCCACATTACCATCTTTCTGTGCCCCTTATGGAGCATAACAGGGACGTATTTAGCTCAAGCTCTAAAAAGGAAATCCCTTATTGATTTTTTTTTAACGTACTTTAAAAGAATTACTACTTTTAACCTTTTTTTAAAATTTTCTGTTCCAAGTTTCCTCTTTCCGGAGGCCCTGCCCCTGACATGTAAACAGAGGGCCTGAAGGTAGCTGGGAGCCGCACAAATCACAGTACTCCTGCTCTATGCAGCTCCTGGTGGGCAGTATTCTGAGAAGGGTGGCATTCTCTGACTCCCGGCCGTGACCAAGCGCGGGCTGGAGGCACCTGAACATGCTTGTGTCAGAAGTCCTCTTAGTGCTGCTGGGCCTGGGTCTTTCATGTAGTGAGTCAATTCAGAAGACGCGTTATCTTTTTAACTCTGATTTACAGTTAAATCTCTAGTTAGTGTTTTTATGGATGTGGAAAACCAAAAGGCAGAAGGCAATATTGTTTCTGTTTATCTGAAGCAGCGATTCTTTCTTTTGGCAGATGTTTCCTCTCTCATTAAAAAGAAACCAACCCAGGCTAGAAAGGGGGTGAGTATCATGTGCACACTAGCTGGTCCCACTGTTCCAGGCCTCTTTGCCCCCACAGAAAGTCAGACTTTTTGCTTTTGAGCTCCTTGGTGATGGGTGTGAGTTTGGCAGGGGGCTGGCTATGCAGCGTTTGTGATAGAACGGGGGCATTCCTGTGCTGTTTGGAGCGAGGGACTCGAGGACCTTGTGTTTAGTCACCGTCTCTCCCAGGCTGCCTGAGCAGTCTTCCACATCCCTTACCCAGCACAGTGGGTGGTCATTCGTAGAGGGAGACATAAGTCACTTTCTGTGAATGAGGCGTTCGCTCCTCTGTCCCAGTGACCCCGTGTCTTCTCTTCCAGCTCGGGGGCAAGAAAGGAGGCTTGGGAGCCCAGAAAGTGAGCGGTTCGAGCTTTAGTGACATTGAAAAGCAGGCCCAGGCAGTGGAGAAAAGGAAGGAGCAGGACGATCTCCAGGCGCCCAAGGAAGACTCCGTGTATGTGGGAGAGAGGGTGTGGATGAAGGGTCTCCTGGGGTGGGGGCAGCGGCTTCCCCCGAGCAAGCCAAAGGAGACCTTCCTGGCACCGTGAGTGTGTGGGAGGCAGCCGCTGGGGGCTCCCACGCCCCCTTGGCAAGTCACTTTGCCTCTGTCTGCCTCAGTTTCTCCAGCTGTAAAATGGGGATAGTAACAGCTCCCAGCTCCAGGGCTTGTTGTGAGGCTCAGGTGAGATCATCCTTATGACGCATTTAACTCAGATCCTGGCACACCGTAGGCGCCTAATGAGTGCTCATTCCCTCTTTCCCATATGGATGGTCAGGCTTCTTTTTTTGCATGTGCCCACCAGGTGGCAGCAGAGGCTGTGGTGTTATGGAGGCCGCCTGAAAATCTGTGATGGACTCTCTGATTTTATTAATTACCCAACATAAAAATAATTTCATCCTGGAGATCTGGAGGGCTTTGGAGCCAGACTCCTCCTTCCCTCCCTCTCGCAGGACCATCACTGACTGTAAACAGCCCCAGGGAGGGTCCTCTGGGCTGTGATGGCCACCTGTGTGCCTCTGCCCCAGTCATGGGGCCAGCAGTGTTCAGCAGTGCAGAAACAAGTGTAGACCGAGGTTTCCCAGACCACCCTTCCCTTCTGGGAGCGTCCAGTTTGTAGTCAGAGGGTCTGAGTTCAGATTCAGACGGCCACTTGTCACTCCCTTCTGTAGGCACATGATCTCTGGGGTCCTTCGAGCCTAACCTCTGTGGCCAGTTTTCCAACTTCCCTTTCAGCAAAGTCCAGGGAGGGTGCCCGGCTGCTGCCAGGCCATAACAAGCACCGAGCAGGGCAGAAAACTGTGGATGCCTGCCTGCCAGAGCAGCAGCAGCAGAGGCTGCTGCCATGAGCCTGCCTCCGGTGTGAGGGCACAGTCATGGCGTGAGCCCTCAGAATCTTAACGTGCCCGGTTTTCTTCCTAAAAAGAACTTCCCATCTCCCTTACCCTCAGCCTCCTTTGCCTCTGGCACCTTCCAGCCGTGTGCAGCTTCCCCTAGGAATCCCACTGGAAACATCGGCCATGGGTTTGTTAATGGGCAGGATGGGCATGGGCTCTCTACGTGTTAGAGTCCGTAGACCCAAGGGCACCCCAAAGAATTACCAGCTTGTGCAGGCCTCAGCCTTTGGGGCCCTTGGAGAGAGGGAGGAAACCCTGGCATCAAACCTGAACGTTTCAGTTCATTGTGGCACTTCTTTAGTGCCTTTCTTCCCAGGTGTTTGCAGCATTTTTCATTATTAAGAGTGTAACGGTAGTAATAATAATATAGCGAGAATGTAATAATGCACTTTACTTTCTAAAAATGAAGTCATGCTTTATCGTTTCAAATATAAATCTGGCTGCCCCTATTGCAGCGCCAATTGTCCTTTGGTAGAAGGATGCTTTCTCCCCAGTTACCACATGGATTGGACTGCCCTCCGTCTGAGGATGGAGGCCGTGCTTGCACGTCTGCCTGCCGAGTCCCTCCCTCCCTCCCCAGGCGCATCTTCTGGAGACCAAGGAGGTGGCTGAGGAGCTCTGGAGGAGGAAGGTGCCTTGTGTTGGAGCTGGCCCGTTTCAGTGTACGAAGGGATGTGGAGCCTGGTCCATGCACACTAGGGAGCCCACTGTGAAAGGAGCCCTGCCCATAGAAAGCCTTTTAAGAATCACCTCATCATTTTAAATTAAAAAAATTTTTACAACACACAGAAAAAGGGCAGCAAGGTGGTGCAGTGAGTAGAGAGCGCACTGGTCCTGAAGTCAGGAGGACCTCAGTTCAAATCTGGCCTCAAGACACTTGACACACTTACTAGCTGTATCACCTTGGGCAGGTCACTTAACCCCAATTTCCCTGCATCCCCCCCTCCAAAAAGCAAAAAAAAAAAAAAAAAAGAAAAGAAATTTGGCATTTCCTACATCCATTTGGAAACACAATTCTGACACAGGCTCTGGAGGTTTTAATCAACAGATTGCCTCAGAAGCTTTAAGGGCTTTCTTGGCAAGTTGTAGCCTGCCATGGGCATGTGTGCGTGTGTGTGCACACACATTCACACTCACTCTGCTGGATGATGGGTGGTAGAGGCTGCCTGTTAACTGCATTCTCTCTCACATTGGGGCAAGAGGAAGGATAGAGAGATGGAGTTTGGAGCTGAGGCTGCAGGCATGGCAAGACTGTTTACTGGTTAGGTCACTTCCTTTATTTTTACTCTGTGTTTCTGTTAGTAAATCACCCATTTTCACCACTAAAAACAAACTTGCAGAATGGTGATGAAATTAAAATCTCATGCCAAGTAAGAGATTGTATTTTTTGTAGTATCCCTTCATTCTGCAGACATGCCTTAACTCCTTTCTGTGAGCAGAATCCTGTGCAGCACATTAGGGGAGATAGGCAATTTGGGCAGGACACAGTCCATGGTGTCCTGAGGTTCACAGACAGGCAGATTGTGGCAGCACCTGGGCTTTGCTCCCCAGCTGTCCCCTTAGTTTGAGCTGCAAACCTGATGCCCCTTCTCCCTGCAGAGGGGCTCTCATGCCATCACTATTCTCACATTGTGAGTGAAAGCCTACAGAAACCAGGTATCGGTCAGTTCTGTGTTCTATCCACATTTTTGAAGATTATCCTTCACTGAATGAGTGTGTGATATGCTAGGGCATGAGGGTGGGAGCCCCAAGCGTTTGAGGAATGAAAAGGCTGCCCTTGGCTTGGAGGGGCTGTGACCCAGGCAGGACCTAGCCCCAAATGGGTAGGCAAGAGTGCCAGAATTCACACTTCATTTCACTTAGTCTTGATGGAGTTCATGATAAATTAATATATCTCGGTCGGGCTGTGTGTGTGTGTTTTTTAGAGTGTCATCATTACGATTGGCCTACAAAGATCTGGAAATTCAAATGAAGAGAGATGAGAAGACGAATTTTGGGGGCAAAAAGAAAATAGAATCGGAAAGACTTGGCATGGGGTTTGGGAACACCAGAAGGTACGTGAGCTGGGGCTTTTTCTCATTTAAATGGATTTAAAACACAAACCAGTCATTTAAAAATCTGTTTGGTTTTCTAATTTTGTTCCCCTTAAATGTGGGGGTTGGTTCTGTGTTAATAAGTGGTTTTGTTGACTGAATAAGTTGACGTGTCTGGAAAATGTTCTGCTCTCTTAGAGAAAAGCGAGCTGAGTATCCCCATCCGGGAATGGGTATGGTAGGGCAGTGACTCCTTGTGGGAAGCGATGGCGAGAAACCCAGGAGGGCTTGGGAGCACATTTTACTTGTGAAAAGGATAAAGCCAAACTCAGGACTGCCAGGCATGCCTGCTGTGTAGTGTCGGCGGCGTCTCTGTTTCCAGTTTGAACGTCCGCGCTGCTTTTTCTTCAGCTTTTTGCAGATCTGTTCCCTGTAGACAGGATATTTGTTGCTAAAAGTAAAAACTAATGTTTGAGTTGAGTAATGTGTGTTTGTGACCAGTTGTTCATGTGTTTCTTACTTTCTTTGCAGTGGGATTTCCCACTCTGTGGTCTCTGACATGCAGACCATAGAACAGGAGACGCCCATTCTGGCCAAACCAAGGAAGAAATACAGTGACGACAGAGAGGATTCCTATTTCGCTTCATCCAGCACAAGGTAATGCGTTACGATTGCGCTTGTGCAGGGCAGTGAATCCAGACCATTAACTGCGTGACACAAACCAGTCATTTTCCCTTTGTCTCGTCCCTGTCAGTCTGGCCCTTCTGGGGTCCCTGGGCAGGCAGAGGGCCTGGCCCTCAGCTTTTTAGGTTTAGGAATTTAATATTTGGGGGCTCCCCAGAGATTGTTTGGTTCATGGGAACCAGTTTGAGCCGAACAAATTCACAGGAGATTGATTTATCAAACAAAATGACAGTTTATTGTTGGGGGTTGTGGCCCTAGGAATTGATAGCACACATTCTGTCCAAGTGGGTGGGTTTACTCAAGAGACCATTTGGGAGCCTGCGTTAGGAGTCAGGCCCAGAGTGAGGCGTCCTGAGGCATTGCTGTTTGTGGTTTTGTGGTTAAAATTATGTGCATCTGGGGCAGAATAGAGTCCCTGCCCTGGATCCAGGAGGACCTGAGGTCAAATCCGGCCTCAGACACTTAACACTAGCTGTGTGACCTTGAGCAAGTCACTTAACCTCAACTGCCCAGCCTTCCCTCCTCCAAAAAGAAAAAAAAAACAAGGTTCACATCTTTTCCCATTGTGATGCCTTTCAGATTCATTTCTGGAAACTTTAAATTCAGATCCATGTAAATCTTACCAAGTTGCACAATTTTGGTAAAATATAGTTGTGAGGGGCAGCTAGGTGGGGCAGTGAATAGAGCACTGGCCCTGGAGTCAGGAGGACCTGAGTTCAAATCTGGCCTCAGACACTTAACACAAAAACTAGCCCTGTGATCTTGGGCAAATCACTTAACCCCAATTGCCCTACCTTCCCCATCCAAAAAAGAAAAAAAAAGAAAGAAATATGTGCATTGGTGGCAAATTGTGACCATCCTGCTGTGACTTGTGGTGGTGTCTCTGATTATGTGTCTACATGTGTACACAAAGGTTTTTAGTTCTTCAGCAAGTGCCATGCCCCTGGAGGCAGATGGGCATGGCCTCTTCCTGTTGTAGTGGGAGTGGTCAAGGCACTGTGGCGAGCCCTTGGGCAGTGAGGCTACCCTAGGAGACACACACACACACACACACACACACACACACACACACACACACACAGCTCCTCTTCTATCAAATGAGGATGATAGATCATCACTGTCTCGTGGGGATTTTGTAGCATCAGATGGGACAGTGGAAGGAAAGTGTTCCCTCGCAGAAGGGAAAGGTCCCTGCAAGATGCAGCCTTGAGGGTGATGGGCTTCAGGTGCTGAGCCAAAGCCTGGGGCACCGGCCAGGGAGGAGGTGAGACACCAGTCAGAATCAGATGTGGGAGGACCTGGAGAGCTCCCGAGGCAGCCGGGAGCCAATGGAGGTATTTCATGCGGGGAGTAAAAAGACCAACTCATGCATGAGAAACACTGGCCAGTCCACAGTAGGAGCGACTGGTGTGGTGGGAAGCACTTGTGAGAGAGAGAGGACTGAACCCTGCCTCTGGTAATGAGAGCTCTGGGGGGGCCCAGGGCCAGGCCCTTGTCATCCTGCTCTGTGAAGTGCTCCCTGCTCGGACAGGACGCTACGAGGAGAGAGGGCCAGAGAGTGTGGGAGCGCCTGGCAGTGGGTGCATGCCCTGTACCTGTCGGCTCTTGGGATTCTGAGAACGGCTATGGGGGAGGGGAGCAGCCGAGTCCCCAGGGCCCAGGGGCCAAAGGGAGCTTGGCCTCCAGCAGGACCAACAGTCAGTGGCTTCCTCCCTGTAGCACAGACTCATTGAGGCCATGGGGATTTTCTTTACACCTGTGGACGTCACTTGTGGTTCCCTCTTTATAAAGGCACAACTGTGAGATGGGGGAGCCCCCACACCTCGAGGGGGCATCACCCAGAAGCATATCCCCCCAGGTTATGGTCCTTCCAGTTATCTCGCTCCATCCAAGGCTGGGAGCGTCTGCATCTGCACATCTCTGGAGAGCTATGGTCATGTTCCCCGGCTCCTTCCTCACTTGTTGCAGCATCACGGTATCTACCCCTGGGAGGGACCTTGGAGGTGACTTCAGCCAGCCCCTTTCAGGGTCCAGATGAGGAGATGAAGGAAAGCCCTTGAGGAGCAACCCATGCCCATAGTCAGTGCCACCCTCAGACTTTGGGAATCTGCGCCAGTGGCCTTTCCCCTCTGCTCTCCTGTCTCGACTGTTTACACTCGTGTTGAGCCAGCTGAACAGTGAGCCCAGAGGCTCAGGTTGGGGCTGTTATTGGCCACTCGGTGAAAGGCAGAACCAGCTGGGTTTGAAGGCTAGGCAGGAGCTCCCTCTGAAACAGAGCACTCTGGTCCTGGGTCACTGACTCCTTTAGAACCAGCAGTGTTTTTTTAAAAACCTGGTATTTCAGAGCTGCATTTCAAGAAATGATAAGTGAAAACTCTGCAGAACAAAAAGTAAATCGCCCAGCTTTTAGGAAAAAGTCTAGTCCCCGCACCCCAAAATCTAAGCAACCAAAGACGCTGTTCCTGGGGCCAGAGCATGCACGTGTAAGGCCGGCTGTGGAGAGAGTTTGTGCAGCACTGGTTCTGGGGTCTGCAGGCCCCTGGCTCTGCTGGTGTGCTTCCAGTCTGTCCCGTGTCAGTCCTTGAAAAGAGCCTGCAGTGGGTAGGCCAGCCACTTGGGAGGGAGATGTCAGTGTGGATGGACTTTCAGAGAGCACACGTGTGTGGCCGAGCTCCTCCCAGTCTTGTTCCTCTGCTGCCCAGTCATGTCGCCGACCCCTGCAGCCAAGCCACCGGATTGATGCTACACGTTTGGCCAGGCCTTTGGCGCCCTCTCCCCCTCAGTCATTCATCCTTCCACAGCACAGTGAGGAAAGATTGTCCCAAAGGCACACTAAAGAATAACCAGTGTTGCCTCGTTGACAGCATCAGTGAGAGAAAATGGTTTTCAGTAGAACCGTGGATGTGAGTTGGAAGAGGCCTCAGCAGCCGTCTGGTGCATACCTCACGGATGGGCATCCAGCCTCTTCTTGAAAACCCCCTGGAGGCCACCAGCCTGTGCCACTCTGGACAGCACTGCCTCCACCTTCGGAGGCTTTTCTGGGCCTCCTGCTTGCAGCAGCCTCCTGGAGGCTCCTAGTCCTCATGCTGCCTGCAGGGCCAAAGGGAACCAGTCTGACTGCATCCATAGGACAGTCCTTCAGATACTTGGAAGCAGACAGCTCTTCTTGAGTCTTCTCTTCTTTAGGCTCAACATGCCCCATTCTGGAAACTGATCCCCAAATCTGGTGACCTGAAGGCCCTTCCCCACCCTGGTACTCTCCTGTGGACCCTCCATGTTGTCGGTGCCTTCATACACAGAGGAGGCCAGAACTGAGCACAATCTTCCCGATAAGATCAGACCCTGTGTTGGAGGGAAACCAGACTCACCTCCCTGTCCCTTGGAGTGCAGCCCCAGACAACCTGCAACATCACAACTGCTGTCCTATCTCGAGCTTGCCTTCCTCTCAGACCCCTGGACTTTCTAAAGAGCGGCCACTCTTTGACTGTGCTTCTCTTTGTATGAGTGAAGCTGATGGTGGCTTTTATTTATCCACACTTTTCTACAAATAGGCTTCCTTGACTTCCTCAGGTCATCACAAGATCGTCCTGTGGCCATGGGGAGCCCCAGGGTACAGACCCTAAGCTGTATCCTGGGTACCTGCTCTTCTAAAGCCTGACCTGGACCACACTGAACAGTGCTGGGCCCTCCCACCTTGTGAGAGAGGCTTAGTCCTCAGCCCAGCTGAGGATGGACCATGAGCAGGTCCTTTCTAAAGGCCACCATTAATCAGAGACACTCATTTGTGAACCGAGGCTAGGGGACAGATGGTGTTTTCATGGAGACTTCATTGTTGGGGCTTGCCAGCTGGACACTGGAGAACGGCTCAGCATTACCTGCCCATTGTCAGTGAGGAACTTGTACAAGCACTATTTTCTGTTCCCCTCATCGGGGGAGGTCACCAGACCTGGTTTGGCTGGAAGGAGAGCTGGCCTCCTTGGCAGCTTCCCTAAATATTCCTAGAACAGCCCTGGCTGCCTCCACGTTCTTCATTAGCCCATTAGTACTGGAATATCATGAATTAGGGAAGGGCTTTCGAGCTGTTTCTGGTTTTTGTTTTTGTTTTTTTATTGAGCAATCAGGGTTAAGTAACTTGCTCAAGGTTACACGGCCAGTTATTTCTGGGTGTGGTGCTGAGTGTCTGAGCCCGGGATTCGATCTCCAGGTCGTCCCAACACTGGAGCCGGTGCTCTTACTCGCTGAGCCACCTGGCCGCCCTGTTTCTGTTTTAAAATTAGATCAGCGTCAGCCTTCGTCTTTGGTTGAACCTAACCCTGATTTTCAGAAAATAAACCATCAGATTGTTTGTGGTGCGCAAAGAAATGCAACGCGACCCTTCCGCTGACTGCCAGTATTGGTGCTGTTCCAAATGCCCTGGACCGTTTCCCTCTGTCTGTAAAGCAGATGTGGCCTAATTGGCTCTTTTGTGTTGTCTGGAACCAAACAAATAGCTCCCAGTTACCCAGCAACCTTTCTGAGTGGAAGGGGGATGGGCGGGTACATAACTCTCCAGAATGTTTGAGGAAGGATCAAGGATGAAATGTGGGGTGATAAAATCCTTTGAGAACTGTCGTGCCTCTTACGTCAAGGGAGCAGGTGGCTGAAGTCAAAGGGGGGGTAACAGAGAGAGTGACAGCTCAGATCCGGAGCTGTGGATTGATGATTGGGGGCACGCTTGGGCGGGTGAGAGTAACAAAAATGGCTCCTGACAAAGTCTGTACAGGACTACAAGAAATCAGGGTGTCCTTTAGCTGGTGCCTTTCTGAAGCAATGGAAACAGACACCATGTCCTCCCTACAGCCGCAAACACCCTGTGAGCCACCTACCTGTGATCAGGGCCACAGCTTAGGCTTGGGCCTGGCAGGGGAGATGAAGCACCCTCCCCCCGGCCCTGCCATGTGAGGTATTGGGGAGAACTGCACACTCTCCCAGCTCCATGGGAGCTTGGACATCATCTGTCTAGCCGTCAGCTGAGTGCGATGTTAGCTTCACAGTGCAATGGCTCTGACCATCGGTCATCTGCTCTCTGCTGGAGACTCAGAGGGTCACTAGCAGCCCATGCACAGTTCTCGTTGCTGGGCCGGCCTTATGACCGCTACTCAGTTTCCTGGTTCTGCCTCTACATCCTTGAAGACTGGGATGGAGTTTGCTGCAGGCCTTCTCTTCTCCAGGTGATAAAAGAATGAACAGAAGTTTAGAGTCCAAAGAGGGGATAGGAAACGTGCAGTTATAATAATAATGATTACAATAATAGCTCACATGTCAACAGGGAGAAGCCCTTACAGTAGGGTCTCACTGGATCTTCACCACAGCCCAGGAAGGAGGGAGGGGCCGTCATTGTCCCCATTTTACAGAGAGGAGTAAAGTGACTTAGCCAGAGTCACACAGCTAGGAGGTGTCTGAGGCCGGGCTTGAAGGCCAGGCCCAGATGAGCCATCTCTCCTCTGCCGTGCTGGTTTGGTGCCACACGCATGTGTGTCCACTGGCATCCTCATCCACATCCCTGTGAAGTAAGTGATGCGCAGGCATTCCTCATTCCACCTTGACACATGAGGGAGCTATGTCCCAGTGCTGCCCAGTTGGCAAGCAGTGGTGGCAGGGCTTCGGGCCTGCAGTTCGTCTGATGACACAGCCCCACATGAGCCAGGGGAAGAGCAATGCTCTCTGCGCCCCTTAGCGGAGAACATTTCCTCCTAGGGGCTGGGCAGCATCCAGGAAAAGGCCCTACCAGGCTGGGCCTTTGAGGATGGGTGGAATGGTGGTAGAGGTGGAGGGGAATGCTGGAGCCCAGGAATCCACGCTGGGGAAGGCTCCCAGCGGGCAGCAGTTTGATTGTGGAGCAACGAAGTAATCTCATACCAGTGGGTCTTTAGGATGATAACTGTGACCCACAGGACTGGGTAAGGATGCTGTCCAGCAAGTGCTGGGTGTGGAGAAGTCACAGGCCAGTTCCAGAGCACGCGGGGGTCTCTGCTGAGGAGAGCCAGCAACCGTTGTGGCCATCATGGACACTCCCGAAAGGAAGGAAGGCCGCTGCTGCCCCTTCCCCCAGCCCATGGGGTCGCTGAGGTCCTCTCTGTGCTTCCCTCCTGCAGGTACTTTGAGGACCCTGCCGAATTGAGGGGCAGCCCTGTCCCTAAATGGGATGACAGCTCAGACACCTTTTGGAGGAACGAGCCCATCAGAGAGACAGAGACCATCCTGAGCTCAAAAGGGATGAGCTATGCAGACAGGTATGCCGCAGGGTCTGGGCCCAGCCCGAGGCCCAGGACACAGGGAGAGGGCTGCCCCACGGCCTTCCTCCCATCTGTGTTAGGCTGGGAAGGTGGCCCAGTCCCCTCATCCCCAGGCCTTCTCCTCTGCTCGCCCTCGTGACCAGCGCGCATCTTCCCTTACACTCCTGCAGCTCAGGTAGGGAGGACCGATGTTATGCATGATTTACGGGTGATGAGGTTCCAAGAGAAGTGACCTGTCCATGGTCACACAGCCAGGGTGTGGTGGACATTGTGTACTCACAGCCAGAGCTGCCCGCCTCCATGAGGGCCATCTTGACTTGGTGTTAGATTAGCTCCAGGGGAATCAGTTCTGTAGGGAAAAGGGGCCCTCTGTGGCCAGGCGGCTGTGCTCATGCCATGCCAAGCATAGTTTAGGATAGCAAGGGGGCCTCAGTGAGCTTGTCGTTCATGAGGACCACATGGACCCATGGGACTTGGGGTTCTTGGGTCTTCCTAAAATAACAGCTCCCCATTTGCTGTTTTCTTTTTCAAACATTACACGCCTGTTGCACTAACCTGGACCAAACCAGTAAAAGCTGTTGGCCTTAGGGTACATACAGTGACCCTTGGGAAGAAGGAAAGGCAGGGAAACTGGAGAACAAAATAGTGGAAGCTGAGGACTTTTCCCAAAATTGTTGTGTGTGACATCAGCATCTCTTAGACTAAGTCATAGGGCCCTGGTCTTGGTGCCCCCAGCAGGGCCCGGTCGCCAGGCCCTACAAGCCGCCGGCCTGGGAGGCACCGTATTTGTCTTGAAGGGGCCAAGGGAGAGGGACTTTCCATCTCAGGACCCTTTTGTTCCCGTTTTCTTGGGGATTCGCCTGAGCACGTGTGCAGGGTTCTGTCCCTGCTGCCTCTCACCTGCCTCTTGATCTCCATCACCTGCGACCGCTCCCTTACCAGCAGCTGCTTGTGTGGATCCTGTTGGCTCTCTCAGGGGTAGCTCGAGAGCCCCGCGGTTAGAGCATTGGGAAGGCTGAGTTCAGATCTAGCTCAGACACTTGCTAGCTGAGTCACCCTGAACCAGTTACTTGAATGGGGCAGTCCTTCCCAGGGCGTTTGTGAGGATCAGAGATCACACTTGTGAAGTGCTCTGACCTGTGTCTGTCAGTGGGTGCTGTATAAATGCCAGCTGTTGTCACCGTCATCACTGTTAGTGTTCTTTCTCCTTCCATCAGTCAGGTCATCCAGGCTTTCCCCCTTACAGTGCGGTGCTCTGATGTTCATATAGCACAGTACAGTATGGTCAGTGTGTCCCTCTGCTCACCCAATCATGGCAGCCCCTGGGCTTCCCCAGCTTTGCTCCCACCAGGAGCCACAGGCTGCCCTTTCTTTACACTTCGGGGGGAGGCCCCTGACACTGTCGGAGTAGCAGAGTACGGGCAGCCATGGAGGGCATGTCAGATACGTGGGACCTCTCTGGCCTGGCCTCCCACTGCCCATTGACTGAGTGGAGGGGCTGAACTTCACCTCACAGCAGAGGATTCATGACTGCCTGAGATGAAGGCAGGGGCCTTTATGTTGTGTGCCAAGGGGTTTGATTGCATTTGGGAGATTTCAGTTTTGAAGTGTTCTTAAAATGACTGTTCTTGTTTTCTGTCTCTTTTCAAATGCAAATACAAATTTATACATTATCAATGAGAATCACATTTGCCTTACCTTCAATTAAGTCATTTTTTGCTGTAATTGATCTTGAAACCAATTTAATTTTAATTGTAGACCGACTTCGCGTCGCAAGCCGGATCATGAGGCAGCTGGAAATACAGATGAGGCACAAAAAAAATTTGGCAATGTCAAAGCCATTTCATCGGACATGTATTTTGGAAGACAAGACCAGGCTGATGTAAGTGTGGCAAGAGGGGAGGCATAGAGGGGAACACTGCGCTGCTGGCAGACCAGGGACCCTGGGGTTCTGCTCCAGCCTTCATCACTAGAATCGTCCTCTCCTCTCAGCTAGACTGTGATCTCTGGAGGCCAAGGCAGGAACCACACCTCACCTTTTCTTGGGTCTCCGGTGGTGCCTAGGCTTGGGCTGTGCTCCTAGCTCCATGTTGGATGAACACCGTGTAGTCCTGGCCTTGGCACTGACTGGGAATCCAAGCCGGGGCGAAACAAATCCAAACTGGGGTGTGTGTGAGAGACGGCATCTTGGAGCCCAAGAGAACCATAGCCAGAATTGAGCTATTGCAGGCTGTCAGATGTGAGTGCCAGATGTGACCCAGGGCATTCAGAAGAGGAGCTCCTCACTTGGTGTCCTGGAGCCCTGGGCAGGCAGTCTAGGGAAGCCCATGAACTCTGCTGAGAATCACATTTTCAGATGCATAAAATAAAACACGCAGACTCACAAAGGAAACCAATTATGTTGAACTACAGTTAATAAAATATATCTATTTTTAAAGACCAAGTTCATAGATCCTGATCTAGACCAAGCCCACACTTTACAAAGAAAGCAGGCAGGGAGTTCTGAGTCAGCACTAATGACCCCTGGGCCTTCTAGCTCTTAGGTCCTCCTCTCGTCCTGCCAAATGAGACCACAGAGACTGGGAGCACGATTTCATTCAGTAAATATTTTTTTTATTAATACTTCATTTTCCCCCAGTTACATGTAAAAAATAATTTACAAGTGTCTTTTGAAAAAATTTTGAGATCCAAATTCTCTCCTTTTACTCCCTCTTTGAGAAGGCAAGGAAATTGAACATATTTTCTTGTCAGTCATGTTGTGAAAGAAAACAGAAAACAAAAACAATGAAAAAGTATGCTTTGGTCTGCACTCAGACCCCGCCAGTTCTCTCTCTGGAGGTGGGTAGCATTTCTGATCCAGAGTCCTTTGGAATTGTCTTGGATCATTGTATTGCTGAGAATATCTAAATCATTCACAATAGATCATCATACAATATTGCTGTGAGTACGTGAAATGTTCTCCTGGTTCTGCTCACTTCACTTTGCATCAGTTCATGTGAGTTTTTCCAGATTTTTCTGAGAGCATTGCACTTATCATTTCTCATTGCACAGTAGTATTCCATCTCAACTGTATGCCACACCTTGTTCTGCCGTTCCCCCATTGATGGGCATCCCCTCAATTTCCAGTTCTTTCCTACTGCTATAAATATTTTTGTACATATAGATTCCTTTCCTTTCTGTTTATCTCGTTGGGCTACAGACCTAGTAGTGATGTTGTGTGGTCAGAGGGTATGCACAGTGTTATAGCCCTTTGGGCGTAGTTCCAAATTGCTCGACACAATGGTGGAATCAGTATATATATATTTGCCCATATAGTACTGATAGTATATTAGTGTCTCAGTTTTCCCACATCCCTTCCAATGTTTGTCATTTTCCTTTTCTGTCACGTTAGGCAATCTGAAAGATGTGAAGTGGTACCTTAGAGTTGTTTTTATTTGCATTTCTCTAATCAATAGTGATTTAGAACATTTTTTTATATTATTATAGCTAGTTTTGATTACCTCATCTGAAAACCGCCTCTTCATATCTCTGACTATTTATCAGTTGAGGAATGGCTCTTATTTCTATAAATTTGACTCAGTTCTCTATATATTTGAGAAGAAAGGTCCTTAACAGAGAAACTTGCTGTAAAATTTTTTCACAGTAACGATTACCGACCATGTATTCCCTCCATCCTGTTTTCCCTGTTTATCCCACTCTCCTTTCACCCTGTCCCTTCTCCAGTGTTTTTCTTTGACTTTCACCTTCCCCAGTCTGCCCTCCCTTCTGTCAGCAGCCCCCTTCTCTTGTGCCCTGCCTCTCCTTCTTTGCTGTATGTCTCCCAGGCATCTCTCTGTGTCTGGTTCGGTCTGCTCCACATGCTCCCAGTCAGCATCTGACAAGGTTGGCCGCTTGTTTCCGTGCACATCTGACATCCTTAGTGTCAGGGATTCCAAGCCTGCATATTCTTTCTACGCCTTACCCAGATGCCTGGGGCCGAGAGCATTTGTTAAGTGTCTGCCATGTGCTGTTGATAGCTTTGCCAGGGCACATGGCCAGGTTTGTCCGAGGCAGGACTCAAAGCCGAGGCTGCCCAATTCCAGAGATAGCTCTACCCAGTGGGCCATTCAGTCCTTCTGTCCCATAAAAGAAGCATCCGGAGGCACAGGCAGAGCCTCACATGTTCAAGGTCCCGCTTTTAACCTGATAAAGTGGGAGCACAAGGAACCTTCCCAGAATGTCGGTCCCTGACCAGCTGTGTTTTCTCGTTGTAGTATGAGACAAGGGCTCGGCTAGAGCGGCTCTCGGGAAGCTCCTCTATAAGCTCGGCTGATTTGTTTGATGATCAGAGGAAACAATCTTCAGGTAAGGCTGGGCAGCTGGGCTGGGAGGTTGGCAGGACGGGAGCTCTGGGTGTCTGCACATGCTGTCCTTCCTGTGCCCAGAATCCAACCCTGGGCTGCCCCACATCACCCTTTCTGTCATGAGAAGGATCGGTATGGCCACAGTCAGTCGGACAGGGAAATCAAGTTCTCATGGGATGAGCTTTAAATAGTATTCATCTGTCACCAGGAAGGTCTTAACTGCTATCCGACACACCCTTGCCCTCTGGAAGCTTATGGTCTAACAGAGGAGACAACATGTTGTGGATGAAGACAGAGGACAAAATAAATACAAGGTGCCATGGGGAGGGAGGGCACTGAGAACCAGGTGTCAGAAAGGGCTGCTAGAAATGTGTCTTGCAGGAAGTAAGCGGTTCTAAGATCTCAGCAAGGAGGGAAGGCATCCAAAGGCATGGGCACAGCCTGTAAAGGTTTGGGGACAGGAGATGGAGGAGCAACAAGAAGCCAGATTTGGCTGGGCTGGAGAGCGCATGTGCATGGAGGGAAGTATTGTCTAATAAAAGGCAGGTGGGAGCCAGCCTAGGAGGGGCTGTAGAAGCTGGCCAAAGGAGACTGTAAGGCTGTGATTAACCCTTGAGTTAAGAGGAGGTCTCGGCATTTATCAAACTGAAGGGTGACATAGCCAGTCCCTTGGGAAGCCATGCTAAAGCCACATGGGAGAAGGGAGAGGCTGGGGCCAGGGAGAAGAGCCAGGAGGGTCTGCACCAAGGTGGTGGCCATGTAATGAAGAGGAGGGAAGAGAGTGTGCCAAGAGAGGCACATTTGTGGAGACTGGGTGAATGGATGTGAGTTACGAGGAAGGACTCCCTGCTGCAAAACTGGGACACCCTCGATAGAAATGGGCAGATCTGGGAGACAGACATATTGGGGTGGGGGTGGAGGGGCGTGGTCAGGGTTCGGAGCCACCAGGGGTCACGAGGGCAAGGTCCCCAGAGAGAAGCCAGATTGCAGAAGCCTAAGGGGACAAAGCACAGACAGTGAGTGCAGACAGCTTTTTCTAGGGGCGTGGCTCAGAAAGGGAGGAGACAGCCAGGAAACTGCAGTGGGAGGGCATGGCAGGGCTTTAGGGACTTTTCCTGGTCTTCTTTTAGGTACATTCTGGTCTTAACAACATTGTCAAAATAACTGAAAATGGGCCATTTTGAGTAGAATCATCTGGCACCCTGTGGCTTCTCAGGAACCGTGTCCAGTGAGCTCTTGGCCCTGGGCTCACAGAGCCCTGCCTGCATGTGCAGGCCTCAGGGGGCCATGGCTGTCCCAGCCTTGCTGGAATCTTCCTTAAGCAGAAAGTGTGGGAGCTGGTCTGTCTCTAGCCTCTGCACCTTCATTCCTGGACAAGTCCGTCTGACCCTCTGGCTGTGGCCCTGGATCCCTGGGAGAGCTTGCAAAGATTTCTCCCTTGGGTGTCAGGCTGCAGGAACTTTGTAGGCTCCTGACTCATATCCTGGGAAGAGCCATCCCTCTGCCTCGGCAGCTCTCCCCTTTGACCTATAACCTATGTCTTTGTTGCTTTGCCTTTTGTCATGGGGGTCCTGACCATATTGATGGGAGTAAGTTGTATTGTGTGTTAGGTCCTATCCTCTCTCGGGACCCCATCTTCTCAGAGCAGGGAGCTTTGGCTGAGGCCACCCGCCCCCTACCTCTTAGACCATAGAGAACTTCTGTCCCTCCCAGCTGCCCTGGGAAGTGGCTCACTGAGATCCAGGGTCACCGCAGGAGAAAAAGTACTCGGGGTGTGCCCAGGAGGGGTATCCTGTCCAGTAGGAGTTAGGCCTGGAGCCTTAGCCTTTGGACACCTCACCAACGTTAGCTTTGAAGTCCTACTTGAAGGAGAAGGAAGGGGCTGCCTACAGGAAGGAGGTGGGGTTGTTTGTACGAGGCAAGACAAGAAGTCTGGGTGACTGACAAGTGACCACCCCCTGCTCTGAAGCCAGGCTCTCACCCTTTGAGAGGGAGGGCTGCCCATGGTCTTGCCCATCCCTGTAGAGGCTGCCAGGCAGTGAGGGAGGGCTTGTACGGCCTCTGAGCCAGATGGTTTTGGCCTCCTCCTTCTACCTGCAGCCTGGCCCCAGCCTCTTGTTAGCCTGGCACAAACTTTCTGGATGATCCGTGGGGTGTGACCATGGCCCTGGGGAATGGGAGGCAGGAGGGTCGCCCCTCATTGGGCATCACCAGCTGCTTGCTGGTGCCTCTTTTCCTGATGTTCCTGGGGACATCTTGGTCTCAGGCACAGAACAGACCTGAGACCAGCTCACCATCCCTCCTTGGACAGGGGCAGCCTCTGTCCCCAGGCTCATGGCCTGCCAGAACTTCAGCCTCCTGCCTTACAAAATGGGGACCCTCAGAGTTCAATCTCACCTGGTTGGTGGTTATCATTGTTTTCCTACAACACCATACTGCTCACTGGTTAATCTCACTGAAAAGAGGAGCCCGGGGCAGGCCAGCTTTTGAAGTGTTGGTCTCAGCCACGCTAAAATCAGACTGGCCACATCCCATCTTGGTCCCCCAGACCCCCTTCCAAACTGGATCTTCGTATTGCTGGCCAGGGAGGTTCCTCGGGAGCAGAGGCCCCCTGGGAGCTGTGGTGGGGCTAAGCCAGGGTGCCACATGCCCCTCAGCTCCCCCAGAGGAGGTCCCCTCGGCTGCCAGCAGAGGCGCCCTGGGAGCTGTGGTGGGGCTAAGCTAGAGTGCCACGTGCCCCTCAGCTACCCCAGAGGAGGTCCCTTCGGGAGCAGAGGCCCCCTGGGAGCTGTGGGGGGGCTAAGCCAGGGTGCCACGTGCCCCTCAGCTCCCCCAGAGGAGGTCCCCTCAGCTGCCAGTAGAGGCGCCCTGGGAGCTGTGGGGGGGGCTGAGCCGGGGTGCCACGTGCCCCTCAGCACCCTCTGGAGTGAGCCATGACTGCAGCTGGGCCCACTGACACAGTATCTTCCATGCCCTTGGTCCTGCTCCTTGGGTCAGGCTGGTTTTGCCAAAAGCTAGCGCAGCTGGTAAGCTTGGCTTGGCTCTCTGTCTTTGTCTTAACTTGCTAATGCTGGAGAACCTAACCTTGGGAGACCGCTCCTGGGTGAAAACAAGCCTGGCGTGCCTTCGGCCCCATTTTATAGATGGAGTCCCTGAGGCCCTCCAAGGTCCTGCTGCCAGGCGATTTGGGTGTTATATTACCATGGAGAAGCCTGGGGAAGAAAGAGGGTGGAGCTTGGAGTCCTGGCCTCCACCCTTACTGGGGGAACTCGAGCAAGCCCCACTACCTCACGTGTAACATTCAGATAATGGCTCCTGTGGCGCCTGGCTCACCTGCCCAGGCCTGGCTCCTCCAGAGTCCCCAGGGCCTCTCACAGGGAGCCTTCCTAGGGAAGCATTTACAGGTGTGAAGCTCCTGTCCCACCAGGCTCATGCTGGGCTCTGAGAATAAAGATCAACCAAACATTCCCTGCCCTGGGGGGGGG
>NW_027185720.1:6600142-6622438 GCF_028583685.1 Petaurus breviceps papuanus | reverse complement strand
TCTCTCTCTCTCTCTCTCTCTCTGTCTCTGTCTCTGTCTCTGTCTCTGTCTCTGTCTCTCTCTCTTTCTTCCAACATAGCCAATATGGAAATATATTTTGCATGAGTGCCCATGTATCATCATTGCTCAATAGGTGGGGCAGGGGCCAGAGAGAGGGAGAGAATTTGAAACTTAATTAAAAAAAAATTAATGTTAAAACAAATTAATAAAAAAATTTTAATTCTTATTGGATTGGCTTCATTTCAGGCCCCAGGTGTCGCCCAAGGATATAGTGAGTTCCCCATCACTGGTGTCCTTTCAGTGAAGGCCTGTCTAGATTGTTTGGGAGGAGATTTCTGCTTAGGTGCTAATGGACTAGACCCCGCTAGGTTCCTTCCACCACCCAGTGAGAGTCTGTCCATCTTCCTAGGTCCAAGGAAGCCACTGTAAAGTAGTTGGATTTCTATTTTCCCCTCCCCACTTCTCATGCTAACCAGAATCAATCTTCTATCTATTTACTGGAAGGCTCTTGTTTTTAAACCCAGATGGAAGATGAGAAAATGGCTTTTCTTCCCTCCCTGACCTCAAGATTTCAGAACATCGAACATCACATCTCTAGCCACAGAGAGAGAGAAAGAGAGATGCTGCCAAGAGGACAATCTTCAGGGCTGTATTAAAATCCAGAATTTGGCCAACCCTTCATCCTACAGAGGAGGAAACTGAGGCCCAGCATGGAGTATATGCTGTGGTTTTCCTTCTCATCATCTCAGGAATTATATCCATCCTTTCTACTGTTTTCCTGGAGAGTAAAAAGGTGACAGAATGGAAAGGATATTGGGCTAAAGGATATTCATGAGAGAGTCTTTACTAGATGTGTGACATTGGGTAAGTCACTTGACTCACCTCAGTTTCCTTGTTGGTAAAATCAGGATAATAATGCTTATGATACTGATCTCACAGGATTATAGTAAGTCTGAAGTGCCTCTGCTGCCCAGGTGACCTTGGACCTGAGCCTCAGTTTCCTCACGTGTAAAATGAGAGCTTGGACTAAAATGTCCTCTAAGGTTTCCTCCAGCTATTGATCTCTGGGCCTATAAACCTGGGTGACTTTGGGCAAGTGACTTCTAGAGAGGGCATCAGTTTCCTGATATGTGAAATGAGGGGGGCTGAATTGGATGTCCTCTGAGGCCCTTTCTGGCTCCAGCATAGACCCTCTGATCCTGGGTGAGATGGTCAAAACAAAATAAACAAGGACAGGGCCCCTACCCCACGGGGATCCCTGGGGGACTGAGGGTGAAAGTACACAGACCTTAGGACTCACTCGTCTGATCCCATAGAAACATCCCCAGTTTAGAGGGGGATCAGCGAACTTGGCAGCTTTCTTGGGAAATAGCTAGTGTTGTGAGATCCTGACCATGGATACCATGGGCTCCCTTGGCTGACAGGCACTGAGGACTTTCCTAGCCTTGCCAGTGGCTGGGCTAGAGCTTTTTTACTGACCCTTCTTGTTGAGTCCTCAGTCGTGTCTGACTCTCTGTGACCCCATCTGGGGTTTTCTTGGCAGAGATACTGGAGTGCTTTGCCCTTTCCTTCTTCAGCTCAGTTTTGCAGATGAGGAAACCGAGGCAACCAGGGTGGAGTGATTTACCCAGCATCAAACAGCTAGGAAGTGTCTGAGGCCAGGTTTGAACTCAGGCCTTCCTGACACCAGGCCCTGTGCTCTGTTCACTAAGGCACCCCCCAGCTTCCCCTTCACTGGATCTAGAGGAGGCTGGCCCCTTCCAAAGGGGAGCTCTAGTCCAGAGAGGATACCCAAGACTGGGCCAGGAGCCCCTGACTTTGTCCAAAGCATCGATCCTCTTACCCTCCGTTTTCCTGGTAGGATCCATATTTCTGTGGCCTTTGGCCATCTGAAACACTTGTCTTGCCCCTGTCAAATGAATGGGACCTGAAATGAACTCGGTCACTTGGAAGCCAGGTGACTTTGGGCAAATCATTTCCTGCCTCTGGGCCTTAGTTTTCTAATTAGTAAAACGAGGGGCTCGGCCTCTGTGATCCCTCAAGGTCCTTCCATTCCTTAAGCTCTGAGACCATGCTGGAAAGGACCTTGGAGATATGGGGGGCTGCTCACCCACCTTTGGCATCCACCTTCACCCAGCTCTCACCTGTGGCTCCAAGAAGCTGGAACTTGGGCAGAGACCATGACTTCGGTTTTGACAGATGGACTCAACCAGGCTGAGGGCAACTGGCAGGCTTCTGGTGAGTTAAAGGGGTATCGACCCCGAGCATATGAAGACTTCCTCCTATGGAATGGGCAGAAGAGAACAGTTTGTTCCAGTGTCCATGAAAGTGGCTGAAGCGGGTGCTATGGAAGTGCTTAAGCTTGGTCAGACATGGAAGATGCCAAAGTCATCCACTGCATCCTGGGCATGGCCAGTCATCCAGACTTTTGTCCTGCCACTGGACTTCAATGACAATGGAGGAAACAGTGAGGCTGTTGACTTTCTGTTGTTCTGCCTCACTTGAATCTAATTCAAGCTTACATCAAGCCAGCAACCACGTCCCTCTGGACTCTTCTCTTCCCCAGTCCCTTCAGCAGGTCTTCAAATGGCTTCTCCTAGAGGAAGCAACGAATGCAGTCAAAAGCTCATCAGGCTCTAAGTCGGGAGCTCAGGGTCCCCGGGACACAGCATCCCAGAGCTGGAAGGCCATCCAGGCATGAGCCGCATCTAGGCAGGAATACCCTCTATGGTCTCCCTCACACTGGCCATCCATTCTTCTGCACCAGCAGACCCTGAGTGAAGGAGGGCTCCCTCCCTCCCAGGGAAGCCCATCTCACTTTCTCCCTGGTTGGGAGGCACTTTTCCCTGCTGTTGAGTGGACATTGGGGTATCTCTGGGCCACTTCTCCCTGTTCTTCCTAGTTTTGCCCTTTGAGGCCAAGCAGAACAGCCCAAATCCTTTTTCATACAACGATTCAGAGACTTGAAGGTTGTGACCCATGCCCACCCCTCCCAACCAACCTCTCTTCTCTAAGTTCTTTCCTTGTCTTCCCATGACTTAGTCTCCAGTTTTCTCCCCACCTCCATGAGCTTCCCTCCTGGAACCTTGCCTAAATATGGCTTCCACAGAACCAGACCCTTATCTGGTCATTCAACTAGCACCTAGCTCTACTGGGATGGGGGGAGGGGAGAAGCAATTTGTCTAGAATGGATTGTCCAGATCATCTCCTCCCCACTGTGCGTATAAAACACATTGAGACCCTTAAGTTGCTACCAAAATGCCAACTGTCCGTAGAAATGGCAGGTGGTGTGTAAGTAACAGAATCCCATTTTGTAGGTCATGGAAAGCCTCCCTTGCCTTAGACTCTCTGGGAGTCTTTCTTCACCATGTGAATTCTTTTGCAGATTCCCCTGTTCTTCTCAGGAGTCCTCTATGATTGGAGACCATGTCCAAGCAGCTTGTGTACATGCTGAAGTTTCTCCGAGGATCCACCAACCAGAAGGTGTGTGCCCTGTTTGCCATTATTTTCAAGCTCATGTTCCTCATCTCCATCATGGTCTACTGGATGGCAGAATCCCAATACAAGGACCAGCTACACAGCTTGCCTCTGGAGGTTAAGTGCCCCCTTGTTCTTTCTTCACCTCCTCCTCTCATCCTGGGTGAGCCCCCTCCCCCACCAGGGGACATCTTCTTTGTGGAGACCTCTGATCGGACCAACCCAAGCTTCCTCTTCATGTGCTCAGTGGAGTCGGCCTCCAGGACTCATCCTGATACCAGGATTGTCATCTTCATGAAGGGCCTGGTTGGTAGGAACTCCACCCTACCCAAGCACCTGGGCATCTCTTTCCTGAGTTGCTTCTCCAATGTGGAATTCCAGCCACTGGACCTGACTGACCTTTTTGAGGGCACTCCTTTAGCCAGCTGGTATACCTCCATTCACCAAAGATGGCAGCCGTACCTTCTCCCCATCCTTTCTGATGCTGCTAGAATAGCCATCATGTGGAAGTTTGGGGGAATTTATTTGGATACAGACTTCATTGTCCTTAAAAATTTGAAGAACTTCACCAATGTCCTGGGCACTCAGTCTAAGTTTGTGCTGAATGGGGCCTTCCTTGCCTTTGAGCCCAGGCATGAGTTCATCCAACTCTGCATGCAGGACTTTGTGGACCATTACAATGGCTGGATCTGGGGCCACCAAGGCCCCCAGCTCTTGACCCGCGTCTTCAAAAAGTGGTGTGGGAGTAGGAGCCTTCAGGATCGCCAGAGCTGCAAAGGGGTGCAAGCCCTGCCCCAGGAAGCCTTCTACCCCATTACATGGCAGAACTGGAAGAAGTACTTCAAAGACATCAGCTTACGGGAATATGAGATGCTGCTGAGTAAGACCTACGCAGTCCACGTGTGGAACACAAAGAGCCAGAGCGTCAGCTTTGAGGTCACTTCCAAGGTCCTGCTGGCGCGACTCTACTCCCAATACTGCCCTATGACAACAGAGGTCATGAAAATGTATCTCTGAAGAGCTGAGGTTGGCTCCAGACTCCCTGTGCCCTTGAAAAGCATTGGCTTCACACTACCCACCATCTTGGGATGGAAGGCCCATTCCAGCTAAAGAACTTGTGATCTCCTGGGGGTAGGGGGTTCTGATTGGGCTGGAGGTGGGAAACAATAGCAGATCCTCCCAGAGTGTCTGCCCCACCTGTCCTGAGTTGGTAGCCATCCACCAATTAGGACTGTGAGTATCCGAAAGAACGGAGGAGAAGGCCATTGGCCTCAGGGCAAGGGAGGTGTTTGTCTCAAGAGATCAGAGAATGGAGCTGGGACACAGACTTCTGGGCAAGGGAAGCAGAAAGTGCCAAAAGCATGAAGAGGCTGTCCATAAGATAAAGGGGAGAAAGGGTTGTTTGTGAAGGCCTTTGGAGGCCAAAAGCTTCCGGGTTGGGGGTAGGGGTTCATTCCGTTCTCCCAGGACTCTGAATATTGAGATGAATGTGACTTCTTCAGTTCTCTGAAGGCTGGAAACAAGGGCTCATACATTGAGGGGTTGAGCTTTGGAGTATCTATGGGGGAAAGCCTCTGTCTTCTCCCTATCCTACTCCCACCCCAACTTTGTCCTTTTAGGAATTAAGTGGAGTCAACCAGCACGGGGTCAGCTACTGACTTTGGGGGGGGGGGGTTTGAGAAAGGCATTTGAGAGGAGACTGAAAAACCTCTGAAATATTACCTCTCTCTGTTCCCCCCCCCCTCACATATCAGGTAAGACCAGCAAGGATACCAACTCACCTTTTGACCTTGTTTCCAATTTGTGTTACCTCTGCAATCTCGTTTGAGACTCACAATAGCCCAGGGAGACAGGTGCTTTATTAGCCTAATTTCTCGGGGAAGGAAATCTGGGCTTGGAGGGCCACATGTTGCTTGACAAGGGTCATAGAGCTAATAAGTGCCTGAGGCAGAATTTGAACACAGATCTTTCCTTCTCTGTGTCCAGTGCTCTGTCCCCTACAAAGATGGTCAGGCTCTAACCTGGTGACAGGGGTGTGTTGTTACAGGATGCCTGACCTTCTTGCTAGGAGGCTTCCTAAGTTTGGCAGATGCTCCTCCCCCAACCCCCTGCTATTGACCTTCACTCTCATATCTCCTTGGGAGCTCATTGAGTGAAATCAGCCTTGCTTTCCCCATGGGCCCACTCACTTTGCTAGATTCACAAGAAGAAGCTGGATCGAACCCAGGGTGTCCTGAGAAAGTCTCCATCTAAGCAGATTGTCCAAAGGACAGAGATTGATTGGCTAGAAGGCAGTGCCATTCCCCTGAATTTTGTTGGGAACTGTGATCTTGGAAACATTTCCTTATCTGGCATTCCCAGTCTGGAGTGGCTCTCCAGTAGTCAAGCATTCATGAGGGTGTCTCCTTGAAAGCCAGAACGGGAGGCTGGGGCACAGCTTTTGTACCTCCCTGGGGGGTTTCAGGGCTCACAGTGGAAGAGAGGCCAGTGAAGCCCCCCCTCCTGGAGCAATCTCCATCCACATGGTTGTCACCAGAGGCTTCTCAAGAAGATTTCTACAGTGCTTTCCCTGAATCTCCTCCCTAATTTCTTGTTTTAAAATGTTATTTTTATTTACATTCTTACTGGATGCCTTTTGTTTTTTAAGGATAGGCAGACAGGAGAGAGATAGCTGGTCTAGGGACAAAGAAGTACCACCTGTCCTATGCTGGCTATATGACCCTGGGCAAGTCATTTTAATTAACCCCTCAATGCCTGCACCATCACCTCCAAACTCTGTAAGTGGCAGAGGATCAATGTGTCTTGGAGTTCCTATGCCAAGGAATTCCTAAGTTCAGCCCCCATCCTCCATCCTTGGCTCTGCATTCTTCATTGGCTGTTTTTCCCAAGGTTCCCTTCTTTCTCTCTCCTAGAAGGCTATCCTTTATTTAACCAGGAATGAAAAAGAAAGAAGAAAAAAACACCCGGAGAACAAGACCAGCACACACCAATGCAGTCTGACTTTCTATTTCCTCCTGCTCTGCACTGTCTCCTGCCACCCTGTGAGAAGCAAAGAAGGTCCTGCCATGACCTTGCTTGCCCTCTGGCTTGCAAAGATCTTTTCTGAGGGGCAACTGTCAGGTTCTTTTGGGACTGAGCTTGACCCTTCTTGTCTCAGTTCCCAACTCTGAATGTCCCAACTGTGTTAGTGTGTTTAATTTTGAGAGAGAGAGAGGGAGAGGGAGAAAGAGAGAAAGAGAAGAAAAAAAAAACATCTTGAGGCTTAGGAAAACCAAATCTTATAACTACTGGAAGGAATTCAGATCTGCCTGCAGGAGTACAAAAATCAACCCAGTTGGATGAGTCTCCCCAGGCTGCCTAGCAGGAGAGCCAAATGTCTAGGACCCTGAGTTGGGGGCACCCAGTGCCTTACCACCCCCCTCATGGTGTGGGGCCCTAAGGAGCACAGAGCTATGGGTAATAAGTAACCCAGGCTACTCATGTAATCTGTCCATCTCAATTTCAGGGTCTGCTCCCTACCAAAGCTGAATCAAGCACTATGCAGAAAAGAACATATATAACAATTTTTTGTTATTGTAGGGAGGTAGTGGTTTGTTTTTTTTTTCTCTCCTGTGCCTGGTCCAAATGTAGCACACAGATGGGGGCTCATGAGGACCTACAGAGGAGCTTGGACTCTGTTGCTTTTTTGTGAACCCCACATGTGAAAGGAGAGTGTCTTGGGCATCTGTATGACATACTTCACTTTCTACCACTGGGTATTTTGGGGGAGGGGAGGGGTGATGAGGAATGAAGTCAAGAATATGACTTCCCTATCTCCTATCACTGGTATCAGTGAGCAGTGAAGCATTTCTGGAATCCTTAGCTCATAAAGGGACTAATTCTGCACATGAAAACTCTATCATTGTTGGAAAGTTTATCAAACTGTATGCCTGTCCCTTACCTGGTGGAGAAGGATGGGGAAGGTTTTGGGGGAGTGAAGGAGCAGACCAGAAGAGAGGGGAGGGGTGGCTAGGTGGCACAGTAAATAGAGCACCAGCCCCGGAGTCAGGAGGACCTGAGTTCTAATCCGGCCTCAGACACTTAACACACACACACACACACACACACACACACACACACACACACACACAAACTAGCCATGTGACCTTGGGCAAGTCACTTAACCCCAATTGCTCTCCAAAAAAAGGGGGGATGGGGAGCCAGATGAGAGCTTTCCTCAACAGATCTGTGTGCCTTCCCTGCCACCATGTTTCATCCCCTGCCTCTAGGTCTCTGTCCTGTCTTTACTCCTATTCATGCAGTATCAGAGAGCTTCTCCTTTCTCCTCTCCCTCAAAATGGAGGCCAAACTCAATAGTGTATTTCCCATCCTTGACAGGTGTCACATGCGTTCCCTTTTCTAGGTTGGTTCCAAGACAGCAGTTGAGGAAGAGCACGGATGGTGGTCCCTTGTTGCCTGGGGAGCCAGGGTGCAAGGCCAGAGGCAGCTCAGCTCTGGGCTCTAACACCTAGAAAGTCTCTGGTCCAGATGTGAGAGGAAGGGTAGGATGACAAGAAGAACCCTGGATCTGAAGCCAGAGGACTTCACTGGCACTGTCGCTTATTTCCTTTGGGACCTCTGGCATGTCACATCACTCTGTTTTCTCACCTGTAAAATGAGGAGGTTGGACTGGATGACCTCTAAGGTGCTTATAGCTTCAAATCCACAATCCCTTGCTTTTCTTTGGAGCTTTGACAATCAGTGGGTGGAGGCCTTGCATGTCTCCTGGAGGGAAGCTAATGAGATGGTCCCTGCCCCCACTCCCAGGCTCTCATTTCAGCCATGACCAAAAACTAGGGTCTTTTGGACCTTTCTCATGCACAGATATTGTCATTTACAGAATTAATTGGGTCACCCTTTGTTCCTTTTATATTTTAAATATTTATTTGGGGGGAGAGGGTAAGGGGGGGATGGTTAATGCTGGGTTTATTTATTATTTTTTTTTCTACTTCCATGAAAACATTCCATTCTGTGGCATCTTGTTCTGGCACATGACGGGTTTTTGCCTCTAAATGATTGGGCTGGGACTGTAATCAGATTTAGCTGGATCAAAATAACATTAGACTGAGCATAATAGACAAATGTGAGCTGGCCAGGCACCCGACACTCTTTCAGGGATTCAGTGGTGGGCTCAGAACTGGGTTATCTCAGCTGAGCCAGCCCCCACAAAGCTTCCCCAAGCTCTGGCAAGCCTGGTGGCTTCTTGTCTCCCAGGTGGGAGTTGAGACATCTTGATTCATCTGTTACTGTCTGGAGCCCTCAGTGCCCCAAAATGATTTGACCTTTCTCTTAAAGGTTAAATATTTCCCAAGTAAAGGATAAATTTTTTTTTTGACTCTCTGTGACTTCTCCTAGGATCAGGGTATGGCAGGATGCCTTAGCAAGTGAGTGGGAGAAAGTCATGTCCCCCAGAATCATAATTTCTGTGCTTGAAACCTAGAGCCTCAGTTCTGCCTCTCTTTCCCACAGATGATGGGTGTAGGATGGAAGAAGTTAGGGGGATAGAAGCTAACGAGGCAAATGTCATCCAGGTTGAACCAAAGCTTCCCCTTCTTCCCCTCCCCTCTTCTTTTACTTGGCAAACACTTAACCCTTTAGGACAGAGGTCAAACTGTCTTAGGGCATTGGGGGCTCCAGACAGTAATAGGTGCATCAAGATTTCTAAATTTGTACCCTCCTCTTGGGGCCAGTACACTAAAAAATAATGTATATTAAGGAGTGTTTTATCAAGTTTGCTAATTAATGCAATGAGCATATATGAGTCTTTGTTTACTTACTCCTACAGAGTATGGACATGCCAATTGACTGGCACTTTGTTAACAAAGACAAAAGACAGCTCCTAAGTCTCAGTGCTTGGGGTCCCACTCAAATGACTTGGCCAGGCCCCTTGGGAAAGATGCCATTCTTCGCTGGCCTATAAAAGAATGCCAAAAAGGATCCTTTTCCCCATCCTGTTCCTGTTCAGAAGGCAGCGGAGTGACCCCAAGCTAAGATTAAGTCTTAACCTTATGTTTGGGGCTGAGATTACTGTCCTTTGCTCCAGACAGCTATAGGACCTCAGAATTAGAAATTCTAGCAGTCTTCTCTGGCTGGCTGTGCAAATGAAGTAGAACAAGCAGGAAGGGCCAAGGTCATTGCTTTCAACCTTTATTAGGAAGTCTGCTGGCAGCAAATCCCCCTGGCCACAACATGACACGGTTTGTCCAGGAAATAATCTCATCATCTCCACTGACATCGTCTTGACTTGGTCCCAAAGCTCTGGACCTGTGAGGTCCTTTTGTTGACTTGGGTCACCTTGAGCTGACAAGTTTGAAGGGTACGTTTTTCTCCCTGGTCTCTCCCAACCACAAAGATACCCTCGGTCCTTCCTTCAGTCAATAATAAGTCAGTGGATGAGAGATCTCCTCAATGGGGCATTCCCTCCCATGGTGCTGATACAAATCCACCTGCGCCTTCTTGTCCTCCAGGCTTCTTGCCCATAGTCTTCCCCAGAGTACCGGCCAACATGCCTGAAGCTGCCCTGTCTCCCCATTGACCCTCGTCCTCATCACTGGTCACTTGTGCCTCCTTTTCAGAGCCTACATTTCCTCAACGGTATGCTTCCCACCCGTTGTAATAATGCCCATTTCTGTATAGTTTGGAGAGTTGAAAAGGGCTTCCGTGACAGTAGCTTTTCCAGCCAAGGAGTTCCCAGGCTGTGGTGCCCACTTCCAGAGGAGGAAACTAGTGACTGTAAGAATTTAGACATTTGCCCAAGGTTGCTCGGGGAGTGTGTAAGGCCAGGTTCAAAACAGGATTTCAAGTGTGAGATGTAGAAAGCGCTAGACACCAAGGGGTAAGAAGACCCTACATAGCAGTCCACTCTCCCTCTACCCACACAGATAACAAGCTCTCAGACAGCTCTAGAGCTGTACATCTTACCCACCCCTTAATTTAACAGATGGGGAAACTGAGGCTCGGATCACACGTGGAGTTAGTGGCAGAAACCATACTTTGGATCCAAGTCTGATGACTTGGCAAATGGTTCTCGAAAGTTGCCCCCCCCCCCAAAGCCCTGGTGCTTAAGACAGACTCACAGTGTATCATGGGACTGTCTTCAGTCTTTCTCCCTTACTTAGGCCCTGGTGGCACAACCTTTCAGAGCCCTACTGCCCCATGATAAAAAGCAACAGAGGAGGATTTGATAAAAAAAAATTGAAGATTTGATAAAAAGCAGCAGAGAGACAACTGATTTCCCCTCGTCTTGCCCCAAACTTGGATTATTCTCAAGTTCCAGATGCACAGACTTTGGCTAAACCAGGCCCTTGTGTGTTATCCTAGGTGCTCCTGGATACTGTGATATGCTACAGGGAGAGCTGTGGCAGACTTCCTGTGCAGCATGACATAGTGATCGAGCACTGGATCTGGGTTCAAATCCTACCTCAGCTAGGCAAGTCTCTTCCCTTCTCTGGGACTCAGTTTTCTCCTCTGCTAAACAGGTGGGTTGGGCTAGAGAGGCCAACTCCAGATATAAAATCCTTTTACTTTCCTTCCAAAAGTAGGCTCTTGGGGCAGCTAGGTGGCACAGTGAATAGAGCACTGGTCCTGGAGTCAGGAGGACCTGAATTCAAATTTGGCCTCAGACATGACACATTTACTAACTGTGTGACCTTGGATAAGTCATTTAACTCCGATTGCCTTGCCTTCCCCCCTCCAAAAAAACAAGAAACAAACCAAAACAAAAGTAGGTTCTGTTCCCAAGGACCCTAGGGCATCAATACTTAAGAAGCATATGTGCAAAAGAAATCCCAGCGCCCTCCCTGCCCACCCCCTCGGTGGCAAAAGTTATATAGTGGCAGGTTTGGGGGTACAGGACTCAGAGTGTATGTCATTAAATTATTTAATAAACATTCCAGCCGTGTCTGGAATCACTGAGCAGTGAAGCATTTCTGGGATCCTTAGCTGATAAAGGGACTAATTCTGCCTCACTGTATAAATATTAAACATGCTGTTTAAATATTAAATTGTAATGTCTCTCTCCACTTTTGATCTCCTAGCGAGGACTCCCAGGGGATGGGCCCTGGTTGGCTCCCTGCTATGGTCCCAGCTCCGACTGGAGGATCTGCTCCTCCTGAAATGGTCAGGATGCTCCAAGGGTCTGGGCCCCTTTGGCATTGGCCCAATCATGAGCCATCAGAGATCCTCGGTGGCTTCTGTCATCCGGCCCCATTTAGCAGGTCTCAGAGTCTTTCCTCCGAATCTGATTGTCCCAAGCACTTGAATAACCTGATTTACCTTTCTTCATCCCCTCCCCCCAGAGCCCTATCTCCCACGCTGGGAGGGCCTGCCCCCTCCCCTCCATTCCCATGCCCCATCCCTTCCAGACTGACGTAGTGGAAACAGCACTATTTCTGGAATTGGAGGCCTGGGTTTAAACCCCTGCTTCCACTGATTACCACCTGGGGCAAGTAAGTGACCTTCCTTGGGCCTCAGTTTCCTCATCTGTAAAATGAGGTGGTTTAATGATGATTTCCAAGGTCCCTTTCTCTGTTCTCTACCTCTCTCCACCCTTTCACCTATCCCATCTCTGCATATTCTCCTTTCTCCCCTCCTACTCATCCCTCTAGATCCACCATTTACCCTTCTAGCTGCTTTCTCCACCTTCATGATTCTTGCCTCCAGTCCCACCCAAACCACTCTCTCCCCACCCATTGTCACAAATCATCTTCCCTACTCCCCCTTACACCTCCTGTCTTCTCATCACCAAATTTCTCTCTCTCATTTAGCAGGGAGCAGAGGTAGGGGTCAAGAGTGACTCTCAGTCCCAGCTCTGACACAAACTACCTCAAGCCAGTGACCTCATCTCCCTTAGTTTCCAATTCCCCTTCATCAAGTAACTCTGTGTTCAGACCTGGAGCATTTGCTTAAGATTCTGCTCTGCTAGAGAGAACAGTCGCACTGGGCTGTGTGTGTGTCACTGGGAAGGAGTGGAATTGATGATGGAGTTGACTGGGTAAAAAGAGAACTTCTTCCTTCTTGGGGAGAGGGCACAAGAGGCTCCAACCCCTCCTGAGGACTGACTCTGGAGAGGAAGAGAGATGTAGGAATAGCCATGTAGGGGAAGCCAGCTCAGCACCCCTCTGATACATACCTTATCTCCCTAGAAACTTGAGGGAGTTTTCTCATTGGTAAGATGGTGGTTTCTCTCTCACTTGAGAAAAGAGACAAGAGATTTTTAAAAAATGAAATAAATGAAAATATAAATAAAAAAAGAAAACTTCCTTAAGGAAAATTTGGAAATTTTCTAAAATACTTTAGAACAGAAAGTGGTAAATCTAATTCAAGAAATGACCTCCCTGAAAACTAGAGTAGGTCAAACAGAAATCAATGACTCTGTGACAGCAGAAATATGAGACAAAATCAAAAGAATGCAAAAATACAAGAAAATGTAAGTTATCTAATATAAACTACAACTAATCTTGAAAACAAGTCAAGAAGAACTCATTTAAGATTCATTAGACTCTCTGAAAAACATGGTGGGAATTTTTGAAGCCTAGATATTAGATTTTAAGAAATTAAAAATTAAAACTGTTCAGATGTATTCAAACCAGAAGGCAAAGTTAAGTTAGAAAAAATTCTCTGATCACACTGACTTCCCAAAAGAAAAAGTCCCAGGAATGTCATAGCTAAAATCCAGGAAAAAAAAAAATACTGCAAGCATCCAGAAAAGAGTTCAAGTATTAAAGAATTTCAGTCAAGGTTACACAAGACCTGGCAACTTCTACTAAAAACCGTCAAGGATCTTGGAACACAAATTCCAAAAGTCAGAAGATACAGCTTAATGCCCAAAATAACTGACCCAGACAATTTAAGAATAATCCTACAGTGGGGAAAATGAGTCTTTAGTGAAACAGGACTTTCAAGCATTTCCAATGGAAAGGTCAGAACTAAATAGGGACTTAGAAATGGGAACACAAGAGTCCAGAGAAACCTTGAAATAAGAAACAGGAAGGTCCTGAGGATGGATTGATTATGTTCTGAGGGTTTGAAGAGGAGGTTGAGAAGAGAGGGAAAAAGGAGGAACAAACTAGTGTAAAAAGAGGAAAAAGGGGGGGGGGTCAAACTTTCTAGTTCTGATTGAGTTGTAAAAAAGAGAAGGAAATGGGAGGGAGTGGGCATCAGATGGATCTCACTTTTATGAAGGAGGGTTGGACATTCACACAGAGTTTGGTGTAGAAATACATCAAACTCAAGAAGGATAAGCAAGGAGAGGGAAAGAAGGAGGAAAATATCTGAGAGGAAATAAGCACAAGCAAAACAAATTTCCTGACCCTAAAGGGAAAATTAAAAGGGAGGGGAAAGGAAAAAACTAAGGGAGTGCCTTGTAACAGCAGAATGGTCAAACATATTGTATATAAATGCAATGGAATATTATTTTCCTATGAATAACAATGAAAGAGATGTTTTCAGAGAGTCCTGGGCAGCAAGAACAGGCAGATATTCTGTGAGCAGAACCAAGAAAAATGATTTATACTAGGACAGAAACAAAGACTTCAGAACACTGATCAAAGCAATGACCAGCCATGGGTCTGTAGGACTGATGACAAAGCATGTATTTCGCCAATGTGATACCCACAGCAACTGCTGTGAATATGCAGGCATATTCCCAGGTTTGAATAGCAAGATATGACAGACTCTCTTCCTTGAAGATGAAATCAAGACATTTATTCAGACAATAGGCCAAATCCATCATAGTAACAAAGAAGTCTATACACATTGGAACACAAACATCCCCAAGCCTTCCCTCCATTAGGCCTTCCCACAAACGAGTTCCCCCAGGCAAAAAACCTCCCTCTCTCACCCTAGCTGCTCTGTTCTGCCTGTTCTCTCTCTCTCCCACCTCTGTCTCCCTCTCATTTCTAGCTCCCCCTCTTTGGCAAGTTCCTCCCACCATGGGCTCCACAAGATTACATAGGCCTATGAAGGGGCAGGGAAGATCTTCAAATCCCCTTACCATTACAGCATGTTACCCACCTCCTGACAAAGAGGAAATGGACGGAATCGGGCACGTTTCAGGATGTGTCTAATGGGGGCATTCAGGGGACTTTTTTTTTTTTACTATGCTTATTTGTTACAATATTTTTTATTCCCATCTGTTCTTCTTGTAATTTTTTTTTTGGGGGGGGAAGTGATGTCAGAGGAGGAAGGAGAATTAGAAGCTTCAGTCAGAGGATGTGGGCTCAAATCTTATCTCTGATACTTACTAACTGTGTGACCTAGGGAAAGTCCCTTTTCCTCCTTGGGCCTCAGTTTTCTCATCTGTAAAATGAAGAATTTGAATAAATATCCTCTGAGGTCCCTTCTAGATTGATGATCCTCTTTTACAGAGGGGGAAACTGAGGCTCAGAAGGGTTAAGCACCTTGCCAAGGTCATGCTGCCAGCCAGTGGCATAGTCTTCCTCTCTTCCTCCACTCTTGTGGGGGCAACATGCACCTACAGGGTGCCCAGGAGGCATTTTCATTTTTTTTTTAAAGCAATCAGGGTTAAGTAACTTGCTCAAGGTTACATGGCCAGGTGTTTCTGGGTGGGTGCTAAGTGTCTGAGCCTGGGATTCGATCTCCAGGTCATCCTGACACTGGAGCCGGTGCTCTTACTCGATGTGCTACTTGGCTGCCCCAAGGAGGCATTTTCTAAATTCCTGTTGATTGAGCGGCAGAGGCAGGCCTACATTCCAAGACCCTTGGCTCTGATGTCAACCTTCTCTGATGTTGACCTTCTTCAGGCCTAGCACTGGGATAAGGGAGGGAAGTCTTGGTAGGAAGTAGGAGGTTTTCCTTTTCCAGAAGGGGAACTCAGGTATAGCCAATTCCTATTTCTTTGTAAATGATTTTACCACTTGATGGGATTGTCAACATTCAAGGACTTTGTTTCCTAGCACTTCCCCCAAAAAAACCTCTAGTCTATTCCCAGAAAGATTTAATAAAGAGATAGGCATAGACCTTAACATCTCAGGACTGTGGGTGGCATCTCAGAGAGTGCAGGAGTCCTGAAGACCAAGAGAAATTGGATTACCCAAGAGTCTGTGTTTTGGGGATGTGATGGGTGGGCTGTTTTGATGTAGGGGAGGGGTTTTCTGAATAACTACAGCCCTGCCCATTAGCACAGATAAATGTGCTGGGACTAACCACTGCACCTAGTAGGTTCTGTATAAATGGGGAAGGAAATAAGCATGCGCTTATATATGCTTATTTTTATATGTGCTAAGTGCTTTTGTGAATATTGTCTCAATGTGTCACAATGGAAATGCAAAGTCATCTCTGGCTTCCAGCCTGCCTTGCTTTTCTAGGGGCTTCCCAGCCTGTCAGGACTTGCTCCCATTCTTATAGCACTGCAAGATTTGTGAAGACCTTCCAGCTCAAGTCAGAGCCAGGTTTCAAGCTCAAGTGCCCTGACAACATGTCCAGGATTCTTACTACTACACCATACTGACCTCTTTGAGGAGTCTTCACCAATGTGCTCTCTGATTTCTCTCTATTTCTCTGTCTCTGTCTCTCTGTCTCTCTCTGTCTCTGTCTCTGTCTCTCTCTCTGTCTCTGTCTCTCTTGGCAATCAAGGTTAAGTGACTTGCCCAGGGTCTCACAGCTAGTAAATGTCTAAGGCTGGATTTGAACTCAGGTCCTTCTGACTCCAGGGCCGTTTCTCCCATCATAATCCTCCTTGTCCTCTGTTGCTTTTGACCATTGTTCTCTTTGTCCTGGATGCTTTTTTCCCCTCTGGGTTTTCAGGACACCATTTTCTCCTGGTTTTCCCATCCATCCAACCATTCCTCTCAATATCCTTTCCTGCCTTTTTGTCCAGGTCGTATTTTCCTGCCATGGGTGTCCCCCAGGGCTCAGTCCAAGTGCTCTTTGATTCTTCCTCCCTACTGTGTCCCAGGCTGATCTCATCAGCTCCAATAGATCAAGCATTTTAGGCAGCCCACTGGAGGCAGTTCTATAAAATCTGCCTATATACTCTAAAATGGCCTAATTCTTGGGGACTTTCCCCCAGCCAGAGCCAGGTGCTGGGTGGACTTATTTGTCCTTCAACAAACAAGGCAGCTGTCTACCAATTGCCCATGCTAAGGTATATAGGCCTAAAGACATGAACCAGGTCAAAACTGTGTCACGTGTTCTTGTGTGGGGAAGTGAAAACTTCTCAGGATGTGTCCTGGAATTTGGTGACAGGTTTGAGTGTCGGTTTCACCCTTCCCCTTTTATTGCTGCTGTCAATCAACAGCAAGCTTGACCCCCACCTAGCTTCAGTTCTTTGTCTTCTTTCCTGCCTCTGTGGGCCCCACCTCCCGGCCAAGGGGAGCCAGGGACAGCCCGAGCTCACCCTCCAACCAATGGGAGTGAGGGACAATGGGGGAAATATGACCCTGCTGTATTAGGGTTTAAAAAGTCTGTTGCCCCATATTGTGCTTCTCCTCTCCCTGATCCGTCATGGAGAGGACCACCCTCTTCCCCCGGGGGAAGAGAATAAAAATTTACTGTTTTTATCCTGAGAAACCTCCACGTTCTTGATTAAGTTTTTAATGGGATTTTTCAACCCACACATTCTGGACATCCCAGTGACTACCCTGGTGTAAAGTGTTGCAGCACCTGCCCCATGCTTGCTTTGGTCAAGACCTCTGAACTATCAGGGAGGAACCAGTGTCCACGTTCATCCTCTTGTGCCCCAAGAATTTGGACCTTCTGTTTCTCTTCCTGAGAAAAGGAGGGGAAGGGGAGACTGGGAGGAAACAAAGGGATCCAGACCAACATAGGATCTTCCTGCCCTGATCCTTCCTCTCTGGCCCTCTTAGCTTTCTTATCTGCAAGGTGATTTCATCTGGCCTCAAAAGATTGTCCCAACTGATGGCCATTAACATGTATGATAGCAATGGCTTCGGGCAATAACAGGTTTTCCAAAACTTTGCTTATTAAGGTAGTATGGGCCAGTTCCTTTCCTCTGCTAGTGATCATTCTCCCTTCTTCCCATATCTTCCCAAATACAGGTGCCACTCCCCAAGCATATTTTGAATCTGTATAAATTTTCCCTTCCCTTTTCCCAGTAACTTTAGGGCCTGATTTAGTGTGTGAAGTTTACATATCTGGGCAGACCAGGGTTTGGGTAGTCCCCCTGCCTCAATCAGAGATCCTCTGTCTCCATCTGTTATAGTATACCCATTTTCCCATTTCTTTCAACCACTCTAGAGGATCCATCTATGAACAGATTTACCCCTCCCAGGACAGGGGATTCTTGGAGATCTTCCTGTACCTTGGTTTGGAGATCAATTATGTCTAGGCAGTAATATTCAGACCCTGAACTCGATTCCATGCTAGCAGTGGGGAAAGAGGCAGGGTTCAGGTTATTACCCTGGGCTAATACCAAATCATCCTTTTCCATTAAAATAGCCTCAAATTTCAATATCCGGGAGTCAGTGAGCCACCTGCCTGCTTTCTGATTGAGTATCGCCCTCCCCTGGTGTGGAACACTCACTATGAGGCTCCCTGCAAAGGTCAACTTCTTACTCTCCTCAAGTAGGGTGGCTGTGGAGGCCACAGTCTGACTACAAGTGGGCCATCTCTGGGCAACAGAGCCCAGAATCTTGGAGAGGAAGGCTACTGGTCTTCTCTGCCCTCCTCTTATTTGTGCCAGAACCCCAAGGGCTACTCCCTCTTCTACATTTACAAAAAGATGGAAGGGCTTCTCTAGGGAAGGGAGAGCCCCTACTGGAGGGGAAGTCAGGGCTTCTTTTAACTGAGCAAAGCCCTTTCTACTGTTCTCATTCCATACTATATTGTCGGGCTCCTCATCCAATAGGTGTTGATACAGAGGTTTGGTCAGGACAGCATAGGTGTCAATCCAGTTCCTACAGTATCCCACCAATCCCAAGAACTTCTGAAGCTCCCTTTTTGTTTTGGGGAGTGGAGTCTGGAGGATCCCTGCCACTCAGTCAGAATCTAATCTCTTTTTCCCTTCACTAATTAGATGCCCTAAGTACTTAACTTCCCTTTCCACAAATTGTAGTTTTCCCTTTGATACTTGGAGTTCTTTCTCCCCTAAATAGTTTAGTAGTCGTATGGAAGCTTTGCTAACCTCCTCTCAGTCCCTGTTACTAACAAGTTGTCCACATACTGTAGAACCTGAGTATCAGGTAGGGTCTGAAATCCTTCCAAGATTGTTTCTAATATTTGCCCAAATAGGTTTGGTGCTTCTGCATACCCCGGGGGAGTACATCACATGTATTGTTTCCTACCAGTCTTGGGGCGTTCCCATTCAAAGGCAAAGCTATCCCTACTTTCTTGATCTAGAGGACAGGCCCAGAATTCATCCTTCAAATCTATTACACTAAAGCATTGACTAGATTCATGAATCTTTCCCATGATGCTATAGGGATCCAGAACCACAGGGTGAGAAGGGAATACTATCTTATTAATTTCTCTCAAGTCCTGCAGTAATCTATACATGCTGTCCTCCTTCTTTACTGGCAAGATGGGTGAATTGAAGGGTAAATACAGGATTCCAGGAGATTTCCTTCTACCAGACCCTTTCTTCCCTCAAGAGAGATGGGGTATTGTTTTACCCTCACTGTTACCGGAAGATCCTTCAGTCTTATTTTAATAGGAGTCACATTAACTTTACCTCGATTGTGAGGACCTGCCCAAACCTCGGGATTGACCCTACTTGCCTCTTCCTCTTTTAATAAGGACAGCCTAAGAGGTATATATAATATTAGGGTCCAAGGGTATTAGTTGGATGGATAATTTGGTAAGTAAATCCCATCCTAAAAGGTTTATCTCTGCATCAGGGACCAATAGTAGTTTGTTCGGGGTGATCACCCCTTGGTATTTAAACTCAAGTACCTCTGTGAGAGGGACTGGGAAAGTTTCCCCCTTAATGCCAGAAATTAATAATTTTTCATTTGACAATTTAGTCCCCTTTGGAAGCTGGGTTATAGACCTAGTAGCTCTGGTATCAGCCAGAAAAATAAGTTCCTCCCGGTTGGGCCCCACCCTTAAATTTATCAGGGACTCTGGGTGGGTTGTCTCTGTGAATCCCTGACACCTCTAGTCTTCAGTCTCTATAAGAGCAATCTTTTGTTCCCATTTCCTTTGTGGGCAGTGCTGCTTCATGTGTCCCTCCTGGCTACATTCTAAACAAGTCAGAGGAGCACAGGAGATTGTCCCCCCTTCTTCCATTTTCCCCTTGAGTTCCAGGCCTGGACCCAAACCCCATGGACCACCACCCTCTCCCCCTTTTCCTCCCTCGATTTTTCTGGGGATTTGTCACTTGCACCACCTGAAGCATCATTTTATGCTGTTCTTGGAGTGACCTACAGGTGCGCCTGTCCTGTTCATCCCCCTCGGGCAACATACCTCTGGCCTACCCTGAATAATTCCTCCATTGGTTTATTCTGCCACTCTTCAATTTTCTGTGACTTTTTATTAATGTCTGGCCAAGCATTATCAACAAAATATAGCTTTAACCACTCTTGGGTCATAGGATCATCTAAATTTAGACCAGAGAATTTTCTTTATTTTAAATTGTAATTAAATTTTATTTTAATTAAATTTTATCATTATTATTAAATTAAATTAATTAAATTTTATTTTAAACCAGAGAATGTTTTCTTTCAATCTGTCAAGAAAGGCGGATGGAGACTCATCTTTCTCCTGCTGTATCTCTTGTACTTTGTTTAAATTCTGGTTCTTAGGCCCTGCATTCCCTGGACCACCATGTTTCTAAGCTCTTGTAGGTGCCCTCTATGTATGGGGTTATTTTGATCCCAGTTGAGGTCTCAGAGAGGAAATTTTTCCTCCCCTCTCAGACCCCCTTGGAGCCATAGGCTGGGATTTACCCCAAGCCCGAATAGTGGCCCGCCTAATTTGTCCCCTCTCTTCCTCAGTAAATAATATATCCAAGATTGATAATAATTCCCCCCAAGAATACAAATTGGGCCCTAAAAACTGATTAACCTGATCATCTACCCCTGAGGGGTCCTCAATTAGCTGCTTCATTTCTTTCTTTCTTTTTTAAATTTTTTTCAAATGCTTTATTAACTTCTGATTTACATCATTCATTTCTGCCAGATTTTGAGTTAAAAATTTTCTCCCCGTTTTTCCGCTATCCACCCCCCAAAAATAACAGTCCCACAGGATATCCCCTCCTCCAATCTGCTCTCTCCCATATTTTCTCCCATACCCCTTTCAACTTTTCCATTGGATCTCTATGCCCCAGTGCCTGTATATCTTATTTCCTAATTACATGTAAAATAGTATTGATAATAGTATATATATATATATATATGTATATATATATATATACATATTTGAATATTTGATTTTAAAACTTTGAATTCCAGATTCATTCCCTTCTTCCCTTGTCACCCTTCCCACCCTTACTGGGAAGATAAGCAGTTCAGTATAGGATGTACATGTGTGGCTAATGCAAAACAATAACATAGTAGATATATTGTAAAAGACTGACTATATTTCCCTCCCTCCCATCCCACCTCCCACTTGTTCTGTTCTCTACTTTCATTCTGTACCTTTTCAAAAGTGGGTGCTTCCAACTTCCCTGCCCCCAGCTTGCACTCCCTTCCATCATGCCCCCTCTCATCCCCTTCCCCCCATAATCTCCTGGAGGGTGAGATCCCCTATTTATTGTGTATTTCATTTCCTCCTCAAGGCAAATTCAATGGGAATAAGGTTGACCCATTCCCTTTTGCCTTCCTATTCTTCCCCTCCATTGTAAACATTTTCCCTTGCCTCTTCTGTATGAGATAGTTTACCCCATTCTGTCTCTCCCCATCTCCCTCTCATTATATTCCTCTCTCACTTCTTAATTTCACCTTTTAAGTATCATTCCTGTTAAATTGGTCCTGTGCCCTCTATCTATGTCTACCTGTAAACATATATACACACATTCACATATGTATTCATATGCCCATATACCTTCATATATAGACATATATATATATATGTATACAAATATATATTTCTATTCCCTTCACCTACTGAGAAAAGATTCAGAAGTTACAATTATTGTTTTTCCATGTAGGAATGTTAGTAGTTCAACTTTGATAAGTTCCTTATGGTTTCTTTTCCCTGTTTACCTTCTCATGCTTCTCTTGCTTCTTGTATCTGAATGTCAAATTTTATGTTCAACTCTGGTTTTTTCAGCAAGAATGCTTGAAAGTCCTCTATTCCACTAAATTACCATATTTTCCCCTGAAACATGATACTCAGTTTTGCTGGGTAGGTGACTCTTGGTTTTAATCCCAGCTCCCTTGACCTCCAGAATATCACATTCCAAGCCCTTTGATCCCTCAGTGTAGAAGCTGCCAGATCCTGGGTTATCCTGATTGTGTTTCCACAATACTCAAATTGTTTCTTCCTGGCTGCTTGTGATATTCTCTCCTTAATCTGGGAATTCTGGAACCTGGCTGTAATATTCCTAGGAGTTTTCTTTTTGGGATCTTTTTCAGGAGGTGATGGGTAGATTCTTTCAACCTCTATTTTGTCCTCTGATTCTAAAACATCAGGGCAGTTTTCTTTGAGAACTTCCTGGAGGATGATGTCTAGGTTCTTACTTTGACCATGGCTTTCAGGTAGTCCAATAATTTTTAAATGATCTCTCCTGGATCTATTTTCCAGGTCAGTGGTTTTTCCCATGAGATATTTCACCTTGCCTTCTATTCTTTCATTTGTTTGGATCTGTTTAACGGCATCTTGATTTCTCACAAAGTCATTAGCTTCCATTTGCTCCAATCT
>NW_027185720.1:6574883-6590142 GCF_028583685.1 Petaurus breviceps papuanus | reverse complement strand
TGAGAAATCAAGATGCTGTTAAACAGATCCAAACAAATGAAAGAATAGAAGACAATGTGAAATATCTCATGGGAAAAACCTCTGACCTAGAGAATAGATCCAGGAGAGACAATTTAAAAATTATTGGACTACCTGAAAGCCATGATCAAAGTAAGAACCTAGAAATCATCTTCCAGGAAGTTCTCAAAGAAAACTGCCCTGATGTTTTAGAACCAGAGGGCCAAATAGAGGTTGAAAGAATCTATCCATCACCCCCTGAAAAAGATCCCAAAAAGAAAACTCCTAGGAATATTATAGCCAGGTTCTGGAATTCCCAGATTAAGGAGAGAATATTACAAGCAACCAGGAAGAAACAATTTGAATATTGTGGAAACACAATCAGGATAACCCAGGATCTGGCAGCTTCTACACTGAGGGATTGAAGGGCTTGGAATATGATATTCCGGAGGTCAAGGGATCTGGGATTAAAACCAAGAGTCACCTACCCAGCAAAACTGAGTATCATGTTTCAGGGGAAAATATGGTCATTCAGTGGAATAGAGGACTTTCAAGCATTCTTGCTGAAAAAAACAGAGTTGAATAGAAAATTTGACATTCAGATACAAGAAGCAAGAGAAGCATGAGAAGGTAAACAGGGAAAAGAAACCATAAGGAACATTTTTCTCCTCCTTGGCTTTTTGGGCTTCTTTTGCCATTTGAGTTAGTCTATTTTTTGAGGTCTTATTTTCTTCAGTCAAATTATTGACTTGCTTTTCATGATTTTCTTGCATCATTCTCATTTCTTTTCCCAGTTTTTCCTCCACTTCTCTTACTTGATTTTCAAAATCCTTCTTGAGCTCCTCCATGGCCTGTAACTGATTCATATTTTTCTTGGAAGCTTTTGGTGCAGGAGTTCTGACTTGGTTGTCTTCCTCCCATTCCATGCTTTGATCCTTTTTGTCCCCAAAAAGGAATCTAAGGCTTGATTGCTGTGCTTACTTTGCTTCCTTTGCTTGCTCATGTTGCCACTCAATTACTTGACTTTTGAGGTTTTTTGCCACAGTAGAACTCTGCTTCCAGAAAGGAGAGCTTTGTCCCAAATCATTGGGGTTTTCAAAGCTGCCAGAGCTATTATTAGCTGGGTGCCCCCTCTGTAGCCTCCACACAGTTTGGCTCACTGGTCACACACCCCAGGACCTCCACCCAAGACCATGATCCAGATCCAAGCAGGTTAAAGCAAGAGCAATTACCCTTATTAACTGAATTCAATTAACTGAATGGTTGCTTGGTCCCCCTATGATGTGCAAGCCAGGAGCTCTGAAGAAGCCACAGGGTGGCAGCTGCCTCTGCCACCTCTCACCCCAGGGGCCAGGGGTTGGACTGTGCCCCCCTCCCAGTTCCAATAGAGATCCACACTGACCTTTTAATTTGTCTTTGGCATTTATGGGTTGATAATTCTGGAAACCACCACAGCTGCTGATGATCCACTCTCCCAAAGTCCGCTCCAGTGGCTGCTGGTCAGGGCTGCCCTGAGGCTAAAACCTCGGGGCACGTGGGGATGGACTTGGCTCCCACCATGCTGTGATGGACCCTTCCTGCCGGGCTGCCTTCAGCAGGAGATTTGTTTCTCTCTGTCACTTTGTGGGTTCTGTAGCTCTAAAGTTTGTTTAGAGTCATTTTTATAGATATTTGATGGGGTTATGGGGGGAGCTCATGGACTTTTTCTGCTTCTATGCCACCCTTCCTGACAATTTTTTAACCCAAATAATGAATTCTTATCCCCAAATCTCAAATAGAAGGTTATTATGTTTATTTGTTGCTGTAAATTGTATGTCTATTCTGTTCCAGTACTAGATCGTTTTAATAGTTACTGCTTTATAATATAGCTTAAGATCTGGTACTGCTAAACTTCCTTCCAGTAATTTTAAAAATTATTTCCTTTACTATTCTTGACTTTTTGTTCTTCCAAATGAATTTTGTTATTATTTTTTTCTAATTCAGTAAAATAAATTTGGTAACTTAATTGGGATAGCATTGAATATATAAATTAGGTAAAATTGTCATTTTTATTATATTGACACTGGCTACCTGATGAGGTACAGGCTCTGAGAACCCCCTTGAGCTCTCCTTGAATACTTGAGGTACAGGCTCTGGGAACCCCCTTAAGCTATCCTTGAATCTTCCCACATAAGGCATTTGTTTGAGGCCATAGGACTTTCATTGATCCTCCCAAAATATCTATATCCAAATTTGTTCCACCCTTGAACTGGCCTAACCCACCACTTTCAGACAGCTCCAGGTAGCCTCCAGCAACTTCCCACCCTTAATTACTCATTTACTGGAGTCTAACCTCATTGACTCCTCCTGAAGACCCTCCCCAAACTCCTCCTCTAGACCACCCCTAGATTCCTCCCACAACCTTTCTGTATATAAGACCCCATCTTGCCTGCATGTGGTGTGAGAGCACCATAGAATTTTCTAGCACAGACTTGCTCTGTGTCATATGATTCTGGCCTGCTTGTCCAATACAAGCCTTACAGCTACTGAAGCTCCTTAAGAGTCTAACCAATATGGCGAACTTTTAATAAACTTTGCTTTTCTTTGGCTGAGAGAAGACTTGAGTCAAATTCATTCAGCAGGACCCAGCATGTTGGCATTTTGGGGCCTTGAGCACCCCTAACCCTATACCTCATCATTTTACGATGACCCTCTTCATACTCATGAACAATTAATAGTTCTCTAATTATTTAAATCTTATTTTACTTGTATAAAAGGTCTTTTTAAAAAATAATTTTGCTTATATAACTCCTGGGTTTTGTGACGATTAAAAAAGATTCAAGAGATGTAGTTTCTAGGTTAATTCAATCATTTTATTAATAGGGCCAGCAGGTTATTAATAAAAGAATGGTGATTTGGCTATCTGTCTTAGACCAAAGACAGAAGGTGGCAGAGTCACAGTTTATATATTCTTCCTGAAGAATAGGCATTTCTGTGAAGGGCTGCAAGTGATATGTCATCTTTGGACAAGGAAACTATTTCAGGCCACCCCCGGCCTTGGGCTATCTAGAGAAAAGGACCTGTCTCCACCCAGGCTTAGTAGAACACAATGGCCTTCTCTATCTTAGATTAAATTCCTTGTAAGGTGGAGTGGGGTCTGACCCAGAAGAGAGGAGTTAAAGCCATCTCATCATCAGTAATATCCTTCACAATATTGAACTTTTTAAAATCTAGAATTTGGAAGAAGGAGAGAATCTCCGGAAGATGTTAGTTATTAATAATCATTTCTCTCAGTTAGTTTTGGCAGGTGTACTCTGTCTGAGGTGTTTTATACTATCTAGAGCTATTTCAAATGGAGTGTCTTTTGCTCTCTCTTCTTGCAGAGTTTTTGTTTGTGACATACAGGAATGCTTATGATTTATGTGGATTTACTTTATACCCTGCTAGTTTGCTAAAATTAGTCATTGAATCAAGATAATATTTTGGTTGAGTCTTTGGGATTTTCTAAGTATATCATCATATTGCCTGCAAAAAGAGATAGGTTTTTTTTTCACTTATTCCCTATTCTCATTCCTCCTATTTTCTTCTCTTATGACTATTGAAAAGTTGTGTTGTGTTTTTTGTTTGTTTGGGTTTTTTGGCATCATCTCAACAGCCCAAATGTTGCTTCCAGAATAACCTGTTCTTTTTACAGTCTATTAGGTTGCATGTGGAAGAATGACCCATCGTGGGCACTCAGGTGGGAATACTTAGAGATGATCAACCTGGTTGGTGTTTTCATAAAATTCCCATCTCCTTCTTGGGTGAATACATATGGACAATGTATCATTCAGGTGGTTGAGATGCCCCATGGGCTACCAGAGAGATACAGGCATGGGTGAGGCATCAGTGCCTTTTCAGAGTCCTGGTTTTCTGGGAAATGACAAAACAGACAGGTTCAGAGAAACCTGGAAAGACTTGCATGAAGGCAGCACAATGAGAACCATTTAGGCCATGACAATTGCATTGTAAGGAAACACCATATTGAAAGACTCAGATCAGTGCAGCAGACAATCACAATCACAGAAGACCAGAGACAAAGCAGTCCCCAACTGACTGACCTGGATGGAACAGCCCCAACCTGGAGAACCCGACGTGAGCTTCCAGGTGGGGCCAATGTAGGAATTTGTTTTGCTGGATTATTCATATTTGTTATGAGGTTTGGGGCAATTTTTTTTCTTCCTTTTCAATAGCACGGGGTGGGGAGGAGAATGAGGCATAGACTTGCCAAAAAAGGAGAGCAAGAGGGTCACTGAAGCCTTTATTTTTTAATACAGAGAAGAAAACAGAAGGAAGCACCATTGGGACAGCTTTGAAAGTCTTTTGTTGAGTTTATTGCAGACTTTTTTTTTATAGCAAACTGTGCATAAAAGAGTTTCCTGGACTATCCCTTTCCATTTGACTGCATATGGAAGGGTTCACTCTCTTTTTTGTTTTAAGTTCAGAATTAAAAGAACAGACCCAACTTCTGCCCTCTGATTGGATGGCATCTTGAAAGCTTTGCCTGGAGCTAGTCCTTAGAGGAAATGGGCCTTCACAGAATTTTGCTGATGCTAGAGATAGGGCTTTGGACCAGGAATCTGGGGATACCAGCTCTACCTCTAACTGATTGTGTGACCTTGGGCATTTGCCCTCTCTGGGCCTCACGTCTAACTGCAAAATGAAGAAGTTGAACAGGTGCCTTTTCATCTCTGTTCTTTGACGAGTTTTTCTCCCCAGAAAAGATGACAAGAACTAACCTCCAAGCAGGCTTCAGAAAGTGAGTCTGAATGAAGCAGAAGTCTGAGTTATACCAACTAGCATTTGGAAAAGGAACAGAGGATGTCAGAACTGGGAGGGAGAAGTCAAAGCTTGGACAGGCTTTAGAACAGACATTTTCAGATCTGAGAGGGAGAATAGTTCCATTTTTACAGATGAAGATTAGCCCTAACTTATCCTAGGGGACACAAAGTAGAGACCAGAACCCAGGACTCCTATCTTCCCAAGCAATAGGGTCCATTCCACTAGACAATAGTTTATGTCCCTCCTTGTATTCTAACCCTAACGAATGAGTAAAGACTTCTACAAAGAAAGCTTTACATACAATCCCTGCTGTTTGGGATCCCCAGCTCCCAGTCCAGCCCTGGCTCAGTATAGGTCTTCATTGTTGCTGCTGAGCAGGATAGGGTAGGCAGAACCAATATGGCGGCCATGGCGATAGACCACAAGCTGCAGCTCATACTCTTCAATATGGACAAGCACTCGAGTGACCTTTTCCTGGGACTGCAGGAACACAATGGTGAAGATGGCAAATTCGAATTCGGGGCTCACACCCAGGAAGGTGCTGCCCACAGGTTTCACCAAGCCCTTCCAGCTGAACTGAAGGTTTAACACCTGGTCATCTTCATCAGGCTGGGGTAAGGAAGATAGAAAATGTTAGAAGTCCCTCCCAGCCCTAATATTCCAAATTCTGAGGGTCTTCTCAGGTCTGACATCCCACGTTCTAAAGTGCCTCCCCATTCTGCTATTCTATGTTCTAAGATCCCTCTGAGCCCTGACAGTCCATGTTCTAAGATCCCTCCAACCTCAATTTATAATTAGGGAAACTGAGACTTACACAACTGGCAGAGGTCTGAGGGAGGATTCGAACCCAGATCTTCTTGACCTCAGGTCCAGTGCCATAGAACTGTCAACTGCTTTGACTCTGTTGTTATTGTCCCTCTCTATATCCACACTCTCCAGTAGAAGGTAGGCTCTTTGAAGACAAGGAACTTGGGGTTTTTTGGTTTGGGTTTTGTTTGGGGGCTTTCAAAAATTTTTTTAAATTCCCAATGTCAAGATGCTGGAGAGTATTCCTTCAAGGCACTCAGGTACCACCTACTCCAGGAAGCTTCCTCCTGCTCCCGAACACATCAGCTGCTCAGTTCTTGAGTTTCTTATCATGTTCTCTGCTTTATATCTGGACTCTGGGCACACCCATAATCTCTAGTCCAGGACCTGGCATATGGGTCATTACACACTTTTGGAATGCCCAGTCAGCATCCTGAAGAACACATAACAAGGCATACTTCCATCCTCTTGACAAAGAAGTGGGATGTACCATCAGCTACCCCACGTGGTCACTGGGTCAGTTGGGTTTTCTTTGCTACAAAGGAGTATTCAGTGGGGAATGTGTTGGGGAAATACTCATGTAAAAAGCAAAAGCATCAAAAACAAACAGTGACTTACTGCATTCAGCTAACGTCTGTTTCTACCATGGGTTAGGTAGGTCAGCAACATAGCCCAGAGAGCCTGGGCTGCACCATTTTCTAGCAACATGACTTGGGGCAAATCCTTTTCTCCCTCCAAGCCTCAGTCAGTCCCGTTTCAAAAATGGGGACAATTACCACTTCCTGCCCCCTAAAAGGGATTTTGTGAGCAACAAATGTTAAAATGCATCTGAAAATACCTTGGGAGGCAGAATGGTGACCCAATCCTTGGGTGACACTCAATTTTAGCCCCTCTCTTGGGGGCCAATGTGAGCTGGGAGCTGTCCAGGACATAGGAGAGCTGAGCTGGGAGAAAACTGGGTGAGAGGCGACCCCTAGAGGCCAAAGGCCACCTCACGACAAACCTAGACATCAGCCTGAACCGGCAGGATTGGAAACATCTGTCCTGCTTAACATCTATTTGAATCTTTCACCTCCTTCACTTCAATTCAACCAGTAATTATTAAGCCCTTGCTGTGTGCCAGCCATCAGGATTGCCCCCAAGGAGTTTACTTTCTATTGGAGGTTACAACAATGATGACAGCTGATGTTTTTATAGGGCTCTAATGTTGGTAAAGCACTTTCCAGCCAGTATCTTGTTAGATCTTCCCCACAATCCTATGGGAGGGGGGCACCTGTACTGAATCTGGAAAGAAGCTAAGGAAATAGCAAGGAGGCAGAGAATTTCTCTGGGAATACAAGCTCAAGGGACAGCTTGTAGGGAATGGGAGGTGGAAGGCTGAGCTTTGGGAGAAGTCAGCTTGGTATATAGAGTCTGTTCCCTCACGGGAAAGAGAATTACTGATGAAGAGGGAAAGAGGAAATAGAGGAAGGGAGAGAGGGAAGAGAAGAGATGAGGAAAGAGGAAAGAAGCTGGAGAGTGCAATGTTAATGGGATTTAAGATCTTCCTCACCCATTAATATGCCTCACCCAGAGCCCATTGAGGGAAACTTGCTTAGGGCAAGCTGGCTTGTTGGAAAGCTTTCACACCTTTTGTTAATTTCTAACTGAGTCAGAGGGTTGTGATGCCTTCTGGCTCTGAAGGAGGGTATATATGCTCAGGTTAGCATTTTGCTTTGGAGAGTGTTTGTATGATTTGACCAAATCAGAGTCTGGATAGTGGTTAAGGAGCCCTCCGGCTCTGAATAACCCAGATGTTGGTGCTTCTCTGTCTGGTAACTATGTATATAGCCTTGGTCAGACAGTTGAATCTGTTGATCTGTGCTGATTTCTCAGAGTTAGAAGCCCTGTCTGCTGGTCTTTATTTCTCTGCTTGGGTTTTCTCTGAATTTCAGGGTGCTGACTTTCCCCCTGAACTAGTGAATGTGATTTAAAAAGATTGTTGACCCCTTAAACAGCTATTCTTCCTAGTAAATCAGATCTAAGAATATAAAGGGGCTCCTTTTTGGTAGGAACATTGATAACAGCCAGAAGGGACAGCAAGGTATAACAAAGATAATATAAAAACCATGCAGAATGACTGGGGAGGGGGGAGGAGGGAGGGAAGCATTACCATTTAATTAAAGAGAAATAATCCTGTAAACCTCAGTGACTGTGCTTCTATTCTTCCTCAAATTCCAGTACAGTGCTGTTGAATAATAATTTATTTGCGTCATTATTACCCTAAGTCAAAGAAAGGGTTAAGTCTACTCTGTTTAAGAAGTTGGAGAAATAGGAGATACAGTTAGAGAAAGACTTCTATCTAAAATGGTTAAATTTTTAAAATGGATACTTTACATGGTGAGCTTCAATTATCTAGAAAATTGGCTTACTTCTCTGAGACCTGAATAGCCTAATTAAAAAAAAAGTCCTATTCTTCATTAGTCCATTTAACAAGGATAGTCCTTTTGATGAGGTATTTCAGCATTTGTTTTTGAATAGCTGCTAAATTGAATACCAATACAATTTATTTCTTCCCCCCCCCAAAAAAAAGGAGGAGGAGGGAGAGGAGGCAATAAAGACAGAGGAAGAGGGGCAGCCAGGTGGCTCAGTAAGAGCACCAGCTCCAGTGTCAGGATGACCTGGAGATCGAATCCCGGGCTCAGACACTTAGCACCCACCCAGAAACACCTGGCCGTGTAACCTTGAGCAAGTTACTTAACCCTGATTGCTTAAAAAAAAAAGATATAGGAAGAAAGGATGGAAGAGAGAAAAGAGGAAGAAAACAGAAAAAAGGGAAGAGGGAATAGAAGAGTGGAAGGGAGGGGAGAAGGGAAGAGTGAGGACAGAACAGAAAGTGGGGAAGGGAGGGAAGGAGCAAAGAGGGAAGGCAGAGGGAAGAGGCCAGATCCCCAGAGCTCCTGGACCCCTACCCAGCCCACTCACCCAACTCTTGTGCCGTCTGGCCACATAGCCTTTGTAATCGATATTTCCCCGCTTCTCCTGAAGGTAGAACTGGACCCAGTTATGGAAACCCAGGATGTCCTGTCCTCTCCGGGTTTCACCTACAAACACGTGCTCAAAACCACAAGAGTCAGGCCTATAGAATCAACAGAGAACTGGTAAAGCTTCTGGGTGTCAGCCAGAAGAGAGGACTCTCCAGCCTGTAACCTGTGAACTGAAGGAGCCTGGTAGTGCAGTGAATAGAGTGCTGGACCTAGTCAGGAAGACCAAAGTCCAAGTCTGACCTCAGACACTTACAAGTTGGTAAGTCACTTTACCGTTCCCTGACTCAGTTTCCTCATTTGTAAAATGGGGATAATAATAGCACCCGCTTCATAGGGTCGTTGTGAGGATCAAATGATAAAATATTTGTTGGAAAGTGCTTAACACAGTGGCTGATCACAGTAGGTGCTTAATAAATGCTCTGGTGAGACTCCACATCACACCTGAGTGGCAGCAATCTTCTCCATCCTTCTCCATCCCCCCTGTGTTGGGGGCAGCACCTCAGGTAGAGTATTTGGAGTGGGAAGACATTGGGGTTCAAACCCCATCTCCAGTATTGGCTAGATGACACAGGGTGGAGATGTTACTTGAACAGCTCTGACCCTGTTTCCCCGTCTGTAAGATCCATGCAATTGCCCCCTTCTCAGGGTGATTCTGAGAAAAGCAAAAGGAAGCCTTCAAGCACAATGCAAATGTTTGTTGTGGATATTTTTATTATCATCATCCCATCGTGCCCATTGACCAGGAAGGGAGTCACCTTCGGGCTGGCCTTGTCAGGAACCAGGTCCCAGGATGCAGGGTCTCAGCCCAGAGCCCTTGGCTGGAAAGGTGACCATTGTTCTTTTGCCATTATGTCTGCCCCTACCTCTCTACCCTTCCAAGATCATAGAATATTAGAGCTGGAATGGACCTCAGAGGCCAGCTAGTCCAGATCCCTTCATTTTATAGATAAGGGAACTGAGGCAGGCAGAGATTAAGTGCCTCGCCCAAGATCATACAGCTAGTGTGTAGCTAAGGCAGGATTTGAACTCAGCTCTTCCTGACTCCAGGCCTGGCACTCTATCCACTGCTTAGCACTGAGCTAGTCAGAAGTCAGAAGATCCAGGTGGGAATTGACCCCAGGGGCCATCTTGGCAAACCCACTCACTTGACAGATAAGGAAACTGAGGAAAGGGACAGCCTTCCCAAAGGAGTGGCAGAGTTAGAACTCCCGATCTCTCCTGATGCCTTTGGGATCACCCAACTCCAGATGCTGGGGTCCTTCAGACTGGGCTACGTACCCTTGGCGGCCCTCCCGAGTATACAGCTGAAACCAGATTCTGTAGAGCTGAGCCTTGAAATCTGTCAGGTTGGGCTTGGACCAGTTTTTTCCCACCAGATACTGATGGGTGAGCTGAAAGAGAGAAGGGTTATGGGCAGTGGGGGGTGAGTTCCTCATTTCACAGTCATTGAGGCCCTTGACATGGCAGCCCTTTTGAAGCAGCTTGGCAAAGCAGAGAGAACAGAGGCCCTCACTTTGGATCTGGGCTCTAACACTTAGTGCCTGTGACTTCCAGTAAGGTGCTCTGAGTCTCAGTTTCTTCATGTGTAAAGTGGGAATACTACTACTTTCAGCACCAACCTCACAGAGCTATTATAAGGACAGTGCTTTGTAAGCCCTTCAGTATTTTAGAAACAGGAGCTACTATCATTTTGAAGCAGGCAGAGGTGGTCTATGGTACCATCTACCGCCATCTGCCAGTCAACTTTAAAGCTGCCCCATGGGCATTCCCTTATCACAGGATAATAGCATGTGCCAGCTGGAAGTAACCAGTAGCCTCCTCTTTTGAAATAAGTGGAAACCCTGTCCAGACTCAGGATCGTCAATTTAGAGTTTGGAGACACCTGAAGGATCGTCTAGACAGAAGAAAACTGAGGTTAAGTGACGTGCCCCAGATTAGACAGCTGGAAAGTGTCTGAGGCAGGATTTGGCCCCTCCGCCTCTGGTTGTAATTCAAGCCCTCTTTCTACTACTCTGTGCTGTCCTTCCCAAAGTTTCCTCTGTCCCTTCAGCCCTCCCCTGCCTGTGGGCACCCTCTCAGGGCCACACTCTCTGCTCATTTCAGGGCTGCTGCTACCCTGACCTGAAGAACACCATCATAATCCTCCCAGCGACCTCCAACAGATCTGAGCACTCAACTGGCCTCCAAAGAGATCTCAGTGCAAATAGTGCTTCTCACATCTAACAGCCGGGTGACCTTAAACCAGTCACACCTGGAGAATGATCAGAACCTTTGCTCACTATGGCCCTTCCTTGAGCTGAGAGATTCTAAACTCCTCCAAGGCAGGGAAGGCCTTGGTCTCATCTCAACTTCCCCAGTCCTCAATGCCCAACTAAGGGTACCATGCATTTGAAAGAGCATTTTATGGTTTGTGGGCCCTCTTACAAATATGATCTTATTTGATCCTTACAGCCCAGTGAAATGGGTGCTATTGTTACCCCCATTTAAGTAATTTAATTATGTATTATAATAATTTGATAATAAATGCTAGTTATCAGCCCCATTTAAATAATTTATAAATTATAACAATAAATTGTAATAATATCATAAGTGCTGATTATTATCCCCATTCAAATAATATAATTGTAAATTGTAACAAGTCATAATCATTTAACAAATGCTTATTATTATCCCTATTTAAATAATTTATAAATCATAATGTGACCAATTATAATAATTTGATAAGTGCTGGTTACTACCCCCATTTAAATAATTTAATTATAAAATATCATGGAACAAATTATAATAACTCAATAACAGGTTTTAATCATTGTTATCACCATTTTACAGACAAGGATGTTGAGGCTGAGAGGGGTTAGGAGGATTGCCAGATCATATAGCTAGGAAATATCTAAGGCATAATTTGAATTAGTATCTTTTTGATTTGATTTTCTGTCCAACCTGGATGCCTGAGCTCTGGAAATAATAACACTTAATATATAAGTTTACCGAATATTTGACTTAAATCAAAGGGAAGAACTGGGTGGGGGTGGGAAGGGATAGGCCTCCGTTGCCCAGACCAGGCCCTGGCCTCACCTTCATCACCTCTGTCTCTAAGATAGCATCCAAGAATCGGTTGTTTTCTTCTTCCTCCTCTGGGGTCACAACTTCTGCTACACCCGTTGATGTCTCATAGTTATCCAAAAGGGAGATAAAAGCTGCCAAAGGAAACCCAGAGGCCCACCTCAATGGAACAAAGAGGGCAAGGCAGGAAGCCCCTCCACGAGCAATGGAAAAAAATCCCAGGATCTAGTCTTGGCCCTGAGCTGAGCTGCTGTGTGGCCTTGGCCAAATCTCCCTTTCTGAGCCCTACATTACCCCATGAACTGAGGACAAAAAGGGCATTCCCAGGAGCATTGTGGGGAAAAAATGAAGGGACTTTTGAAAGAAAAATCAAAAGCATCTTACTTAAGATTGAACCAAGGCTCCATTTTTCCAGCTATGAAAGGAGGACCATGATCCTTTTACTCATGGGGCTAAATGAAATAACAAATGGAAAGTATTTCAAAACCTTAAAGCTTCCACATGCTGTGGGCCAGGAAGCTGGTGTGGGAATCCTCTTCAAGTCAGGTCATAATTTAGGAGATAAGCCAATTGGCTAAAGTTAGATAGATTTAGCAGCGTCAGAGTAGTAGATAGATACAGAATGAATATACAATGAGGATACTCTGATGCTGGCTTGTGAATACTGTGCCAGCCAAGTGTAAGCCCTGGCAGGACCTGCCATGGACAGAGACTGCAAGCATAGGTCTGATGATGTGTCCAGTGCCCAAAAACCGGGCTAGCAAAGCTGGAAGCACAGTTCACAGAGTGGGGAGGTGAGTCTTACCTGCAAAGGTCTTGGTGGTCTGTAGCCGGCTTTCTTTCACCCAGAGGAAGAGAGCCTGGGAAGCATGGTCGATGGCTCTGTGGACACCTTGTGGGACAAAGTCTGCCTTCCCCTAGGAGGGGAGGAGGGAAACGGAGAAGGGACAATAAGGCCTTCAGTCTAGGAACTCCCGGAGTTGGCTCAGCCCCAGGACCCCCTCTGTAGAAGAAAGCACTGTATGGTTTCAAAGAAGGGAGGGGAGATTCTCTACCTGCACGATCCCTCTGCCTAGATATACCACCATTACCACAACCATCCACCTCCTTGCTCCCCTTCCATTGATGTATCAATAGGGACACTTTCATTCTCCCTCTCATCCTCTTCTCCTTTGAATTCCTGGACCAAAGTGGAGTTTGGTTTTCCTCTCCAAAGCTGGCAGCTCCTTTTTACCCATGCCCAGATGCACAGGGCCAGGAGGAGGAGCTGGTAGGGGCTTCCTGGCTTTTCCTCTTCATCCATCATCTCTCCTCCTTTGAAGTTCAGGCCATCTGATTACACTGCCCTCTCCCTGTCCTGGTCTAATGTTCTACACACCTTCCTACCTTCTTCAACAGGCAGTTTTCTTCCTTGCAAACATGAGGGGGTAAGAAGAGATTATCTGGGATGTCCTTTCCATTTCTTAATAGTCTCTGATCCTATGACCTGAAGGTTCTAGACACATGCCTTCTTCAAGAGAATAATAAGTCTGGGCATGGAGCTCTGGGCAGAGGTTGGATCTCCCTGATGACTGCAAACAGAGCCTACACCAGGGTGGGGCAGCTGAAACTTTGCCCTTTGGTGGATGGTTTAGAGGACACTGGCAGTGCCTTCTAATGGCAGTTTCTCTACCAATTCTTCCTGATTACCCTGGGTGTATTTGTGGGAGGATGTGGACTAGGTTTATGGAAGGAATGGTGCATTACTTTTGTTCCTTTCAGCAAATGCCTTTGCTTTGAGTTAATTGTATCAGTTGGCTGACTATTGAAAGTGAATGAACTAATGGGGGCTCAGTCTCTAAGCATTCTGAGCCACAGCAACCCCTGGACCTGCAGTTCCTTGGAGGATCCAACCTTGGGGGGGGGGCATTAGCCCAGAAGGGATGCTCACAGTGTCTGGCCTCTTCTATCATGTGTCTTTACTCCCCTATCCAGGTCAACCTCTATAGGGAAGGATGCATTTCCTCCTTCCTCCCTCTAATTGGCCTCATCTACTGTCGTCTTCCTCTTGTCCAGCTCCACCCTTCACAAGCTCTTTCCCCTAGTCCAGGGAACCCCCAGGAAAGCATCTCAAATTACACTGCCTTCCCTCAGACCCCTCCAACCCCTCTACTACTGTTTCCCTGGGAAATTGTCTCTAGTTACTTTACTACATATAACTGAGCACAACTCAATTCAACAAGCATTAATTAAGAACCTACTATATGCCAGGCACTATGCTAAGTACTTGCAATTTTTCTCATTTGGTCCTCATGGCAGCCCTGCAAAGTGAATGTTCTTATTTTCACTGCTTTACAGCTGGGGAAACTGAGGCAGAGGGAGGTTAAGTAAAGCTCAGGTCCCACAGCTAATAAGTGTCTGAGGTTGGATGTGAACTCAGTAACTCTAGGTTCAGTGCTCTAACTACTGTGCTGGAGCAAGAAAAAAGGAAACAATTCCTTCGTTCAAGAAGTTTACATTCTACTGAAGTGATGCAAAGTATACATAAGTCAGTGAAATACAAAGTAAGGTCTCCAGGATCTCCTCCAGCCTTCGAGACCCAGATTGAAGGCTTCCCCTCTGGCTGCTGTTTGTCCTCAACCCTGGAGATCCCTATCTTCACCCCAAGGGAGGCCTGGCCTCCCAGCCAAGCTCTCAGGCCTCTCTGCCCCAGGGCCAGCTCCATGACCTTGACATTCCTCCATCTCACTCACCCCCACCCTGGCTCCAGTAAGCCTTGTTCTCTGTCCACCTTGGGGCCTCTAGCCCCTCCGGATTTGGTGTTCAGTTAGGCCAGGCCAGGCTAGGCCAGGTCACCTAGTCCCACCCCTTCCTGTCAAGGTGAGTGGAGCACCCAGAACAAAGCTGAATGGAGGGCCAAAGCGGGGCACTCTCCTCTCTCCTGGGGCTGTTAGGAGGACACCAGAGTCCTCAGACAAGCCATTATTGGCCGGCTCCCTTTGGATCCTCTTCCTGTGTCCGCTGGCTGGGCCCGCCACTGACCTCCAGAAGCACTCACCTGCAGGGAGATAGTGTAGTCTCTGCCAGGTCCAAAACGGTTAACATCAGCATCCCACAGTTCGTTGAAAAGTTTGGAGAGTTCATGATTTAAAACCAGCCTGCAGGGAAACACAGAAGCAGATGTTTCCAGGTCGAGCACTCAAAAGATTGGGCAGGGTGTCTCTACTGCCTTAGAAGGGTGGGTTTGGAGTCAGAGGAGCTAGGTTCAGATCTCAGCTCTGCCTCTTAACAATAATCTAGGAGTAGTCACTGAGCAGCTTCTCTGGGACCCATCTGTAAAATGAGGTCAGAATAGACAGGCAGCTTGGGAGGTGGTGAAGGTCACTTATCACTAAGGCCATAATCTTAGGACCTATTCTTCTAGTTTCCATAGCTCTGTCTGGGCCCCTCCCAGCCCTGACATCCCCTGTTCTGAGCCCCCTGTCAGCTCTGACATCCCCTGTTCAGAGGCCCCTCCCAGCTCTGACATCCCCTGTTCTGAGGCCCCTCTCAGCCCTGACATCCCCTGTTCTGAGGCCCCTCTCAGC
>NW_027185720.1:6528440-6574873 GCF_028583685.1 Petaurus breviceps papuanus | reverse complement strand
AGGCCCCTCTCAGCCCTGACATCCCCTGTTCTGAGGCCCCTCTCAGCTCTGAAATTCTGTGTTCTCAGACACTGAGGCAAACAGATTCAAGAAGGGGTAACACTGAGAGACGTCTGTAGTTTAGCAAAGGTGGGGGGCTATTGATAAGGGACAGGGAATATACAATCTGGCATGGCGGCACATGGTGGCCTAATGGCTTCTTTGTGGTGACTGTTGTAGGAGAGGCTTCAGTTTTAGGGCAGCCTCTGGAAGGCTGGCATCATTGAAAGCATTGAAAAGTGCTCAAGGGGTGAGAGGTGGCCAGCTAGTTTCACACAGACTCAGGAGGGGCTTTTTTTTTAAAGAGTGTATGGTTTCAAGCCATTTAAAGAGCTGGTACAACTGGTTCCAGGAATCTTATCCCTTATGTACATTTGATTATTTGTTCTTGTTGCAGTTAGATTTGCACTAAAGGGAATTTTTTATAAGCCCCCACAAAAGAGGCAGGCCCAGCTCCTGGGCCAGGGGGGTTCCAAGAGGCCTAGGCTGGCTGGGCCTCGTGCCAAACACCTAATGTTAAATTAAGTAAGAAAAGGGTCCCAGCTCTTCCCCTGCTTCTCAACATGTTGTGTCAGAGACAGAGTCCTGGCATGGAAGGCCCTGGAGGCGAGGCCTGGACCCCCCCAATAACCAGCCCTCTTTCTATTCTCCAGCCTGGCCCCACCCAGCATAGGGGAGGACCAAGTCCTCTCCTAGCCCCAGAACCAGTCCAACAGGTCCCAGCCCTACAAAAACCCAAAGTCACTGGGGTGGGGTTTTCCACTGACCCTGGCCTACTTACTTCTAAGCCAAAGTGCTAACCACTGGCATTCCAGGAAGGAGGGCACAGCCCAGGACCCCAGATCTCCAGTGTGAAGAGACCACAGAGGTCCTCCAACACTCTCATTGGACAAAAGAGGAGGTGAGATGACTTGCCCCAGAACCATACACTGAGTGGGAAGGGTGCTCAGGATATCTGGTCCAACATCTTCATTTTACAAATGAGGGAAACTGAGGCCTGGGAAGGATAGGTGACTTACCCAAGATGGAGAAAGCTAAATGATGGTCTGCCTGAGGTCCCCACCCCATGGCTGGAGCAGGGGGCATCCCTCTCACCCATCAGAGCCCAGTAAATGCCATCTCCTCAGTGCCCCCATCCTTCTCCATCATACCCTCCTCTCTTTCATACAGGGAGAGAGCATCAAATCCTGCCATCTCAGGCCCACAGCAGCTTTACATGTGAAATGAAGGCACTGGACTTGAAAGCCATAAACCTCTTATCTGATGTATTATTTATTATTAATATTTCATATGTCTCTGGAATGTTCAGATTTACAAAGCACTGCCCTCACAACTGTTAGACCCATTTTACAGAGGGCTAAACTGAGTCCCAGAGAGGAGAAATAACTTTCTCAAGGTCAGAAAGTTCATAGTAAGTGAGAGATGCCAGATCAGACTCAGCTCTTCAGCCCTCTCCAAAGCCTGAGGTCAGAGACCAAGAGCTATGGGGATCCTTGTGAAGGGATTGATCAATAAGTCAGTCAAAAAGCAGTTATTGAGTGCTTACAAAAGGCCAGGGTAGAGGGATGAGGACAGTGACACAAATGGATGTCACTGCCCTCTGAGAGCTACTGAGAAAAAGCCTGGGATCAAGCCTGGCTTCAGGGCATCCCCCCCCCTCTGAGGGTGGGAAAGGGCAACTGGGGGAGGGACTGGAGATGGGAATGAGGGGAGGAGGGGAGAGAGCCTGGAGGGGAGCCCAGAAAGGGATTTGGGGGACAGGAGGGGGTTCCTAGACGTTTAGAAGATTTTAGGGGGGCTTTACAAGGGGCCTGGGGGGAGCTGGAAAAGGTTAGCAAGGGACTGACCAGATATGGGCATGGGTGCCAGCTGGACTGTGGAGCTGGGAGGGGTCCTGGGAGAGCCTGGCGGCTCCCAATCTGGCTCGCTAAGAGAAGCCGGACCAGAACCATGCCCAGGAAGGTGGGAGGAGGCCCTGGCCTTGCCCTCGCCCCCGGCCCAGGCCCTAGGCTCTCTTACCCGCTCGCCATGGTGGCAGGAACCTAGACGAACCTCAGCGGAGGAGAGTTACCTGAAGCCACTTGGATGGGGCGCCCAGGAGGGAGCAGGGGCATGCCCGCCCCCAGGAGGTCCAATCAGAAGCAACGGGACGGGAGGAAGGCCAATCCCTTTGTGCCTCGTCTGCCTGGCCTCCCCCTTCCCGCCTCCCCCAGCCCCGCTGCAGGTAAGGAGGCAGGGGGAGCTCCCCGCCAGCTGTTGCTGCAGCGTTGGGGACTCCACAGCTGGGTACCCATGGAAACTCGGAGTGGGCACCGCCGGGCACGAAATCTCCAGAAAGAGAAGAGAGGGCCTTTGGACGCCCTTCACCTGACCAGGTGGAGATTGCACTCCGGCCTGCAGCTGGGAGCACCTGGGAAGGTGGGGGAAGTTGGAGTCGGGGCGGAGGGGGGGTCCGCTCCCCTCGAATCTCAAGGCTGGGGAGCAGCGCGGGTGCCAGGGCCGCTATGAAGAGAAAGGGGCACCGGGTCATTGCCTGTGCACTCCGCTTGGAACCTTAGAGGGGATTCACCTCCTTTGCCAGCCTGGGGACGGGGCGGTGAACCGCACTGGGGCGAGGACGCCCTGGGCAGGGACTTAAGGAGGCTGGCAGCGGGAGGAGAAAGGACGTCTGGGGCTCCGGGGAAAAGAAAAGGTTTTGGGGACGCAAGGGACCCTTCCCCTCCGTCATCGTTTCCCGGCTTGTCTAGCTCGGCCAGGCTGCCTTAATTCCCGCTCCACCTCCATTCATCGCTATCGTTAATTACTACTACTGACGGGAGCCACTGCTCTGAATTTTCATTAGAGCTGGCATTTATAGCGACCTCCCTTTTCATCCATTATCCCATTTGGTGCCCAAGGAACTCCACTGAAGCAGGTATCAGGCCGACCCCTCACCCTGTCAGTCGGTCAGGAGAGTTTCTGTGAGGGACCAGTGTGGAAGAAAGGAAATCGGGGGAAGAGATTGTTCCTTATAAGGGTTAGTTTCTATAGAAACATTGTTTAAAAACAAAGCGATGCAGTCATTGAAATTTCAATATATTTATCATTTAATCTAGCGCTTGTCATTAGTTAGGAAAATAAATATTTCATATGGTAACCAGCCTTTCCTTTTCGTTAATTTGTTAGATGGCCAAAGATAAATAATGAATTTCCATCTTTCAGCAAAATAGCTTATTTTGCTATTCTACCCCATTCTACACTTCAGCACTGTGCAGGGGAAGGTTTTCAGTTGTTCTTTTTAAATCAAAATAAAGAACTAGATTTAAAGCCGTTTGGTGATGAGCTAAATTTCACAGACCTTTGTCCAATAAAAACACTCAACACGGAAGTAAAATGTGCATATGATGGTTATACCTGCTAAACATCCTCCAAGTTCTAACTTAATTTTATTAAAAATGTTCATATTCAACCCAATATATAAAGATGAGTTTAATCAGAAGCCTTGTAGTTACTAAGCATGGGGTTTTACTGGATTTACTGTCTGGTATAAAATGGTCACAATTATTTGATAATTAGAGTTTCATCATTTTGTATTTAAAGCTTTCATAATTATAGGTAGAATGAAATGTTCCATTTTATGATTTTAATTATATCCTATAAATTTTAATTTGGAGCTTTGGAGGGCAAAAATGATCACTGTAGTTATTGTAAACTCTTAATGAACGTCCCATATTATGAGTAGTGTATTACTGCCCCTGGGGCTCCACATTATATATTTTTTTCTATTGAAAGGAGTTCATAGGGGGCAGCTAGGTGGCACAGTGAATAGAGAACCGGCCCTGGAGTCAGGAGAACCTGGGTTCAGAACTGACCTCAGACACTTAACACACACACACACACACACACACACCTAGCCATGTGACCTTAGGCAAGTCACTTAACCTCAATTGCCCTCCAAAAAGCAAAAAAAAAAAAAAAAAGGAGTTCTTAGAGCTACAAATTTTGGGAATCATTGACCTAGATGACCTCTAAGTTGCATTCCAGGGCTGAGCTGAAGGTCTTTATTATTATTTTCTGATGTATTGGCATTGTCGATCACATGTGGGCATCTCGGTAGGGATAATGCAAAGATCGAACTAGACATTACACACTCTTCCATCTGAGTTAACAACCTAATTGCATCTATAATAGTAGCCTAAGAGATAGTATGGGCAGCTAGGTGGCAAAGTGGAGAGAGAGTTGAGCCTGGAGTCAGGAAGATCTGAGTTCAGATTTGGCCTCAGATACCCTCACTAGCTGTGTGATCCTGGGCAAGTCACTTTAGCCTGTCTGTCTCATTGAAATCCAATTCACAGCAAGTCAAGACATCACTCATTTGTGATGTCATTGGTCTTCAACAGCCTTGGTTTTCTCACCTGTAAAATGAGCTAGACAAGGAAAGGGTGAACTATTCTAGTATCTCTGCTAAGAAAACCCCAAATGGGGTCATGAGAGTCGGACACAACTGAAAACAGTTGAACAACAAACAGAAAAAGGACACAATGAGGCCCCTGGCCATCCAGGTGCAAACTGAGGGGGTCCCATAGCTTCCTTCCCCCAACCAGGGCCTAAGCTGCTGTGGAGAGGGACTGATGAGAGTCAGGACTGGGGATCTGGAAGGCTCGGGCTTCATCTTTCCTGTGCCCCATTCCTCCCAGCAGACTGTGAGCTTCTGGACACCTGCTTTGCCCATTTCTTCATCTTCTGTAGTCTAGCACACACTGCAGGGCACTGAGTGGGTACTTACAAAATGCTGGTTGGATGGAATTGAATCTGCAGTAATCTGTTCCACAACCTCCCTGGCGACAGAGCCTTTGGTCTCTGCTCGAACATCTTGAGATGGGGAACTCAGTATTTCCTAAAGCAGCCTATTGTCTCTATGGATGACAGGTCTAATTGTTAGGAAAACATTCCTTATATTGAAAATCCTCCTCCCTGGGTTTCAGGCTCACACAACTGAAAACTAGACAATACTGCATCTGAGAGCCTAGTCGGTGAGCAGGTTTCCCAATACTCCCTGGGTTGAGGTTTGATGGCTAATTCGTGTTTTGGAGGGCTGCAGGGACCTTGCCCCTGCTCTGACCGGCTGTGGAGGCATCCAGGTTCCAGGTGATACTCAAAGGATGTTGGGTGATCTCTGCCCTTCTGCCACCTCCAGTCAACAAGTGGGCGGGGATCCCTCTAGGTCATAAAACTTACTTTCACTATGCACCTGGGGCATACCTAGAAGGCAGAAAGACTGGGGGAACTGGAGAATTCCTCTCCCCTCTTTGCTTCCCTACAGCCCAGCAAGGCACATTTGGTGTCAGCCTCTACCCAACTCTGCTGCTTATGAGCCCCCACTGATTATCTTCTCTTAACATGTCAGCCAGGAGGCATATTTATTCAAAGCAAAATACATTTAATTAAGCAACTAAGCAAAATAAGCGCAAGAAGGGCATCTCCTCCTACAAGTTACATCACTGATGTAAGAAGAAGACAAGCACACACACCTGGGCCAGAGAACATAAATAATGAAAGGGCACATGTGTAGGGAGAATTCTCATAGAAGGCAGGCAGAGCACAGCCCTCATCCAGAACACTTCTCTGACTCCAATGCTGTGTCCACAGCGCCTCCCAGTTGCCATAAACTAGAAATGTGAGTTATTGCTATTACATATTAGAACACTCCCTCACCTTTGCATAGCTTATCCTCCATGCCTGGAATGCCTTTTCTCCTCACCTCTGCCTCTTAGAATCCCTAGTTTTTTACTTAACCCCAATTGTTTAGGGGTGGCCAGGTGGCTCAGCGAGTAAGAGCACCGGCCCCAGTGTCAGGATGACCTGGGGATCAAATCTGGGCTCAGATACTCAGCACCACACCCAGAAATAACTGGCCATGTAACCTTGAGCAAATTACTTAACCCCAATTGCTTAAAAAAAAAAGAATCCCTAGTTTTCCCTCAAGGCTCAGCTGGAGTCACTTCCTCATCCCCCAGCTGCTAGTGCCTTCCCTGCCCCCAATCATTTTCGAATTATTTTACATCTAATTTGTATATGCCCCATTGTCTTCAACACACTCCCCCAAGTCCTCCATTGCACCCTCCTTGAGGGCAAGGAATGTTTCACTTTTGTTCCTGTATATCCAGAATCTAACATAATGCTTAGCATTCAGTAGGGGGTTAATAAATGCTTATCGATGGGGCGGCTAGGTAGCATAGTGAATAGAGCACTGGCCCTGGAATCGGGAGGACCTGAGTTCAAATTTGGTCTCAGACACTTGACACACTTACTAGCCATGTGACTTTGGGCAAGTCGTTTAACCCCAATGGCCCTCCAAAAAGCCAAAAAAATACTTATGGATGGGTTGATAGGATAAATGAGTTTCAATAGGGTAGTAGTGAGAAGGAGAGTCAGATCTCATTCCAAGACCTATTCAAACCTCCCTCCCATCAAGAGCCCCCAAGCTCTGGGTTCAAGTATCAGTTGCTGGTGCCTAGTGCACTGTGCTGGTGATTGAGCAAACCATTCAGGATCAAAGAATTTAGAGGGAGAAGGGCATCAGAGGCTACCATTCAAGTTTCTTTTTCCTGATTCCTTGTTCTCCCAATCTTTGGAAAGTTGTTCTGATCTGGCGGACTTGGCATTGAAAACTCTCCCCAATGTGGCCCCTTCCCAGTGTTCTGGGCTTCTTATATTGTGCTTTCCTTCATTAACTCTGATCCAGTGACTTGAGCCTTCTTATTGTTCCCTGAACACAGTTTTCCATCTCCAGATCCCCTGGCTTTGCACAGTGGTTTGTATCTCCTGTGCCTGGGATGCTTTCCCTCCTCATCTCTGCCTCTGGTTTCCTTGGCTTTCAAGATTCATCTCAGATCCCACCTTCAGCAGGCGTCCATTTCTTGTCCCCCCTGCCCTTAGGGATCACCTTCCATTTAATGGCATAGATGCCCTAGGAACCAAGTTACTGGTATGTTGTTTCTCTGGAGGGCAGAGACCAAGTTTTTGTCTTTTTTTGTACCCTTAGTCCTTAGCCCAGGACCTAGCATACAGTAAATGCTTAACAAATGCTTGTCCACTGAGTTAGACACAGCTCTATGACCCTAAAACCAGACTGTCCCCTCTATGGGTCTCAGTTTTCCTATCTGTAAAATAAAATATTGGCAATAAAAGAACTGCAATAATAAAAAAAAAAACATTGGCCATTAGAAAACCTCATTCTAGTCCAGTCTTTTCATTAATATATTATATAAACTCAGACAAATCACTTCCTTCGTTTTTTCATTCAGCATTTCTTTATTAACTGTTATATATAGACAAAGGGGAACAATTCTTTTTAGGACCTCAATTCTCTCTCTTTCTCTTTCTCTGTCTCTGTCTCTGTCTCTCTCTGTCTGTCTCTGTCTCTGTCTCTCTCTGTGTTTGGTTGAGGGGCAGGCAAAATGAAGCCCTGGGTGAAACTTTATGAACTTATCCACACTTGTGACCCCTTGTTCCCCAAACAGAACTGTTTCTAAGCCAAGGTTTAATCCAATGGAATCATGAGCTAACTTTCCCTCCCTATCACCTTAAGCAAGTGTAGCATAACCTAATGGCCTAGAATCTCAAGAAAGCAACTCTCTAAGCTTACGTGGATCAGGTTCAATTTTGGCAGCTTCTCTATGGATGACTGACCTGGCATTTTCCCTGGAAACAACATAAAAGCTTCTCCAGCTCTGGAGCAAGTTCCAATAAGGACTTGTTCAGGAGTAGCAGAGACTGGTAAATGGAAGTTTTGGGGCTTGAACCCAGGTCTGAAGACTCCAGTGAGATGGCTTAGTCCACAATAAATCCTTGGGTCCCCAACTGAATGTGGTGAGTGGGGACCTAGAACTTAGGTGCTAACAAGAATCCTGCTTCATACTCACTCCATTAGCAGTACTAAGAACCCTGTCTCAAGCATAGGGCAGGGAGCCCCAATCAAGAGAGTTCTCCAAGATAGTCTGATAGAGTAAATAACACTTAATGTAATGTAAAACATTTTGATGGTTATTCAAGGCTTCCTCAAATTATTATTATCCCATCCACACTGAGCTGTCAGTGTGGCTTTTTGGCTGTCCTTAACTTTCCTTCTTAACCTCAGCTCATTCTCAGCATTAGCCCTTTTGGCACTCTTTTTCCTCGGCTATGCATGCTTTTCCATTCTTCCTCTGTTGTTTGTCCTTGCTTCTATCTTTGCTCTACATGTTTTTAAAAATCCAAGTGGTTAGTGAGTTCCCTACACAACCATAGCTATCCATGGCTCCTTTAAATTCCCACAAAAATGTTTTCCCTTGCATCTTCACGATTTCATTCTTGAGAGTTACTCACCTCTCTTGGATAGATTATCACTGCAGAATTTTAGTCCACGGTATGCTACTGATATTTTCTCTGTACCCTTTGAAATTGGCTCTTCTAAGACCTAAGTAAATGTCAGACTGTGCCCAACTTTCCTCTCTGTCTTAAATTCTAAGATTTAGTGGTCACTGACCCCCTCCACCCAAAGTGCTAATCATTTTCAAGACAGTACCTGGTTCTTCCTTATCAGTGAGAATCAGTTAGAGAATAAAAAATTTCTGGTTTGTTCCTTTACCTTATGAAGAATGAATTTATTATTGAGGTAAGTGAAGAAAATATTAGCTATTATGCTTTTGGGAGGGAGGAAATGAGGGAGGAAGAGAGAAAGGAGGAGAGAGGAGGGTAAGAGGGAGGAGAGGAGAAAGACAGAGAGACAGAAAGAGACAGAGAGACAAAGAGACAGAGACAGAGAGAAAGACAGAGATACAGAGAGAGGACGAGAGAGAGAGAGAGAGAGAGAGAGAGAGAGAGCTCCCAAAGATCTCAGCATAACTGAAGCGTCTCTCTTCTTCAGTGTCAAACCTGTGATGTTTTCCTCATCTATTTCCTCTTTCTGGCCAGGTGATCTATAGTCTACTCTGATGAAATGATCATTCTTGTTCCTGTTTCCACTGATCTTCTCTCAGACATTCCCCATCATGCTTCCCCTTTGTGGCTCCTGGATTTCTTTACATGAATGTATCTTCTTCATTTACAATGTAATGCCATTCTTTTACTTCTCCTCTTTTTTGCCCTTACTTCTATCTTTCCCTTTCTGCCTATATTTTCTTTTACCATATCTAGACTTTTTTTTGAGAGGAGGTAACTTTTTGAAGCATCCTTCATCATTACTTTTTAAAAAGCATTGATGCCTTTTTATAAAAATATCACTCTCATTTCTGGATATACTTGACACCACCGCCCTTAGCAGAAATGTCTGGAGCCCAGACCTACCCCCAACCTACATTCAACGGGATAGCCAAAGTCACACCAATCAAAAGGAAAAGCAGGCAAAACTGACCAAACACAGTGGTTGTCTGACAGATTATGCAAAAATGTGTTGCCATAGTCCACCGTTTCTCCAACGGAAAGGTCTTAGCTATATTTTGAGAAGATTTGACAATTTACTTTAATTCACTGTGTGTTATTATGTGTAAGGCTTTGTGCTGGGGAAACAGACAAAAACCCAACAGTCCCTGACCTCAAAGAGCTTACCTTCTAACCTGTGCTATTCTTGGGGTTAGGGGTAAGATTGAGAATTCTGTGCTAGAATTTGGGAACTGGCTAGATGTTCAAAACGTTAAAAAAAAAATGGTTCAAAATCAGCTTTGAGGGAGGTCTCCAGTGGAGTGCCCCAGGGATCTGTGCCGTCAATCACTTGGATAAAGGCATAGATAGCACTGTCGCCACCTCTGCAGATGGTACCAAACTGGGAGAAAGAGTCAAGATCCAAAGAGATCTTAGCACCTCAGGACACTGGACTGAAATGACTTAGATGAAATACAATGAGAAAGAAATGCAAAGCCTTATTTATGTTCAGGCTCAGCAAACCAGGGACAGCCCATGCTGCTGAGGAAAGAGGTCCCAGCGTTGCAGCCATCTTGCTTCTGTCCCCTAACACATGAGTGACCTTGGGCCTCAGTTTCTTCCTTTGTAAAATCAAGGAGTTGGACTAGATGACCTGGGAAGTCCCTCCAGCTCTAGTTTGGGCGAGTGACAGTTCGGCTGGTTTGTCTGAAATCTCTCCAGGAGATGGCGCCTTTGCATTGCTGCCCAGGTGCACTCCTTCCTTGTCGCTCCCCTACCTGACCCAGTTCTCATTGGCCCCTTCCACCCGAGTCTTCCTGGTGTGGCTCCCTGAGTGGGATAAAAGTGTAAACTTCTCATGTAGTATTCTAAAATCTGGACAGATTTAGAGCAAGTCCCCAAAGACTCAGCAGCCTGGGCTAGCAGCCTGGGGCCCTTGCCTTACTTCCCTGGTCCTAAGTGGAAGTTTTTGCTAAGCTTAGCTAATGTGTAGGAGGGGCAAGTACATGTTCCTCAGATTTGGCCACGGACCCAGGCTCATTTCCACTGACCACCATCTGACCTGTACAAATATAAAATTGGAAATCCTATTGTGGAACTCCGGGCAGGTCACCATGTCCTAAAATCCCCATGATTTATAAATATTGTCTGAGTTCATATCTGTATGGATACGGATGACATTTTGTCTGCTGGACTTATATCTTCTGCTTTTATATCTATTTTTTATATTGACATTTCAGATTGTGTGCCTCAGTTCCTAATTAACGGGAACAGGACAGAGGAAGGGGATGGGAAGGGGTAGTCTTTGGGGTATATAACCAAGCTTTGCATTTTGTATTTTGTTTCTCCTACTAGACTGCCTCTGGTAGTGAGACCGCCCTCTTGCAAGAAGAAATAAATAAATAATCCATTCCTATCTCTACTTGGAGATATCTCTGTTTATTTTATTTTGAGTAAGGGTCTGTCATCCCACACACTCCCTCTTTCCCTTCCTCTGGTCTTCCTGTTTCCTACCATCCTCTGGAGAAGGTAGGCTGGGCCATGCAGGTTAACCCTAGGGTTGGAGGGGCAGCTAGGTGAGCCCTGAAGTCATGAGGACCCAAGTTCAAATCCAACCTCAGACACTTAATAGCTTTGTGAACTTGGGCTAGTCACTTAACCCTGACTGCCAAAAAAAAAAAAAAAAAAAAAAAAAGAAAGGATGTCATCAACCCTAAGAGCCTTGGAAGAAGCCCAAGAAAAGTTGGGCCAACTTGCAGATTGTGCCCAGCCCCAGGTGGGGGAAGGGGGTGGGGCTACAGAAGAAAAGATTGGGAGTTAGTATGTACTTTGATCTGCTTGGCCTCAAAAGGCAGGATTGGGAGTATGTGTGAGCTAAGAAAGGGAAGGGGAATTGTAGAGGGAGAGACAGAGGCAGATTTTGGGCCCCATAAGACAGAACTTCCTAACAATTAAGAGCTGCCCCAAAGTGGAATGGGTTACCTTAAAAGGTAGTGAGCTCCCCATCAAGAGGAAGCTGGATGTCTAAATACTGGAAAATAGTAGAAGGGACAAGTCAAAAGCATCATGGTCTTAGGAAAGAGGAATGGACCTGGGATCCAAGGACCTGAGTTCAAATCCTGATTCTATTTACTATCTGTGTGGCTTTTGGCTAGTCACTCTCCCTCCTGTAGAAGGAGAAAGTCTCTCTCTGGAGAGCATTTTGAAGGCCTCTAAAGTCCCTCCTAGGCTTTTGGGTGTCTTGGGTCTCTTTGACAACTTGTGGAAGCTTCTGGGGTGAGGAACCTTTGGCCTTGAGGCCGCATGTGACCCTCTAGGTCCTCAAGTGCAGCCCAAATGGATTCAAAAGGCTACACTTGAAGGCCTACAGAGTCATATGTGGCCTCAGGGTCCCAGGTTCCCCATCTAGCCTCTAGACTCTTCCCAGAAATGTTTTTTAAATACATATATTACAATATTATTACAATAATATATTACAAATATATTAAATACATATATATTACAATACAATAATTAATTTTTAAATATTACCAAGGAAGCTGATTCTATGGAATCACAATTGTTAAAATATGTTTTTGAAAAAGTTCATGGACTCCAGTTTACTAAGACTCAATCCATGAGCTATGAACAATGTCACTGCACATTTCTGGCCTCAGTTTCCTCACCTGTTAAATGTGGGGTTGGCCTACTAGGTGCCTCATGGCTCCAAGCCTTGATAGCCTGTGTGTGAGACCCCTCTGAGCTCTGAGAGTCTCTGAGCAGGAGGACAGCACCCACTCCCCAGGGTTGCTGTTAAAGCCCTGTAGGTTCCTCCTTTGTTCTATGGGGCCATCTCTGTTTCCTTGCAGTGAGGAACAGGACAGTCACCCAAACCACCAACTGAAAGCAGGGCTGGTGACTGGCAGGCAGGCTGTGGGCAACCTAACCCTAACCTGAATCCTGAGTGATGGCAAGGGGAGAGCTCCAGCCTCTCCCATAGAAATAGGGGGTGGCAGGGAACCTACCTAGGCTGGGGGATGGGCTCATCACATCACACATTTAACCCAACCCTATCACTTCACAGAAGAGAAAAATGAGGTCCAAAGACTTGACCAAGGTGTAGCAGCAAGCACCCCAGTGAAGCACCCCAGTGTCCCCAAGGTGCCTGCTCACACAGGTTCTTGGATCTGCTTTGTTAAAGGAAAGCAACTCAAAATGGGTTAACAAGCTTACTTTAATCAGTCAGACATATATCGTTTACCTTGTTCAGGGGAAAAAGGTCAGCACCCCAAACTTCAAAATATACAGACAGAATTATCAAGACATTAACAGATCAAGTAGACAGCTTTCCAAACTGTCCAACCATTACATCCATACCCAGTCAACATCTGGGTTTCCACATCTGGGTTTTTCAAAGCCGGGGGACTCTCAACAACGGCTTCCCAGAATTCAGATCAAATCACAGAACACTTCTCAAAGTGAGTCCCAAAACAAAGCTACACATCAGGGCTTATATAGCCTTCTCCTGGCTCAGAGAATGTAACAACCTTATTGACTCACTGGCCAATCAAGAAGTATCAACTGAAAAACAAGCCTCTCACTCCAGGCTCCAGGTGCACTTTAGCCTAGGGGCAGGGAAGATCTTTAAGTTTGCATTTCCATTACACAAGGCCATGTAGATTGCTTACATCCTATGACACCAAGTTCAGAGCTTTTTATGGTGCATCTCCTCTAATACTTTGAGGTATTCACCTGCTGAGGCAAACCTAGGCCTCCACACTGAGAGACATCCTGAGTCCCAAACACCCCTAGAAATATTCTGGTCCTTTTACACTCCCAAAGACCTCCTTATTATCATCTAGGCACATCTTAGCCCCCCTTACCCCCAAATCACACATTCCCTGGGCAATCCCAGAGACACTCTGGGTTCCTCATTTCTGGAGGGATTGCAAGGTACTTAACACATCCTAAGTACCTTTTGGGTTCTGCTCTTGGGACCCTTGCTCCCAAAGCATACCCACTCACCCTCCCTTCTTGCCATCAACATCTGGATCTTTCACACCTTAAAACTAGAACTATGTAATAGATTATGGTTAAGTGAGTCCACCCAGATGCAATAAGTATCAATATTCATAAGGAGGGAGGTCTCTAGTGGAGTGCCAAAGGGATCTGGCTTCGACTCTGTACCAACAGTAATCAATTTGCCTGAAGGCAGAGAAGGCATGTGTTTTGGACCTGCAAAAAACACAAGGCTGGGAGGCATAGCTCACCCACCAGATGATAGTCAGGCTCCAAAGTGATCTAAAAAAGGAAGGGAGGCTAAAATGAATGCGATAAGTTTGCTAGGGGGTAAATAGAAATCCAAAGAGATATGTGAAAGCCTGTCCTGGGACTTTAAAAAGGTATCTATTCTTTCCTCATACGTAAATGGTCAAAGGATATGAACGAATAGTTCTCAAAATAAGAAATGCAAAGTATTCACAAGCACTTGAAAAAAATGCTCTAAATCACTAACAATAAGAGAAATATAAATCAAAACAACCTTGAGGTTTCACCTCACACTCTGCAAATTGGCAAAAATGATCCAAAATGGCAACAATCTATGCCAGAAGGGTGGTGGAGAGATAGGTACACTGGTGCATTGTTGGTGGAGCTGTGAAATACTACAACCATGTTAGAAAACAGTTTGGAATCATGCAAATAAAATAACTAAGCCATCCATACCCTTGATACAAGAGCTTTTCCCCCAAGAAAGTCACATACTTCAAAGTATATGGAGGCCCCATATACTCCAAAATATTTATATCAGCACTTTTTGTGATGGCTAGGTAGATGCCCATCAATGCAGAATGGCTAAACAAGTTGTGATACGTGAATAGAATGAAACATTCCTGTGTTCGATGAATACAGGGAAGCATGGGAATATCTATCTGAACTGATGCAGAGTAAAGTGAGCAAAGCCAAGGAAACAATGTATACAATAATGGCAACAATGCAATACAAAGAAAAAAGACACACAAAAATCAAAAGTAAATGTAACAAAATTATAAAGACAGAGCAGGGAACAAAGAGCCTTGGTGGAAGTGGTCCACAGGTGTGCATGTGGTGACTTTGACAATTTATTGATTAGTTGTGTGGGTTTTTTTTCCCTCTCTAAAAAATACTATTTGTCATACGGGCCGGCTCTCAGGGAAAAGGCGAGAGGATATTGAGGACTAGAATGATGTAAGAAATGGGGGCACAGTACTGAGGGATCAGACGATTTAGAGCTGGAAGGTGCCAGGAAAACATCTAGTCCAGGCCTGTATGACCTGATCTTGTCTAACCCTTTTTTTTAGGAAACTGAGGCTCAAAGAGAGTAAGGGGATTTACCTAAGGTCACTCAGCTAGTAATGTGGAGGCAGGACTCAAATCCATATCCTCCACTGCCAAGCCAGAACTCTCACCACTGTAGCCCACTGCCCTAAAAGTGCTTTAGAAACTTAGACTATTGGACAGAGCAATGGCCCTGGAGTCAGAAGGACCTGAGTTCAAATATGATCCCAGACACTCAGTAGCTGTGTGACCCTAGACAAACCACTTAACCCTGACTGAAAGAAAGAAAAAAGAAAAGAGAGAAAGAAAGAGTCCCTACATTTCCCAAGAACAGCCCTAGAGCAAAGTTGGCAGAGTTTCTGTTCTCTGCTCTGTAAAGGAAGGGTTTGGGTGAGATGATCTGACTCCATGATCTCACCCCTCTTCTTTATTTCCCTCCTCTCTAAGGTGCCACCTGCCTTCTAGTCACCTGAGCTCACACCCTGGCCACTGGGGCTCACCTCTGCCCCTTTCTTCACCACCCCCATCCAGGCAGATGCCCATCCTGCTTCCCCAGGATCTCTCCCATGCTTCCATGTGTGTCTGCAGCCTTCCTGGGCTCATCAACTTGGGCCTAGACTGTTGCAATGGGGTCCTTATTGGTCCCCCTGCATCCAGTGTCTGCCTCCTTTCTCCCGTCCCTTTTAACACTGTCCAAGTAAGTTTGTAAAGCAGGAGTCTCTTTCACTCCCCAGCTCGAGATGGTCCCTATGGCTTCTAGGGTCAATATCAAAGGCCTTGGGCATTGAAGGCGCTGGGTGACAGGGCTCCCCGCCCACCTCTTCTCCCTCACATTCTTTTCAGTTCACATCAGAAGGCTGCGCCCCCGAAGCTCAGCTTCTTGGAATGCCTACCTTTGGACTCCCCGCCTTCCTTCCAAGCCCGGTGCAAGGTCGGCCGCCTCCTACCCGGGCGGGCCTTGCCTCTCCTTTCCTGCCCACTCCCACTGTTTACTCGTTTGGTACCCGAACATCTGGGGACTTTCTGGGATTCCCCGCCCCCGTAGGAAGTGTGTCCTCGGTTAGATATACATGTTTTCTCTCCCCTCCCCCTAATCAGACGGCGTGGGAACTGTGCCTTTGCCCTCCTCTGTATCTCGGGTGGCCCAGCACACAGCAGGTGCTTAATAAATGCTTGACTTGACTTAGCGGGCCGCCTAACTGACAGACACCACGGGTACCCACCTTTGTTGGACTGACTATCCCATTCGGCAGGTGGGGAAGCTGAGGCTGGGATGGGGCCCGTCCGTGCCTTCGGGACTCGGGTTCCCCTCGCCTTAGGAGTCAGCCGGACCCTGGGCCATCCTTTGCAGTCTTCTCGGCCCCGCCCTCCTCGAAGGCGGGGCCAGGGGCGGGAAGGGGTGCGGCCGGCCCGGCTGTGCTGGCAGCTCGGGCAGGCGCGGGGCCGGGCGATCTGGACCAGCGTAGGAGAGCGGTGGGCAGCTCGTTTTGGGAGGCGCCATGGGGAGCCAGCTGAGCACGGTAGGGAGCTGGGAGGGAGGGGTATCAGGCCCGGGGGCCTGCTGGGGCCTTGAGGGCTCGGGCTGGGAGTCCGGGGCCGAGCCAGACCTCCTCCAGGCCCTTCCCCGCCCCCAAAGCCGGGGGCTGGGGCTGGGGAGGGGTCCCAGGGTCCCACCTTGGGGAGCTGGGCCTGGAGGCTGGGGAGGACCCCCTCGGCCGCGCCCTTCTCCTCACGGGGCCGGGCCCACTCGGTGACTCATCTACCCCCTCCCCGTTCCCTGTTCCCCGGCCCGCGACTGTGTTCCTGGGGGGGAAGGAGAGCGGGGGCTGCTGTCTGTGCCAGATCGACGCGGGTTCCGTCATTGCCCCTCTGCCTGCCCGCCAGGGGTGGGGGATGGGCGAGGGGTGGCTATCCTGCACCGGCGGAGGGCCGAGCCTCCTCCTCCCTCCCCCTTAACCCCGAAGCCGCCAGAGCTGGCTCGGAGGGTCCGTGGCCCAGCCCGCCCCCTGGGTGGATGCTCTGGAAGGAGAAACTGAGCCCCGCCTGGACAATTGAGAAGCTCCCAGAATTGGGCATGGTACCCACGTCCCCGGCCTCTATCCCGGGTGGCCCCTGCTTGGCCACCCAGGGAAGAGGACAGTACCCAGAGCCCTCTGCGGAGGGCAAGGCTTGGCCGGACTCGCAGGGTCCGGAAGGGACGCGGGAGGGCTGCGGTCCCCAGCACCGCCACCCCACCCAGCTCCCCCCAACACCCCGTGCTTCCGGGGGCAGCCACCTGTCACTGCCGGAGGCACCAGTTGTCACTTGGCCGCCACCTCCCAGTGTCAGTTATTCTTAGCCCTCCCCAGCCGAGGCGGAGGCGGAGGCCCAGCCTCATCTGGCCTCTTAATTTCCTCCGGAGGCGTCTCGGGCTGTCCTCGGGGGCCGAGCCGAGCTAGGCTGGTCTTGGGACTGAAGGGAACCCTGCGGCCATCTCGTCCAGCCACCACCTCCTTCTACTGGAGGGGAAACTGAGGCCCTGGGAGCTCCGCAGCCCAGGCAGGACTGGAGCCCCGGGGTCTGTTTCCAATCAGCTGCTTGTTTTCTTCCCTTCTTTTGTGTCTGCCAGACCCTCCCATAATCCATGCGGAATCGCTCCCCTGCCCGGCCCTCCCCACACATTAAGCCTTCCCTTAATGCTTTCCTCTCTAGACAGGGGGGTGGGGCCGAGGGCGGGGCTGCTGTGCTGCGAGACTGGAAGCCCGGTCTGCTTGCCTTGTCGCCTGGCCCAGTGTCTTTACCCCACGACTGGTCCCTTCCTTTCCTGTCCTGCAGCAGCCCGTGTAGGGCACGAGAGAATTGGTTTCCAGCCTCCCAGAAGCACGCCCCTTCCCCCATTTCCACTCTCTTAACATTTTGAAATCTGTTTACTCTTCTGTAAAAATGGGGATAATAGCAAATCTCCCCTTTGTGTGACCCTCGAAGTAGATTGCAAAGCTGCCTTTTCAGTATACAGATGTTCCCTGTTCTGCTTCTCAGATTGCTCTGGGATCTCCCGGATGAGGGGATGCCCTGCCTTGCCCTGGCCTCACACCCGTCCAACCCTGGTGACTCTTGGCTATGTCATTCCCTGAGTTTTCTGGAGGGCTGGCTTTCCTCAGTTTCCCCAAACTGGAGAATACTCTTGGAGCAGAAGGGGGGCTGTTCCACTGATATTCCTCCCGTCTCCAGTCCTGTGACCAGCTCTTCTCCCCCTTCTGTTTTCCCTTTCCTTGATTTCTCTCTCTTAGCCCTGGTCAGTTCCTGCTTTTCCACCTTGGTCATTAAAGACCCCTCACCCTCACTTGCTCACTCCATAGAAAAGGGCCTCTCCTCCACACAGCTGCTGTTTTAATTGTGGGCCAGTCACTACAGGTTGGTCTTTGGAGAGAGATCCATGAGGGATTAAGACACAGCCCCTGCTCTCCAGGGGCACATACTCTGGTGGGCAGCTGCATGGGGGGGTGGGGGGCTAGGTTCCAAAGGGCCCTGTCACTGCCTATGAACCCTCAGCAAGTCCTTTAACCAGTGGTGTGCTTTTAAATGTTTAACAACTGGCTTTCCAGAAAAATACCCATGATGTATAACCTTTAAGCTGAATCTGTTATTAACATTTTCTCAAGTCTAGACAATAATCAAATCCCATAAATCAAGGCATGCAAACATCACACTAAAAATGGAAGTCAGTTCTCCCTTTGAATTAGCTCCAGCATCCCCTCTGTCCTTAACCAGTACTGGGCCTCAGTTTCCCCCTGTGTAAAATGAGGAAGTTGGTCTCTTCCAGTCATTATCCCAAGAACTGGATTACAAAAGAGACCATAAGCAATTTAGGGAGGAGATGCCCTCTACTGTCACATGAGCCCCAAGGGTGGAAAGATCTTTGCCAACTGGGTATCAGAGAAAGTTTCATCACTAGCTAAAGAGTTGGGCCTTGATCCAGGAAGACCTGAGTTCAGATCAGGCCCCAGACACTTACTAGCTGTGTGATCCTGGACAAGTCACTTAACCCTGTTTGCCTCAGTTTCCTTATCTGTAAAATGAGCTGGGAAAGGAAATGGCAAACCACTCCAGTATCTATCCAGCCAAGAATACCCCAAATGGGGTCATGGAGAGTAAGATGGAACTGAAAATGACCTCAACAACAACCCCCATTCTACCTTTAGTTGGATATGTGGCTTCCCATGTCCGGACCTCAATTTCCCCATCTGTCCAACAAGGATGTGTATAGCTTGCTTGCTTCATTTTTTTTCTTTGTACCTCCAGGGCCTGTAACAGAACACAGGTGGGTGCTTAACTGAGTGCTTGTGGACTGATTAAATAGGCAACTCTTCAGCTGTGGCCTTTTCTGTTCCAAAGTGTCTCTGGTAGAACTAGGGAGGGCCCTGGGATAAGGGTGAGCTCTGGTCAGGTATGGTCAGCTTTGTTTCTGTAGGAGCTGCCCTGGCCTTGGGGAGAGGGCTGAGGGATCAGCTGAGAAGGCCTGCCTCTCTGCTTTCCCCTCCTGACTGGGCCCGGAGCCCTGCCCTCTTAGAGTCCCTGACAAAACCCTGGGCAAACTTATGTGGCCCTTCGCTGATAGCCTGAAGATGCCTTTGGGACTGTGGGATCCTGGGGCCCATCTGTCGGGGCTTTTATAGTTGTTTTTCAGTCCTGTCCCACTCTCCATGACCCCATTTGGGGTTTTCTTGGCAAAGATATTGGAGTGGTTTCCATTTTACAGAGGGGAAATTAAGGCAGAGAGGGGTTATAGGATTTACAAAGATACTGGAGTGGTTTTCCATTTCCTTCTCCGGCTCATTTTACAGTTAAGGAAACTGAGGCAAACAGGGTGAAGTGACTTGCCTAGGGTCTCTCAGCTAGGAAGTATCTGAGGCTGGATTTGAACTCTGGAAGAAGAGTCCCAGAGACACTCTATCCACCTTGATACCTAGCTGCCCTTCCCGTTTTACAGAGGGGAAAACTAAGGCAGAGAAGGGTTATATGATTTACTGAAAATCACATAAGTGGATAAGGTTTAGAGGTCTCATGGCTCAAAATTCAGTCAATCAACAAGCATTTATTTAAGCTCTAGGATCTTTCTTCTCTCCCCTTTGTCCAGCCCCATCCTTTGCCCCCTCCCCTCTTCCCAATTTATTTTTGTGTGCTTACTTGCTCTGTTTGGGAGGCAGGTTGACATAGTGGACAGAGGGCCTGAGGGAGCTGGTGGAAAGGCCTCTTAGGCTTAGGGGTAGCCAGGGAGCCTCAGCCTGAAAGGTCCAACGCTGTCAGTTGTAGCAGGATGTGTCCATGAAGGAGGCTTGGGAACCTTCCCCACAGTAGAGAGGAGGGCAGGTGCTTTGGGCCCTTTCAAGGTGACCCCAAGGCTAAGCACAGAGAGGGGGGAGGCCTGGTGAGCTGGCACCTGGAGGCATGCTTTAGGTTCTCACTTTAAAGGGCCTTGGCTAATGATTGCTTTAAATTTTTATTGTCTTTTTACTGACACCTTTCATTTTTTTTTTACATCATACTGATTTCTGAATATATCTTTCCATCATACCTTGAGATCTTTCTTCTTCAAATAACTGAGATCAAAAAAAGTAGACACTTTGCTCATGTGCTAATGAGTTGACCATGTCCCAGTTCCCTTTTCTGCTCTGTCTTTCCTGGCCTTTATGAACCATCCTGGCTCATCCATCCATCCATCCTGCCTCTCCTGGTTATTTTGTGAAATGAGTGATGGGATTGGTTTTTGGAAACTGCCCCCTCTTCCATAAAACCCTCCCAGCTTTCCCCCAGCCACATAGGCACCCCCCCCCCCCTCCCTACTTCCCATCTCTCCTCTACTCTCCTCTCCTCTCCTCTCCTCTCCTCTCCCTCTCCCCTCTCCTCTCTGTCTCCCTCTCTCTCTTCCTTTCCTTCTCTCTTTCTCTCTCCCCCCATATTTCCTGTAGCATTAAGACTAGACCTCTTGTTAACTAACCCCTGAGATACTATGTCTTGGATTATAGTTATTTCTGCACACAACTCATCCCTTCCCAAGCCCATGCCCATTAGATTGTAAGCTCCTTGAGGTCAGGGATTTGTGGCTCGCCACCACTGTATCTGAGTGCAGGGCCTTTTGTGTCGTGTACCACTAAATAATAAAGTATTCCACTGTATGTTATTATAATGACCAAGCCTGGCCCAAGAAGAATAGAGAAAATGCGTCACTTCATTGAGGAGGTGGGGGTCTCTGGGTGTGAAAATAATGTGCCTAATTTCAGACTCTTTTATTGTGTGTTGTTTAGTTTCCCAGAACTTCCTCCCTCCTCTCTCCCCTTTTAAAGTTTCTTTTCCTTTGATTCTTTGTTGGGTTCAGGGAGGAATATGTTCCAAAATGAAGGTGGTGCTTAAAATTAAATGAAGTGGCCTCCGGCCACTGAAGGGCCGTGGCCGTGGCACAGATTGTGATGAGAAGGACTTGGGTTTGGATTCTGGCTCTGCGACTTTGGGCATTATCCTAATTCAATAAATGAGGAAACTGAGACTCATTGGGTCAGTAATAGGCACTCTCCCCTGCCTCCTAGGACTGAGGTGGGAAAAAGCATGTTGTAGACTTCCACCTTCTTTATATGTATGTAAGATGTTATAAGAAATAAGTTGTAATCAATGATTATTCATGTATTAACTTATTTTTTAGCTTTGACAAAGGGAGGTTTATTTCAAAGGTATAATAAGAACAAACATAAATACCTTCCCCGACCCCTGGGGGATATTATTCCCCTCCCCCCCATTATACCCTCTCTACCTCTAGGGAAGGGAAGGGGATTGAGCTCACAGGTTAACTTGGTTCCTCTGGGATGGGCCCACCAAATTCCTGGTCCAAAGCCCCTTGGCTTCTTCCCTGCTGGGCTCGCAGCAGTATCCAACCTAGAATCCTGCCTCCAAGTCCCTGTGGCTGGGACCCTCAGGTCCGGAGGGGACTCCAGCACTCAGGCCTAGAACAAGAAAGGAGAGACCAAAGCCTCCCCCGGCCCCAGTTTTGGAGGGCCTGAGGGTCTAAGAGGGAGAGGAACCCTTTTCCCACACACAGCTCAGTGCATGGCACCTGTGCTTTGGGTCAGTCAGGTCTTCACCCCCGGAAAGAGAGAGTCTGATTGTTAGAATGGATTGTAAAGGCTGGGGGCTAGAAGTGGCCTGGTCCTGGATGGGGGCCTGCCTCTTCCCTGTCTTCTGACTGTGGTCCAGATGGTCTGTATCTCTGTCTGAGAAATGGGGAGAATAATTCTGCGTCTCCCTCAGGAAGGAGAACCCCATTTGTGAACAGGAAGTTCAGTGGAGTCAGGTCTGACCTACAGAGGAGGAGGAGGAGAGCATTGGAAGCCAGGGAGCCCCAAGTTTGAATCCTGGCTATATGACCCTGGCAGAACCACCTCACATGACTGCCTCAGTTTCCCCCTCTGTAAAGGAATAGGGAGGGTGTGGGTCATAATAGCACTTGGCTCCAGGGTGATGTGTTGGCATCATGTCTGCCATCCAGAACTGAAGAATGCTTTAGGAATTGTCTCTTCTAACTTCCTCATCTAAGAGAGGAAGAGACTGAGGTCAGGGAAGACCCTAGATCTGGAGCCAGAAGGACCTCAGAGGCCATCTAGCCCAACATCCTCTTTTTACAGAGGAAGAAACTGAGGCCAATGGGAGGAGGGGCTTTGGCCTACCTAGGTCTGGCTGAAACCTTGAATTGCTCATTTAAGAGGGTAAGCTGAGGCCCAGAGAGGTTGTTAGAGGTAACACAGGGAGCAGGGAACAGACTTGGGATAAGGGAGGGTCTATTGCTCTTTCTATCCAACAAGCTCCTTTTCTCCTGCTTTCCAGAGAACCAGCCACCAAGTAGGGCAGCTGGGGGCCCCACTGTGGGTGTGCCCCAAGCCCAGACCTGCTCTTTGTGGCTGGGTTTTCCTTTATCAGGACGGGTGTGGCCCCAGGAGCCCAGTGAGTGCTGGGTCTTTCCCTGGCCTCTGGTTCAGAGCTGCTGATTCAGGTCCCTGGGGACAGAACTGCCCTGGCTCCACTCTCCTCCCAGGCGGCCAACCTTGCCCTGCGAGTCAGGTCCTAGTGGCACCCAGTGCAGGTACCAGCTCCCTGGGATGCTGGGGGTAGGTGGTGATGGGCCACCCATAAAGGGCTTATGCTGAGGTAGGAGCTCACCCCATTAGACTTGTCCATGGCTCTCTGGTCCAGTGGCCCAGCTGGCTTTGCTGGCTCAGCTTGTGGGCCTAGATGAGGGGTTGGGGTCCCCACCAGGCTCCTGGGACTACTAGACACTAACCTGCCTTTGGAAATGGCCACTGGGCATTGGTCAATTGTGTCTGACTATGGGGGTGGGGTGAGGTGCGCCGTACATAGAGCATAAAACTTAGGACAGAATGTCAGAGCTGGGAGGGACCTTAGAACAGGGGATGTCAGAGCTGGGAGGGGCCTCAAAACAGGGGATGTCAGGGCTGGGAAGGATCTCAGAACAGGGGATGTCAGGGCTGGGAGGGATCTCAGAACAGGGGATGTCAGGGCTGGGAAGGATCTCAGAACAGGGGATGTCAGGGCTGGGAGGGGCCTTGATCATTTAGCCCAGCTTCCCACTATGCAGAAGTTAGTAGAGGGGAGGATAGGAACTGTTCCAGCTCCCGAGTGGGAGAATCAGGCCTGTGTTCTAACACAGGTTTCCCTGTTCTCAGTTGAGGGTTTTTCATCCTTATCAGCTTGGGGGGAGGGGAAGGAATGTGGGCGTTCTAGATCCCAGCCTCTGCTCCTGGAGCCCTTTCCTTTCTTCTAGAACCCCCTAGCCTGGTGTTGACAGATCTTACTGAGGGCAGGCTCACTTCCTGCCCCCACCCGTCCCCTTCCATCTCCCCGGCCGCTCCTGTCCCTCCCTGGCTTCCTCCCTGCTCCCCTCCCACTTGCCTTGAGAAGCTGGGCCCAGAGGCAGACTGAGGCACAAACAGGTGAGCCATCCCAGTCCCCGGCCCCACAGGGTACAGGCTTAGTCCCCAGGACTGGCAAGGAGGAGCCTGGTACCAGACCGGGGAGGGAATGGGAGCTGGAGGGGGTGAGTCACTTCGGCCTGGCTGGGCCCGTCACACCCAGGACCCGGCTTCCGATCCCTGGAATTTCTGTTTTAGAGTTTGGAGGAGGGTGAAGGGGAGACAAGCTGAGCCCAGACCCCCTTGTTGTGACCAGCGGAGCAGCCCACCCCCCAGTTCTGCCCACAGAGATAAATTCCTGACGGGACTCAATGCTTTGTCTAGGCTTGGACCTGACCATTAGTGACATACTGCTGTTTATTTCTGGTGATTCAGGGAGGGGCCGAGATTCTGGGAAGGACAGACATTCTCTTTTTGCTGGGAGAACGTCAAACCTCGAAGGGTGTATCTGGTACAACCCCCTCATGTTACAGATGGGGAAACTGAGGTACAGTAGAAGGGAAACTCCTGAGGGCAAGGTTTTGTTTGGCCTTTGTATGCCAATCACTTAGCACCATGTTGGGTTCACACAAGGTGATTAATTGATGTTTGTTGATTAAATCATTGACTTGGAAAGGGGCTTGGTTAAGATTAAGTAGGGGAGGGGGGGGGCAGCTAGGTGGCAGGCAGTGAATAGAGCACCACCCTGGAGTCGAGGACCTGAGTTCAAATCCCCTCAGACACTTAACACTTACTAGCTGTGTGACCTTGGGCAAGTCACCCCACTCCAAAAAAGCAAAAAAAAAAAAAGATTAAGTAGGGGATGGGAGAGGGCATTAGTGATGGGAAAGGCAGTGTACTGTCTATATGGGAGAAAGAACCGAGGGTCTTGGAGGGCTGAGGGCCTGACTTCAGACTCCAACCCACTATTTTTCCTTCTCTCTTGCCTGGTTCTCTTCCTACCCCCTGTGCCCTCCACTGCTGGATGATGGGGGCTAAAAGCAGGATGAGTCACCCTGGCAGGGCTCGGGGCATCTCCCCAGTGAACGAACCAGGAGGCTTGGTTCTCTGTGAATGGCAGCCCTCTCGCTGCCGCAGAAAGACCTGGTAAGAGGAGATAACGCCTCCCTCTCCTCTCCAGCTCTGTGTGTGGTCACCAAGTTTGGAACGTTAATTGAAATAACTTGGTGCCTAAAAAAATAGGGAAAAAATCTTGTTGCTGGTAGGCAAGTATAAACCATGAGTAAGCAAGGACTGTTCTGTGGGAAGGGATGGGGCGAGATCTGGGGATTGTAGGTCAGAAGCCTCGTACCCATCCTATGGAGGAGGAAATTGAGGCCCACAAGGTTAAGTGATTTACCCAAGGTCATGTGGGCATTGAGCATCAGAGGGTAGATTTGAACCCAGGCCTCTGGGTTCTTTGGCTGGACCAGATTGCCTCTTGAACTCTCTTCAAATTGGGCTCTTGATAAATGACTGGATGCCGGCAGGAGCTTCACAGGCTGAGCAGCTTTTGCTATGGCCTCTTTATTTTACAGATGAGGAAAGGGAGGCCCAGAAAGCGGAAAAATTGTAACAAAACAAAACAATGCAGGATTTAAACCCAGGGCCTCTGATTCCAAACTATTTCTGTATTTTCTGATTGGAAAAATGAAAGGGAATATCAAGGCCCGTGTGGAAGAGGGTAAAGAAATTTGCATTTGGAACCCCAGATCCAAATCTTGGCTCCATCATCCCTTCACTCTACTGCTGTTCTGTGAACCTTAGTTTCCCCACTTGCACAAGAGGAGTAAGAATTCTCACTGCCCACTTTATCCATGGTCACCCTAAGTAAAGCACAGAGAGTGCCTATTTGCACCATGCAGGGGGTCACGTGTCCTGGGCTGGGGAGGAAAGGACTCTGGCAGGAGGAGAATTGGAGGAAGCGGGGCCTTGCTTGGGCTTAGAGCAGAACAAAGGCCTTCAAATCGAGTCCTTGTTGGGGAACTGCCTGCATTCTTCATGTCTTCATGTTAGACAGCTAGGAATTCTAACTTAACCATTTGATTGTAAGTGTGTACTATGAAGTAACACCTGCTCAAAGGAGATCATGTCCATCTTTAAAGCTGCGTATAAATGTCAGGTGCTAGGGAGTGTGGATGGGACCCACAGCTCCCGGCAACTTCTGCCCCACTGTAGGCATCCCAGCCCAGCAGTGGATCTGATGGTCGTCAGCCAAAAGCCAACTATGTAGAATGCCCAGCATCCAGCGAAGAATTTTGACGACCACAGCAGCTCAGTTAACAGTGTATGTACAGTGGGACATCGAGCTGTAAACTGGCATGAGAGGAGGCCCCCACATCTAGGAAGTCAGAGGTCCATGGTGCTGAAGTTTATGTTAGGGGACATAGTCACTCTACAGCATTTTGGCATTTTTTATTAATTCTTCCATTTGGAAAATCATTTTGAATTAATTTACCTGCAATTGAAGCTTTAGGATAAAAGTAAATGTGTATTTTTCTTATTTTTTTTTTTTTTTGCTTTTTTGTTTTTTGGAGGGCAATTGGGTTTGAGTGACTTGCCCAAAGTCACATGGCTAGTTTTTGTGTTAAGTGTCTGAAGCCAGATTTGAACTCAGGTCCTCCTGACTACAAGGCCAGTGCTCTATTCACTGTGCCACCTAGCCATCCCGTACACTTTTCTTAAGAGTAGCAAACAGTGTTTTTGTACTCATGGAACGTTCAGTTCTCATGTGTCTGACACAATCTGTTGTTTTAATATGTTCACCTTGAGAAATGTTGAAAATGTTACCTGCATAGTCACTATTTTTAAATTTGTTTTTATTATGGTATGCATGGAACACAATTTTCCATTACAGACTCAGGATGAAAGTCAGAGAAGATAATGGAACTTTATAGGAAGGAAGAGAGGGAGGGAGAGAAGATGAAAGGGAGGGAGAAAAGATGGAAAGAAGGGAAGGAGGGGGGAAAAGGGAGAGAAGGAAGGAAGTTAGGAAGGAAGGAAGAAAGAGAGGGAAGAAGGGAGGGAGAAAGGAAGGAAGGGAGGGAGAGAGGAAGGAAGGAAGGAAGGGGGAAGGAGGGAAGGAAGGAAAGGAAGGAGGGAGAGGAAGAGAGGGAGGAAGGGAGGAAGGAAGGAAAGAAGGGAAGGAAGAGGAGGGAGGGAGGGAGGGAGGGAGGAAGGAAACCCCTCCTGGTACAGTCAGGCCACATTTGGATGAATGTACCCTGTTCTAAGCACTACATTTCAGGATGTGTGTTAACAATCATAAGATCATAGAGATGGACTGGTAGGGGCTCCACTCCAAGGTCATCTAACATATTCATTTTACAGAAGAAGAAACTTCCCAGCTTGCCCAGGGTCAGCCAGCTAATTAAGTATATGAGGGACGATTTGAACCCAGCCCCTCCTGCTTCTGAGGCCGGTTCTTTATACACCTTGATGCCTCAGTGGAAAGAACACTTTGAGTGGAGTCAGGGGTGACCTGGGTTCAAACCCCTGCCTCAGTTGCTTGTTAGCTAGGTGATCCTGATCAAGTCACTTAACCATTATCTGCCTCAGTTTCCTGTAAGTTTCAGTAAGGTGGAAAAAAATAATAGCACCTGCCTTGTGTAGTTGTTGTGTTGCTCAAGTGAGACAATATTTGTGAAATGCTTGGCACAGTGCCTGGCATACAGTAGGTGCTTAATAAATGCTGGTTGCCTTCCCCTTGTCACAGAAGGGGATGACCTCAGGTTGTGCTTCTGAAAAATGAGGACATTGGACCAGATGACTTCTCAGCCTCCCATGAGCTGTGGCTCTGATCCTGCTACTCTGCATCGTTTTGGACAGGGTGCATCGCCATTGCTCTCTTGACCTCAGTTTCCTCATCTGTAAAATTAGACGGTTAAGCCTACTGGCCTCTGAGGTCTCTTTCAGCACCACATCCAGCAGCTATGGACTCCTTACCCTCTCTGTGCCTCAGTTTTCACACAAGGCTTGAACTGAAGGGACTGAATCATTTTCCCTAAAGAAGAGAAGACAGAGGAGCCCAGCTCCAGGCTGTCCAGAACTAAGAGCCTGGGTGGGAGTTACAAGGAGGTCCATGTAGACTCCTTCCTAAGCATCTGAGCTGTGTAAATATAGAGGGATCTGGGAGGGTGTGGGCTCCCTCCCAATGGACTCCCTATGGCACAAGCTAGATGGTCACCTTTCTGGCTTGGGATGCCACCAAGGTCCCCTTCTAATTGTGAATTCTGATTGTGAAATATTTGACAGGCTGCCATGTGGAATCAGGATTAGAGCAGGACCAAAGAATTGGGGGGTCAATGGGTAGGAGTCTGGGGGAGGCAGATTAAAATCAGTAGGAGGAAAAGCAGGGTACTAGACCTGCAGCCTCAAGCACCTCCTAGATGTGTGACCCTGGCCAAGTCATTCAACCTCTCCCAGTCTGCAAAATTTGGGTTTTGGTGAGGTGTGTATGGTATAAGATGTTGGTCTAAACCTAATTTTATGCCAGACTGTTTTCCAGGTTTCCTGTAGTTCTTGTCACTTCCCCTTGTAACTTGTGTCCTTGGGTTTGTCAGACACTACACGGACAACAGGTCTGAAATCCTCCTGTTTCTTCCTTAGCTTGTCTACGCCCCAAATCTACCATTCTGTGTCCATGTCACCTCCTAGATCTACTATTTTGGTTTTAGATGGCATATTGATGAGTCCTAGAGTGGGGAGACAACTCCCCCAAGATCACAGCTAAAATAGGTCGAAAAGCCAAGATTTAGATGCCATTCTTTCCAAGTACAGTTTTCTTTCTGCAATTCCAAGAGGTGTGCCCTGTGTGACGGGTTCCATGGGCACTGTGAAGTTACAGAGATTTCCCCTCTCAGCTACTAAATGTGGGATTGTATTTCAAATGGATGTGAGCTTGTGGATAAGGGTGTATATACCTTCAGTGGTGCAGATAGCAGCCCACCCTTACTTTCTCATCTTTTGTGATTTGTGTCCAAGTCCTTTCATAAATCCTCTGTGGATGACCGACCCAACCCATGAGAGGCCTTCCTCTGGGTCTTCCTCTGTTAGCCCTCCTTCTCATTATGTAACTGCCTCCTTCCTTCTTTTCTGACCACAAATTTCCATAAATATATCCCTTATACTGCTTCTTGGATCTAGGTCATTATTGAGAATCTTTATAAATGGAATTAGACCAGTATGAAAATGAGCTTGCTTTCCATGACCAGGTATATCCTAGGAGGGGGAGACAGAGAGGAAAAGGAAGATTCTTTCTCGCTGGATTAACTTCTTTGCCTTAAACCAAGCACAAAGGATGGAATATAAATTTTTTTTTTTAAATTTGGGGTCGTCTTCCTGATTCGTCCAGCACTAGGAGTCTGGAAGACCTGAGTTCAAATACAGCCTCAGATACTTACTGTGATCTTGGGTAAGCCTCTTCTGTAAAATGGGGCTAATAACCCTTACTTCTCTGGGTTGTTGTGAGAATCAAAGGATGTAATGTTTGTAAAGCACCATTTAAATACTGTTATTAATGCTGGTACTATTACCATCTGAACTGTGACCCTCAGACCCCAGGGAGGGATGTAGCCTTGTTTTCCTGGCCTACAGGGGTTTGGTTTGTTTGTTTATTTTCCTTTTGGTGGCTGCTTCCTTAATTAAAACTTTGTTTTTCTTGTTCCTCCCCTGTCTCCAGCCTCAGGGCCTGGGCTCTCTAAGGGCCCCTCCCAGTCTTTCTCTTTTATTTCTTTTAGGCTGAGTACACTTGACTGTCCCCCAGGGCAGAATTGGACTGTGTGTGTGTGTGTGTGTGTGTGTGTGTGTGTGTGTGTGTATGGGGGTTTATGTAGGTGTGGGTGTATGTGTCTTTATGGGAGGGGGTGTTTAACCCTCTTTATCCAGTTACATAGAAGCAGGTTTTGGTTCAGTGTAATGAAGGACTCCCTCAGATTGTAAGCTCCTTGAGGGCAGGGGCCTTCCTTTGCCCCTTTTTGCATCCCAGTACTTGGCACAGTGCCTGACACATTGCTTATAGAGTGACTGCAACTCTGAAAAGCAGAACAGGCAGCCTCAGCATATAGCCTTCGCTGCTGGAGGTCTTAAGCAGAGGCTGGGGCTGGCCCTGGTCGGCCTTGTGGAGGAGGGAGGCCATCCCTGCTCATAACAGACGTAGTGGCCTCTGGGGCTCCTGTGACTCTGTGGTCTTAGTGGTTTAGTCTGGGGCGAGAGGATGGAGGAAAGGAGATAGATGGTATAGAAGGCAGCAAAAGCAGCCCAGTTCCTCTGTTGGGCCCTGGGGTGGCTTCCTGGGAAGGCTTTTTGACACAAGTGCCTGGGAATATGGAGACAGAATCCCAAAATAACCTCAGGCCTGCCCCAAGGGACTTTCTAGTGACTCTGGCCCTTGAGGACCCCCTGCCCCCCTTCTTTTTTGGGCCTTCCTTTCTATTCCAAGCAGAGATATTCTGTAATTCTCTTTTCAGGGAGTTTTCTTCTGGAAATCTCTCACCCTATAGAGTTTCTTTTTTTTAAGTGATAATTATTTTCAATGTACAAAAATTTGCCTTCTCTTCCACCAATTTAAAACAAAAACCTTTGTAACACATATTTCTGTTAAGCAAAACCGATTCTTGCATTTCCACCAGCTACTTCTAAGAAGCTGTTGTTCAGTCATGTCTGACTTTTTCTTCATAAAGATACTGGAGGGCTTTGCTATTTCCTTCTCCAGCTCCTTTGATGGATGAGGAAACTAATACAGACAGGGTGAAGTGACTTGCCCAGGGTCACACAGCTAGTAAGTGTCTGAGGCCAAATTTGAACTCAGGACCCCCTGCCTCTATCCACTGTCACCTACCTGCCCATTTAAAAAAAGAATATATATATTGCAGAATATATATAAAAGCAGTGAGCCCATGGCTATCTTCTGGCAGCCTAGAATGGAGATCTAACCCTTATCGGTCTAGTTCCTGAGTTTCCCTTTTCTTATTAATGGTCTCACAATAACACTAGGGAGTGTCCTCTAGGCTTCTCTCAATTTATGGATTAGGAAACTTAGGCTGAGATTGGTTCTGAGGGTCTAATGGGCATAGGGAGGCAGGATCTGAGAACTTCAGAAATTCCTCTAGATAATTATAATCATTTTTTACGTTTATATATTTTTATTTTTTATTATATATTTATATTTTTACATTTATATGTTTTACATTATAATAATTTTTTACATTTTTCACATATTTCCTTCAAAGTTTTGTTTATTAATCTCTTGTTTTGACATCACTGATACTTCCCCTCCTCGCTCCCCGCCCCCCCCAAGGATCCATCCCTTATAATAAACAATAAAATAGGGTGTGCGTGGAGGGGAGAGGGGAAGAATCTTTTACATTTATTTGAGGCTTTGGAAGGGTATGAGGTTGAGGGGCAGAATGAGTCTGCCCAGGGAGGGCACAGAGGATGTGGGCTGGACTCCCTAAAAAACATGGCCCATTAAAGCTGTCAGGGAAGGGTCTCATTGAGACCCAGTTTTCCTAGCAGCAAGAATATCAAGATGCCTCATTTTCTCTCCCCCTTCCTGTGTTCCAATGGGCCCTTGATGACTTTTTCCCCCCATTTCTTTGCAGTTGGGTGGCTTTGTGCTGTCCCCCGTTTGGTTCATCTATAGCCTTTTCATGAAACTTTTTGGGAAGTCGGCTCCCCCCATCACCCTCGAGAACCCTGATGTGAAATACCCTTTGAGGCTGATTGACAAAGAGGTGAGTGAGAGGGCCCCACCTGGGGTGGGGAAGCCAAGACCCCTAGCCTTGGGGATATTCCTTCCTGGGGGCCTCTAAGCAAAGTTAGAGGAATTGAGAAATTTAGAATTGAAATTAGAAATTGAGGAATTGGAAAGTTAGAGGGATTGAGTGCCCTTAGAATTTCCTGGCTGGACTGGGTGTGGGGCTGTGTCCCCTCTGCCTCTGGATCCCAGGTCCCAAGTCCCACCACCAGTAGCTAATGTCTCCTGAGCTCTGACTAGGTACAGACTCTGGGAATTCTCATCTATCCTATGCACTTCTGGAGGGTTGAACAGCAATCGCTCTCCCTGATCAACAATCTGTGTTTTGGGCCTTTGAAGAAAAATCAGAAAAGCTGTTCAATGCAGAAAGTAATAAGATTCTTCTGTGTACTTAATTTTTTTGACTTTTGTTTTACATCTTCCTTTTTTGAAAGTTTAAAAAAAAAATAATAAAAATCTATTTTCCTTCCCTACAAATTTTTCTTTGTCCCTTCCCCTCCATGTGCACTGAGAAAAAAAGAAAAGCAACGAGCCTTGCAATAAACATGCGTCGTGGATAGGAGATGGGCAGCAGGCCTCATCAGGAGTCCTCCAAAGAGTTGATCAATAATCCTTAAGGCTTTCAAACTTTCTAATTTTTACTGTATTTTACTGCCTAATTGTCCTCTAGGTTCTGCTTATCCTGCATCAGTTCAGACAAGTCTTCCCAGGTTTCTCTGAAACCATCTCCTTCCTCATTCTTACAGCACAATAGTGTGATGTCACCACCCCGTACAACTTGGTCAGCCCTTTCCCAACTGATGGGCATCCCCTCAGTTTCTAATTCTTTACCACCACAAAAAGAGCTGCTATTAATATTTTTGTACGTGGGGCCTTTATCTTCTTTCTTTGATTTCTTTGGGGCATAGACTTAGCATTGCTGGGTCAAGTTCAGTAACTTGGGGTTCCCAGGAGGGATTCCAGAGAAAGGGCAGGGCAGAAAGGAGGGGGTCCTAGCTAGGAGGAAGGGATGTGGTTAAGGGACAGACTGCATGTTGAACTGAGGAAGGCTAGGTCTGAGAAACAAGAGACTTTCCAGACTTGAGCCCTGGTACATGTCTGGTCCAGGCTGAGACCTGAGAAGGTCCATCCTAAGAGCAATGGCTAAAACAGCAAAGAATGTTAAGCCTAGAGGAGAGAATCTATAGAAAGAAGGGAGTGAGAGGGAGAAACCAGACGTGCTGAGTTGGAAGGGGCCTCAGAGGTCTTCATTTTACAGAAAAGGAGACTAGCCTAGCTAGAGAGGGGAAGAAACCAGGACACGCAGGTTATAGGTGGTAAGTACAGGATCCAGGGTCTGAGAGACAGCCTTGTAAGGCATGAGTTAGACTTCAATTATGGGGTTCCAGAAGGAGAAATTTGTATTTTCAGTGGGTGAAAATACAAATAGAAAAATGTCAGGTCAATATAAGGAATAATTTCTAGTTTGGGGTAGTTCTAATTGGGAAAGAGTTGCCCCAGGGGGAATGAGCCTCCCTACCCCCATCAGGGTAGGCATTTAAGAAAAGGTTAGATGACCATCTAGCAAGGAGAGGCTTAACAGGCATTCCTTCCTGTAGGAGGTGGAAGGCTGATGACTGGTTAAGCTCCTTTTTGATTCCAACTCAGCCCAGACCTCCTCTTTCTACCAATAGGGATAAAACTTCCTGTGAAATAAGGATTGCCTCATCCTTTATACCTGCGTCCTCAGGGCCTGGCACAAAGTACACATTTAATGCATTCTTTTGGACTGATTGATTGATAGAGGTAGAATTACTTGCCCAAGGTCATACTGTTGGTTAGTAGCAGGACTGGGACCAGAGCCCTGGTCCCTGGCTGAATTCAGAGCTCTCTCTTTGAAATGGAAAGAAACAAAGAAATGCTTAGTGTGGGGTTGGGCTAAGCCAACCAGCCTCTCCCGGCATGTGTGTATGAGCTGGCAATAATGCCAGCAGTATTCAGAATAACAGCTAGTATTTACAGACTGCTCTCCTTGATCCTCTGACAGGCATGATCATTATAGCTCTGATAGAGCTTTAAGGTTTGCAAAGTACATTCTTTCCATGTTATTTCCTCCTAACCCTGGGGAGTAGATGTTATTATTACCCTCAATTTTCAGGTGAGGAAACAGAGTCAGGGGGTGGCCAAGTGACTCGCCCAGGATCACAAAGCTTACATTTCTGAGGCCAAATTTGAATTCTGGGCTTCCTGACTCCAAGGCCAATGCTCTATCCACTGGACCACCCTGTCCAGGCCTTGTTCCATCAAGGCTTGCAAAGAACTCCAGTCTGGAGAACTGGATGGATTTTTTCTGGATCAGACTTGAATGTTCCACCAACCCATTCACCTATTAAATATTCTCTTCCTCCCCTCCCCCCTTCTTAACCACCCAACAAATTCTCCCTTTGTCCCAACTGGATGATTTCAGAGCTGGGCAGGCTCCCAGGACCTGGGCAGGTAGAGTTTCCCGAGGTGACCCTTTCTCATCAGCGTTATTTACTGTACCAAAGCCTGGCACGCCCACCTTCTTTTTGGTCCTCACACAGCCCTGCTAAGCAGGGCATAGGGGGTGGTGACTCTCAGGCAGGAGGGGCCTCACTCTGTGTCTGAACAGGAATCCACCCCACCACGCCCTGGGCCGAGAGCCAAGGAGACTGCTGGAGCCCCTTTGGGGCAGGGACTCTCTGGGACAGTTGTCTTTCCAGGCCTGTTTTTCCTGATGCCAGATGCAACCCCAGTTAGAGCTTGGGGCCCAGCAGATTCCTCTTCATGGGAGAGCCGAGCCCTTCAGAGACTCCAGTCTGGCTCTCCTGCCCCCCTGGGTCTTCTTCGGGCTAAGCCTACTCAGCTTCCTTCAGCTTGGCTTATAGAGTGGGAGCGCTGCCCCATCTTGTCCTGAGGGACAGTAACATTTACCCTGATGAGGCATGATCCGTCCCATTTCACAGATGAAGAGACTGAGGCAGAGGTGGAGTGTTTTATAGGCATGGGGATATTAGTGGCCGCTGGGGGTGCCACGGTGCACAGAGGACGGGCCTGGAGTCTCAAGATCCCAGTTCAAATCCAGCCTCAGACACTGAGGCTGTAGGACCTTGGGCAAGTCACCTCACTTCTGCCTGCCCCAGTTCCTTCCCCTGTAAGTTGAGGATGACAGTAGCCCCTCCCTCGAGGGCTGCTGTGAGGATCCCCTGAGGTTCTGATCTCCTGGTAGAGCGAGCGGCACAGGGACTTCACACGCACTCCTCTCCTTGGGATTCCTTCTGCCCTCCCCTCTGTAGGTGTGTAGTCCTTCTGCCAGCACAGATTGCAGCCTCGCCTGGCCTGCTCGGCCTCTGGGCTTCTTGTCCTTGTTCTCCCAGGAGTTCCCCAAAGAAGAGTTAGAGCAGAGCTCTGAGGCCTTGTCCTGGTTCTACAAAATTGGGGGGCGTGACTCTTCCAAAATTGGCCTGACACCTCCTTTTCTCAGGCCCTCCCAACTCTGATACCCCCTATTCTAAGGCCCCTCCCAGCTCTGACACCCCCTGTTCTCAGGCTCCTCCCATCTCTTACACCCCCTGTTCTCAGGCCCCTCCCAGCCCTGACACCCCCTGTTCTAAGCCCCCTTCCAGCTCTGACATGCCCTGCTCTCAGGCCTTCCCACCCTGACATTTTGTGATTCATTCCTTCTCTGTTCCAAGGTGGGTAGAGCACAGAGTATCTCCTTTGGCCTGTTTCCCTCCTTCCCAGGGATAGTAGGCCACCTCCCCACCATGCCTGTGGTTTGATAATCCAGGCTCCAGTCCCACCCTCAGCACCCCCAGTTTGGCCGCTCCCAAACATCCTGAGTCATATGATGCTTATGCCAAGTAGGAAGATGTCGGAGTAAGAAGCTTGTTGGTATTGGAAGAGTCAAGAAGGTCATCTGGCCATGGGAGCCTAGATCTCGAGCCAGCCCCTCTATCCCAACCCCCTGCATTTTCAATTGAAAAAGACAAAACGTGAGGTTTTAAGTGACTTTGCCCAGGGTCCCCCAGGTAATGGCATGATCAGATTCCTGACCTAGATCTGCAAGGGCTCCAGGGACCCCCTAGGCTGTTCTACAGATGAGGAAACTGAGGCCCAGCCCACTGGCGGTAATGGTGGAGCTCATTAGGAGGAGGCACAAGAATTCCTGGGATTCTGGGCTACTGCATTTGGATTTTTGTTAATTAGGTCAATAGGGAGCTATGGATTGTTTCTGAGGAAGGGCATGGGGATTGAATTAGGGCCTTTCCCTGCTACCTGCCCTGCCACACCCCGAGGCCCCCCAACACGCCTTTGTTGGGAGAATGGGATCCCATTGGCCTCCACAGCCCTGGTGGGAGGACACAGTTCATTTACGGAGATAACTCAGAGGGCCTCTAGTCTACCTTTGCCTGAACAAGAAATCCCCTCTCTGCCTTTCCTGGCAAGAAGCCTCTGCTGAAAGACCCTTTAGCAATGGGGAGCTCACTACCTCTCGATTCTTTTTTTTTTTTTTAATAATGCTTTATTCCCTCCCCTCCTAGTTACGCATAAAGACAATTTTTAACATTCATTTTATTTTGAGTTCCAAATTTCTTCTCTCCCTCCCTCCCTCCCCGCTAAGACAATAAGTGATTTTGTGGGTTATGCATGAAGAGCCCTGGTTCTTAGAAGGTTTTTCTTACATTGAGTCTCCCTGGATTCTGTCCCAAAAAGTGGTCTGTAAGGTAAGGACAGTGAAGGCTTTAGACCCCCACAGGGGCCTTCTCCTTCCCAGGCTTCCCTCCCTTCCTTCATCTGGTCCTAAGTGAGGTTTCCAGTCCCCATCTGTCAGCCTCTTATGGGTGCTGGGCTCTGGTTTGGGACCTTTCTGAATATGGCTCTGGGCCTTCCTCCCACTACGATCCCCACTGGACCTGGGGGGCTGCAGGGTCAGAGGTTACAGGAGGAGCGACTAGTCACAGGCCAGAAAGATGGGGTTTTCTGCCCGCCCTGGCTTGAGCCCAGCAGGTCATGCTGAGGAATAAGGGCTGCTCAGCTGTGGAAGGATGGGCAAGGCTGGTACTGTGGGCTGCCAGCTTAGGGGCACAGCACAGATACCCCGACAGCACCCTGCGGGCTGAGGCTGCCCTTCAGAGGTGAGAAGGCCCTGGGTGCCGTCCCATCTGCCTCACAGGGGGCAGTGGGGGCAGTTCTGGACACTGCCTGGCAGTCAGGGCACCGATGAGCTCAGCAGAGCAGGGGGGTGCCTCAGAACCTTCACCCTGTTGAAGAGCCCTTAGGGGTGGGAGCTAGGTGGGCTATCTTCAGGCTGTTCAGTCATGACCCCATTGTGGGTTTTCTTGGCAGAGATACTACAGTGGTCTGTCATTTCCTTCTTCAGCTCATTTTACAGTCAAGGAAACTGAGACAGACAGGGTTAAGTGACTTACTCAGGGTCACACAGCTAGCAGGTGTCTGAAGCTGGATTTGAACTCAGGTCTTCCTGACTTTTGGAGAAGGAGATGATGAACCGCTCCAGTATCTTTGCCAAGAAAATGGGGTCCCCAAATGGGATCACGGAGAATCAGAAATGACAGAAACAACTCAACAACCACTACCTGACTCCAGGGCTCCCTCACTGCCCTGTCTTCGAGGCTGTCTCTGGTTGTGGGATTGCTGGGAGGGCAAAGCCAGCGGGGAACGGGGCAGAAGTTGTGGGATTCAATTCCAGCTCCCTCAGAGGAAAAACAAACTTCCTAACAGTGACCATGTCCAGAAACAGAGGAGGCTGCCATTGGGAGGGGAGGCTCCCACGGCCCCCTGACCAGAGGATTTTCAGGCAGAGGCTGGGTAGCTGACTGCAGGCTCCTGGCACCAGGGATTCCTGGTCTACCTCACTCAGCTTACACCTTCTCAGCTTCCTGAGGTTTCTGACCTGCTGGGGAAGGGAGGCAGAGATCAGGGTACAGGTACAGGTACGTGGGAATGATGCTGGGAGGGCAAGGCCAGATCAGAAGGTGAACCTATGGCTGGAAACATCAGAAGAGGAGCTTGAGACTTGGGGAGGGGACTGGTCCAAGGCTATACAGCTACTAGGTGTCTAAGGACAAGGAGGGCCTCGAGGCCTAGTCCAAACCCTCTGTCCCACACCAAGGGCTTCCTGGAAGAGTTATTCCCATGGACAGATGGGGATCCCATCTGGTTGAAGAAGGGAGCAGAAGTCCTGGCAGCCGGGCAGCCCCAAGTCCCTCTTCATGGCTAAGGACCCTGGGACTTTCCCAGACTTTCGAGGAGGCTACACATTGTCTAGAAGAAAGAGTTCTGAACTTGGAGGCAGATCTGGGTGCGAATGCTGCCCTGATACGCATTTGCTGTGTAAACTTTAACCCTCTCAGCTTGGGTTTCTTCTTGCATATAATTTCCCTAATGCTACTATTCCAAAGAGTTGTTGTGAAGAAAGTGCCTTGAGATGCTTCAGAAGTGAGGGGTGGGATGGGACCAGTGAGGTTCCAGGTGAGGACACTCCCCCACGGCCGCCAGTGGGCACCTTCTCTGGGTTGCCTGGGGCATGGAGAGTTTCAGCGACTTGTCCCGAGGTCCCATAACCAGTCTGTGTCTGAGGTGGGTCTCACCCAGGTCTCCCTGGCTTTAAGGCCCGTCAGTCCTGGAACCTTTGTACCTCAGTGGTCCGACTGTTGGGTTTTTCCCCCTCCCAGAGCATCAGCCATGATACACGGAGGTTCCGGTTTGCCCTCCCGTCTCCGCAGCACGTGCTGGGCCTTCCCATAGGTAAGTCCTACTCCTGGCCTTGGGGCTCCCAGGGGAAGTGGGGCAGGAAGGCCTGTGGGCCTAGGGATGCTTAGGCGCAGGGGGTGAGGATGGGGGAGGGTCTTCTGGGAGCTGGGAGAGCAGGGCTTGAAATTTAGCGGCTTCCCGCCTCGCTCTCTGTTTTTTGCCTCCTGCATTTTCTTTGAGGCCAGTTTGGTCCCAGATCAGAATCTCTTGAATATCCGGCGTCTTAACCACAGTTGGTCAATAGGGCCGCGAACTCTCCTGCTCAAAAACATTCCTTTAATTTGAGCTTAATTTCTGTGGAGATCTTTTAGTTTTGCATTCTCTCTCCTCCCCTGTGTGTGTGGTGTATGCATTTTTGTCTACATGCATCAACATATATGTAGCTCCCACATACACATATGGGAATGGAGGGATGGATGAATGTCTCTCCCCTGCCCCTTTGTAAGAAAAAGTAAGAAAGAAAGGGGAAATAAAGGCAGTCCAACCAAAGTAACTGACCCATCCCTGGAGCAGGAGAGGGTGGCAGGCTTCCTCACCCATCCTGGCCAAAGAAAGGGAGAGAATCTCTCCTCTGCATCTGGGAACTCGTTTTTAAAAATGCAATTTATTTTTAGGCTAAATATAAACACCAAATCAAACAGGCATTTTCATGTATTCAATAAAAGGGAGAAAAGTAGGTGGTGGCCTCTCTGTGTGAGCTCCTGATGACTCAGTCTGAAGGCCCGGGATGAATGTCTGGCCTGAGGACTCCCATTTTGTACTCCAGAATTCAAGAGTGCTGGTTAGTGGGTGTCAGCCACTGGGCCACAACTGCTGGGGGTGGGGGTGAGCTCCTCCACCTGAAGCCTCCCCCTCCTGCCCCATCCTCTTTCCAGGTCAGCACATTTACCTCTCAGCCCGGATCGATGGGAACCTGGTCATCCGGCCCTATACCCCAGTGTCCAGTGATGATGACAAAGGTTATGTGGACCTGGTGATCAAGGTGAGCCCGCCTCTCCCAGGGTGCCAGCGGCCCTAGGCGGGGGGCGCTGCTGTATGCTGGCATTCGAGAAGCCCAAGCATCTCCTCTGTGGCCTCCAGGAGCTGTCCTTTGTTACTTTTTTTCCATCATGAGACTGGAGCTCCCTGTTTAATTTCTAGCTAATGAGATCCAGCCATCACCTTGTAAACAGCAGACCACATCCTTAGGAATCTGCTGGATTTCCATCTCCCTCACCCACTCTCCACACGCCTCCCTTGGCCAGTCCAGGTTACTGTGGCCCATCAAAGCCTTTGGGAGGCTTCATGCTGGCCAAGAGGTGCTGAGAGATATTACACATCTGGATCTGTGGGGTTTGAGAGAGAGAATTGAGAATGAAATGGAAGAAGGCTGTGAGCCTGGAGGACTTGGGGGCTGGTGGTGCCCTTGGGGGGAACGGGAAGATAATGAACTCAGTTTTGGACACGTTGAGTTTGAGGTGTCCAACAGCATTTGGGAGAGAGGTGAGAGCAGCAAGACAGAGATGGTAATTAAATCCATAGGAGCTGATGAGGTCCATGTTTTCCTGGGGGTCCACTGTGTGGAGGCGGAGAGGGCATGGTGAAGCTGGACCTTCTCACCATGTAGGGTGGAGGCATCTGGCAGTGGTGTGAGCACATTTGGGGGTTGGAGTGATAGGGGCTGGAGAGGGTGTCGGGTGGCCCAAGCAAGGACCCTTTACTCCTTCTTGGGCAGGTAGGCAACCAGAATACCCTTCTCCAACCCGGCCAAAGACCTTTCCTAGAACTGTATGACCCAGGGCTGGAAGGGACACTCAAGACCATCCAGGCCAGCTCTCTTATTATGGTCTATTACCAGGGAAAATGCACCTTAGGTGAAGTGATTGCCCATCCCAGCTTCTCAAACTCTAAATTCCCGGCTTTCTTTCTTCTCTCTCTTCCTTATTCCCTAACCAGCTTGCCAAAGGGTCTGAAATTTGAAATTTCAACTTGAGGTATGCACTTCTTAGGGGAGGGGACTTAGAATTTTAGATACAAGCATCCTTGGGGAGCTTTAATATTGCTGTGATCTGGATTAAGTGACCCTCTTCTCTGGACCTTAATCATGGGAAGCTGTGAAATACAATGGGAAGAACATTGACCCTGTAGCCAGAAGACCTGTGTTCAACTCTTAGCTCCAATGCTTATTGCCTATGTGACCTTAGGAAGTCACTTTCCCCTCTCTGTGCATCAGTTTACCCATCTGTTAAATGTTGGACCTAAATGGGCTCTGAGGTCCCTTCCAGCTCTATGCCTAGGATCTCATGATTCCTTATCCATAGAATGAAAGGGTTGATTTTATTGCTAAGGTCCCTCCTACCTCTGACATTCAGTGAGCTGGAATCTAATAAATTATTATAAATCATTTCTATGTTACTATTATTTATGTGGTCAGGTTGCTTTCCAATAGGACTGCTCCTTGAGGACTCAGGCTGGCAGGTGGTGGGGAGGGAAGATGAGTGTCAGGGATGATGCTTGAAAAGGATGGGCCCTGCTGGGAGGCCCAGGGCAGCCAAGAGATAGCTAGAAGCCCCTGGTTTGGGAGGCACCCCAGAAGGAGGGGCTGGCCCAGACCTCAGGGGGTTGCTGGTCTTGGGGTTTGACTTAAATGGGGGGGTGTTTTCTAGATTTACTTCAAAGACACAAACCCCAAGTTTCCTGCTGGCGGGAAGATGTCCCAGTACCTGGAAAGCCTGAAGATCAATGACACCATTGACTTCAGAGGCCCCAGTGGCCTGCTGGTCTACCATGGTAAAGGTGAATTGGTTTCAGTTTTTACTATCTTGTGTTTTTACATCACCTTGACTTCCAAAGAGATCCTTCCCCTTTTACCTACACAGTGAGTAACAAAGAATGTAACAGAGAATGAAAAAAGAAAGAAAACAAGGCAGTTGATTAAAACTAACCAACATATGGATCGAGTCTGACACAACATACAATGTTCCACATCCACAATCCTTCACTTCTACAAAGAAAAGAGGAAAATGCATTTTCTTCTCTTTTAAGTATTTTTATTTTTAAATGACAGCCTACCTATTCTCCTGCCCATTCTTTCTTGCAAGTAAGAAAACAAGGAAAACAAAATTCCTTATTATAAATATGTATAGTCCAGCTAAAACAAATTTCCCCATTGGCCATATTAAAAAAAAAAACAAACCCATGCTTCCATCTGCACTCTAGGTTCATCACCTCTCTATCTGGGGGTGGGTGGCACCTTTCAACGTCAGTTCTGGAATCGTGGTTGGTCATTGTGTTTATGAGAGTTATTAAGTCTTTCAAAGTCTTTGTTGATCTTTGAAGTATTGTTGTTATTATATAAATTGTTTTCTCTTGGTTCAGCTTGCTTCACTTTGCATCAGTTTATATAAGTCTTCCTAGGTTTTTCTGGGAACCTCCTGCTCATTATTTCTTATAGCACAATAGTATTCCATGACATCTATAGACCATAAATTGCTCAATATTCCCCAATTGATAGGCACCCCCTTAGTCTCCAATTCTTTCCCACTGCAAACAGAGTTGCTATAAATATTTTTGTATATAGGGGTGAACTTTTCCTCTTGTTTTGATCTCTTTAGGGTATAGACCTAATAGTGATATCCTTCCTGTATCAAATATAGTTCATTATTTGGGGCTATAGCTCCAAACTGCTTTCCAGAGTGGCTGGACCAACTTGAATTTAAATCCTCTCCAGACTCCTGTCTGGGGGAATGAGCTGGGGTCAGTCCCTTCCTCTCTCTGGAGGCTGAAGGTGGAGATTGGAGTAATGATGGTGGATGTCCTGGCCCTAGCTCTGCTTTTCGCATGTCTGCCCCTCTGAGTAGGAGGCACATTTTCTAAGCTTTCTTGGTCCCATTTTGTCTCATATAATGGGTCTGTCTTCCAGGGAAATTTGCCATCCGTCCTGACAAGAAGTCGGAGCCTGCCCTGAAGATAGTGAAGTCAGTGGGCATGATTGCAGGGGGGACAGGTAGGTGAGGAGGGGTCTCCACTCCCTGCCCCTCCTCCTTCAGCTTGGAACCTGGGCTTTCTGGGGACCTGGTGGGACAAGGTCCTGCCCGGCTGCCTTATTGGGTGGCTCAGAGTCTGGCAGTTTAGATAAACGATCCCTTTGATAAAAATGTCCAACAATCAAGGTCGTAGAAAACCAGCCCAAGAAAGTAAGAGCAAGTGAAGGCTGTTAGCACAGATTCTAAAAGCGCTTGGAGAGGACGTCCCTGGCTCTCAGGGGCCCTGACCTGGGTCCTAGGCAGGGCCCAGTGAACTCCAGCCATCTGGGGTCTGCTTCACACGCACTCGTGGCCGCACACAATGGTTTGGGGGGATATTTACACCTGTCCTCCACCTACCTACCCCCGCCCAAAGTGGGAGGCGGGGTGAGGATGGGGAGGATATGTGCACGCGCACACACACCCTGGTTTTCTTCCAGGCATCACCCCAATGCTACAGCTAATCCGCGCCATCATGAAGGACCCTGACGACCACACCATCTGCCACCTGCTGTTTGCCAATCAGGTCAGTCCTGATCCCCGGGTCTCCTGATGTGCCCGAGCCTTGGGGCACAGGTGTGTCCAGACTGGGAGCTGGCTGCCCCTCCTGGGTCTTGGCCTTGCCTCTAGCCCCAGCTCGGGCGCCGTCCTAGGGGAAGCCTCCTGTGGATTCTCTCCTGCCCCTAAAGCTGCCTTGGACCTTCTCATTTGCACGGCGTGGTCTCCTGCCCCCCCAGTAGAATGGAAGCCTCTTGAGGGCAGCCTGGCCCAGGCCCCAGCGCCCAGCCCAAGGCCTGACGCCGAATGAATGCTTATGAGACAGAGGAGTTGGGGGTGGTGCTGACCTCTCTGAAGCTCCCAGGACATCTAGAGGACTGGAAAGGTCACCAAGTTCCCTCTGCCTTTCCCACAACAAGGCTTAGGCCAAAGACAAGGCCCTGCCCTGCTGACCCCCCCTCTCTTTCCCCTCCCATTGAGGTTCTTTATCTGCATTTTACAGATGGGTAAACTGAGGCTCATAGGGGGTAAGGGACTTCTTGCCTGAAGGTCCCTCCCAGTTCTAGGCACTGTGGCACCCCCAGCGGCCCTTCTGTGTGCTTGGTGACTTCTGAGCCCTGTCTGGCTCCTGCTCCGGGACCCCACGATCTCCATTTCGGGGCATTCCCCTTCCTCTTCTTCCTCCGTTGCTCCCTTTCTCCCCCTGTGCCTCCAGTCGGGGCCTCCCCGGGGATGTCTGCTCTAGTTACAAATGGTGGATGTTGGATATTTGCTTTTGCTCTTCTCTCCAGTGTTCTCCCATCTGTGGGATAATGCCAGGGGCTTCCCAGGTTCCCGTGGGAGCCCCTTCTCTCAGGGCCTCAAGCCTCCAGGCCTCGACCTTTGGCCTGGGCATGATCATGTATGGCCTGGGGGACCCGCTTCATTCCATGACCATTGGCCCCCAGCACCTCAGAGGGGCAAGGCAAGCCTTGGAGGGCACCCAGCCTAGTCTGCTGCCTCAGGAAGGCTCTATGCTAGGGCTTTGGTCAGGGGCCAGGGCATGTGAGTACCTGCCCTATGAAGGGGCTCACACATTGGGCAGGGAGGTGGACGGCAGAGGCCATCTAGACCCAGGAGGGGCAGTGAGGTGTCAGAGATGCTGCTGGAAGTAGAGTCTGGAGGTCTGGCTTCCAGTCTCCCCTTTGACACTAGCTGGTTGTGGGACCATGGAACTGCTCTGGGCCTCAGTGTCCCTCTCTGTAAAGTGGGAGGTCTGAGGCCCCCGGGGTCTGAAGGTGTGAGCCCATGACCATTGGAGCTAAAAGGACCTTGGGTTCAAGTCCCACATCCCATCTCTGTGACCCTCTGTGCCAGGGCCAAGTTAAGCTTCAGTCCCCCCACCTGCCCTCCCCACAAGCCAGGGTCTCCAAGGTCGCTGCTGGTCCTGGCCCCCAGGGTAGTGGCTCCCTCCAGGAAAGACTTCTGTTCAGTTTTTGTTCAGTCTCCTTGTAGGTGACCCTGCCCAGGCGTCTGAAGAGAAACCAGTGCTGTGCTGGAACCACATTCCAGACTGTGGCAGCTGGACCCCCAGAGGCTGCCCCGGGGACCCCAACACTGAGCCCCATTCGGATCTAGGGCCCATTCTTCCGTCCTCTAATGTGACAAAGGAGGACCTGTCTCTCTCCTTTCTCGATTCCTTCCTCCCTTACTTCCCCCTTTCTTTCCTCCCTTTCCTTCTGTTATTGAATGGAACGTGAGGAAGTCACACAGCCATCCAGCCTCACCTGGGCCCTCGTTGCAGTATCCTTTTCCTCTTGCCTAGGTGATTCCAGATCTTTTCTTCCTCCCTCAGCCCCCCCGCACTCCTCCCTCCACCTCTCCTGTCTCCTTCCTCCCTTTCTGCCTCCCCATCCCTCCTTTTGTCCTCTTCTCAGCCCCCTTCAGTCTGGGTCCTGACGTCATTACTCCAACTCTTCAGAGCTCCCACTGTTTGTGGGAGCTGTCCGATGGTGGGATGCACTCACTGCCTTTGGGAGGTAGTGAGCTCCCTGTCACGGAGGTCTTCAGGCAAAGACTGTTTGACTGCTTGTTGGGTGTGTTATCAAGGAGATTTTTGTTCATGTTTACATTGGAATGGATGCTTCATCCCCTGGGACTCTGGGATTCAAACCCATGGATGATATCTGTCCTCGGCCCCTTGCAGCCTGAAGCCCCAGGACAGTCCCCAACAAAGTCTTCTTTCAGTCCAAGGATAAAGCCCTCTCTCAGCTGCTCCATGAAGATAAAATGACAGGAGCCTTGTCATTTTAGAATGCAGGGAACATGAGAGCTCCCTTGGGCTGCCTGAGGCCTGGGACATACCATGGGCTCCAGACTGGACACTGGGGACCCAGCTTCTTTCCCTGCTGCTGGGTGCCCTGGGCAGGTGCCTGCTGCCTTTCCCATCCGTAAAACAAAGGCCCTGGACAATGCTGACTTTGAGTTAAAACCCTGCCTTTGACGTATGTGATCTGTGACCTTGGGCAAATCTTGGTGCCTTTTTCCTCCTCTGTAAAATGGGGAGCAGTTCATGAGCTCTAGGGTCCCTTCGGCCCCCTTCCTGAAGGCTCACAGGTGGGCACAGGGTTGTCAGAGGCCTGGCCTGAGGACAGGAAGAGGAGAATATGGGGAGAGGTTGAGAGGGAGGAGACGGCAGGCCCTAGCTCTTCTTCCTGTGTCTACTGCAGCCCTACCTGGACTCAGAAACAGGGTTCCCAGAGAGGCTGTGGGCTGGTCTTTGCTTCTCCACTGGCTTCACTGTGGTCACTTGGCCCAGGAGCACTAGAAATCATCACCATCACTGGTAGGGGCTCAAGCTTCCTGACCCAGAAACACAGCCTGGTGGTCTAGCACAATGAGCACTGTGGGGCTGGGGGTGCTGTCGGAGGCTCCAGCTCCCTGATGCCTCCAGGGGGCCGGCCATTACTGCAGGCCATGGGCTGAGGGCAGAGATGGCCAGAACCCAGGGCTCCCAGATACATGGAACCTCAGCGGTCATCCAGTCCAACCCTTCATTTTACAGCCAGAAAAGTTGAGTGCCTTTGCCCAGGGTGACATCGCTATGCGGTGTCTGAGGCTGGGTCATGCTGCCTTGGGGAGGCTCTGTCTGACAAAGCAGGCAGAACCTGCTCTGTGCAGGTTGGGCTCCCTGAGAGGTCACACAGCCAGATTGTGTCAGAGCCAGAGGCTAGACTTGAACTCAGGCCAGCGTTCCCTCCAGTTCTTCTGTTAAGGCCCTTTTGAGGCCTTATCTTGGCTAAAGCCTTCAGAATGTCAGGGTCCCCTAGGGGCTGGGGGACAGGAGGAGGTGCTCACCGGGGAGGGTCTTTGGAATGCTTGCTTCACCTCTGGGGGTCCTTTAGGGGTGACCTGCCCAGAGGCAGGGGAATGGCTTATATGACCCTAAGGATCTCTGTAGCTGTTACTCAAGCTGTATGGAGGAGTAAGAGCTGCCAGGTTCTAATCCCAGCAAGGTTCTCCCTGCGTGATAAGAAGAGAGGTCATGGGAACCCCCATTTCTGTACATCTTTAGGGTCTACAAAGTGCCTTCCTCACGATAGGCCTGTGAGACGGGAGGTGACCACAATGCCTGTGGGCTCTGGAGCAGTGTGTGTGTGTGTGTGTGTGTGTGTGTGTGAGAGAGAGAGACAGACAGAGAGAAGAGAGAAAAGAAGTGAGGAGAGAAAAGAGAGAGAGAGAGAGAGAGAGAGAGAGAGAGAGAGAGAGAGAGAG
>NW_027185720.1:6495866-6528340 GCF_028583685.1 Petaurus breviceps papuanus | reverse complement strand
GGGAGGGAGAGGGGAAAGAGAGAGGAGGGGGAGAGGGAGAGAGACAAGGAGGAAACAGCCCTCCTCCCCATTCATGGCTGAGCATCCCTGGGGGAGAGCTGGGCCGACGCTATCTCTCCCCACCCTCTGTCTGACTCTGTCTCTCCCTCCTGCAGACAGAGAAGGACATTCTGCTCCGGCCTGAGCTAGAGGAGCTGAGGAGCCAGCACTCAGCCCAGTTTAAGCTCTGGTTCACTGTGGATAAAGCCCCTGAAGGTGAGGTGGCAGGTGGGGAATGTGCCAGGGGAAGGGGCTGTCCCAGAGGGAGGGGGCTGTGTCAGCAGTGAGGGACACCCCTTCCCTAGAGATCTTCTAGCAGAGACTAGACACCCCCCTTGTCAGAGATCTTCTGGGCCTGTGGCTCAGACACGGGGAGCTCCTTGTACATGGCCCCAAAAGAGAGGTTCTGAGAGTCCATGGATGTCTCCAAGGCCAAGGCTCCTGCCCCACCTCACTGACTCCTTCATTTCTGCTGGGCTGGGAAATCAGGGAAGGCTTCATGGAGGAGGTGATTCATTTGAGCTGGGCCTTGAGGGGTGGGCAAGATGGCTGGGGAGGGAAAGGAGAATTGAGGAAATTTTTCACTGGGCCATCCTCAAAACCATATCTCTGTTTCCTCTCCTCTCTTGACCCTTCAGATTGGGACTACAGCCAAGGGTTTGTGAATGAGGACATGATCCGAGAGCACATGCCTTCCCCTGAAGTCGGCCCCCTGATCCTCATGTGTGGGCCGCCCCCCATGATCCAGTATGCCTGCATCCCCAACCTGGACAAAGTGGGGTACCCCAAGGACCTGCGCTTCTCCTTCTAGCGGGCGACAGTGCCCTAGGGCAGCATAGCAGGGCGGGGAGCTGGTTTATGGGAACAAGGTCACACACAAACACACATTTACTCACATGCGCACTTACATACACATAATCAAATGGCCCCATGACCGGTGCTGGGAAGCAACACCCAAACATAGGTCTCTAGACTGGCAGCCCTCTCGCTAGTGAAGCAGGCAGCCTCTGCCCCCTGCCCTCCCTGAGAGGGTGCCTCCAGCCCCTTTTCCTGCCAGGGGTGACAGGTTCCCAGGCAGGTGGTCATGCTTGTCACTCAGCTGGGACACAGTCCCTGCCCCCCGGACAACCAAACGTCTTTTCAAGGTTCATTTTTCTCAGTCACACACGGCCTAAAAAGGAGGCTCTTGGTCTTTTAAAAAGGTTAGAATTTTATTTTTTCTTCTCCATTAATCCAGCTCCCATGCAGGAAAGGGTTTCTCCCAAGGAGGCGGCTTCCAGCCCTGGCTGGTCCGAGCTCCCTCGGGGCCCCTCCGTGGTATGTTGAGACCTGGATCTGTCTCATTAGCTTGAGCCCATGTGCAGCACACAGGAGACTCCCAGGCTGGCTACCCCTGCTTCAGCCCAGGGCAGCTCTGAAGTCACAGAGGGGGTAAGCCAGGCTAGCTCCAGGAGTGCCAGGCGGCCAGGCCCATGGTCTCCTGGGAAGGCAGGACAATGGGGGAAGGCTTTGTCACCTCTCTGGTCCCCAGAGAACAGGGAGGGCAGGCTTACTCCTGCAGGCCTTGTTGGTGGTGATCGGCTGTGTCTGGTCCTCTGACTCAGAAGGGAAATGGAAAGAAAGCTGTTTGTTTGTTGGAAAAATGCACTTCAGCCTTGTGGAGGATATGTAAGGAAGGGAACCTGAAACCTGGGGCTGCAGCTGGGGCTGGGCCAGGAATGGTGTGAATGCAGAGTGACTGGGCAAGAGGTCAGCTCCTCTGCTGGGATGCCACGGGGATGGATGGGACCCCAAGTGGTCAAGGAGTATGGGGTGTGTATGTGTGAGCGTGTTAGTGTGTGTGTGTGGGGGGGGGGGGAGACAGAGGGAGGGAGAGAGAGAAAAACAGATTCCAAGGGCCTCGATTTTTTTTCCCCCTTTGGCATGGTCAGCCAAGGGTCCCAGCCCCCTCCCCTTATCCCTGCCCCTTCCAATGGCAGCCTCAAGAGGAAGCCAGATTCCAAAGTGACCTTCCCGGAGAGGGCAGAGACCCTCTTGGCACCAAGCTTTGTGGCCCCTGCCCAGGCAGCCCCACCTCTTTGATTCTTATGCCAAGAGGCCAGACAGTCTCACAGCTCTCTGGCCTACCACATGTGTGGTTTTTCTTTCCTTCCCTTCTCTGAGGGGTCGGCCTCTGCTCAGTGACTACCTCCCCCCTTCACATGTTGCCTTGCAAATAACAGTCATCCCTTGGCATCAGAAGGACAGGGACACTTGGCCAGGCTGGGTGGAGTAGGAAGGTAAGGGGATGTGTGTGTGTGTGTGTGTGTGTGTGTGTGTGTGTGTGTGTATGTCCCTGTATGCCCATGTGCAGGTCAGTGTATGACTGTGTCTGTGTGTGTATGGGTTGTGTGCATGCTAGTGATGGGAAGGTGACAGGGTGGCCAAGAGGGAGGCAGAAGTAGGGGCTACAGAGAGAGAAAGGGAATGCAGAGGATGGACATGGGGCCACTAGTGTGTGCCAGTCATTCCCAGTGGGGCAGAACCCTGGGCCAGCAGAGGGGAGATGCTGGGGGTGCTGCCCGCGTTTGCTCCCCCACAGGCACCTCTGCACATCCTCCGGAGGGCACCCACGGGTTCCCTGAGCAGCAGGTGGGTTAAGGCAGGGGGTGCTGCCACCAATACCTTTGTCCCGCTTCCGTCTCAAATAGCAGCTTTCTTCCAGGCTACTTTTTCTTTTATGCAGAAAATAGAATAAAACTTTGCTCAATGTTGCTTTGCTGTGGCTGCGTTTCTTTGTCAAGGATTGGATCAGCTTTCCTCCAGGAAACGGAAGATGAGGCTGGCTGTCCTGGGCTCTGGAGGGCAGCCTTCCTGACCGCTAGAGCTGCCCACACTGGAATGGAAGAGCACCCCTTAGGGCTTGAGCCATTGATCAGGGCTGGAAGGGGCTTGCTCCAGTTCAAGGTCCTTACTTTTCAGATGAGAGGAGGCCCACAGGACTTGGGTGACTTGCTCCAGGTCACAGGGGTATAACATCAGAGCTGGAATCTGAACCCAGGATCTTTTGTCTCCACTCTTACAGCCCTGGAGCTAGTAATGCTAGTGCTTTCTGATGGTGGCTGCGATGCTGAGCTGGGACTGCCTCGATTTTTTTTTTTTTTAAGCAATCGGGGTTAAGTAACTTGCTCAAGGTTACACTGCCAGTTATTTCTGGGTGTGGTGCTGAGTGTCTGAGCCCGGGATTCGATCTCCAGGTCGTCCCAGCACTGGAGCCGGTGCTCTTACTCGCTGAGCCACCTGGTCGCCCCTAAGCAATTGGGGTTAAGTAACTTGGCTCAAGGTTACGCGGCCAGGTGTTTCTGGGTGGGTGCTGTCTTCTCAACACTGGAGCCGGTGCTCTTACTTGCTGTGCTACCTGGCCGCCCCCAGACTGCCTCGATTTTTACTGCACCTAAGCCCCTTAGGAAATGCTTTTTTTTCATTCACTTATAATAGGTACACATTTCTGTATGTAGCACGTTGTGGTTTAAGGGTCCCTGGGAGGTCCAGACTGGAAGGACGATTAACCCCATCGGAGAAAGAGAGAGATACTGAGGGTCCGAGGGGCATGGGAGGTGGCCTTCAGTCGGGTGTTGCAGGCACTTAAAATCAGTGGCTCGCTGGCCTGGAGGCCGGCGGAGCTGGATTCTCAGCCTGGGCCTGCCAAGGATTCCCCAGGTGCCCTGGGCTTTGCAAATGGGAGGGCTTAATATTAGTTAAAAACAATAGCCAGGGCGCGGCTAGGTGGCGCCGTGAATAGAGTACCGGCCCTGGAGTCAGGAAGACCTGAGCTCAAATCTAAACCCAGACACTTAACACTTACTAGCCTTGGGCAAGTCATTTAACCCCAATTGCCCTACTATCCCCCCCAGCCCTCTCCAAAAAAAAAAAAGCAAAAATACAATAACCAGGGCTTATTCACGACCAGGACCGGCCAGCCAGCCCGGAGTTCCGCTCTTTCCAGAAAAACCCCCAAATCCCTGAAGCCCACCGCGAACAAGGACCTAGGAAAACACCCATGTTGTAGTTAGCGCTTTTCCTACCCCAGCCTTGCTGGCCTAGACTACTCCAACCCCGAAATGAAAGCATCCAGGTTGGGAGAGTTCGCAACACTTGGGGACCCGTGCTAACACCATGTACTTTAAGTAAGAGCCCCGTCCCCAAATCCTCTTGTTTAGCGACCACGCCTTTCTTCCGGCTTCTACCTGGAACAACCCCCGACTTCCCACTCAGTTTAAGCAACAGAATTGTAAGCCACCAACAACCCAGCCAAGGAAAACAAGTCTATTTTTTCTACAACTAAACAGAAAGGGACGGGCAGATCGCTACACCCAGGCATCCCGCTAAAGTAGGCGGGTCACCTTAGGGACAACCTGTACCCGCTCAAAAATTCTTCTCACATGCGTAGTGAGGATTCGGGCGTCACCCCGAATCGTTATTTTCCTTACTCATAAGTTTAAGGCATAACCAGAACGTACTACTAAACGCGGCTGGGGGATGTCCCCACACCTATTACACTTAGGGTGAGTTCGTTAGAGGCCGCTCGCACCGAGAACGGGCCGTGCTGCTCAAAAAGCGGCTCGATGGACTTCCATCACGTATTTTAAAGCTTTTATGGGGGGGGGGGGGAAAGAAGGCCCTTTAACATTCAGTTCTCTGTATGTAAATCGAAGCCTCCATCGCGAGGGTTCATGGGATACGTAGCCCGCCAGCCTCACACGCTCCGCCCCCTCCCCGCTCCGGCATTGGCCGGATCGGAACGAGCTGGATGTCGCGAGAGCTGGTGCGTTGGCGGAAGACCGGGAACTGGGCAACGGAAGCAGTTGCGTCCCTTCTCCGGCACCGATGGGCGGGGAAGCGCCGACTGCGTGAGCGGCGCCTGTTCTCGTTTTCCGCGGCGCAAGATGGCGGACCTGTCCCTGGACGAGCTCATCCGGAAGCGCGGGGTGACGGTGAAGGGCCGGTGAGTGAGCCTCTGTCCTTGGGGTCGCTTTGGAGCCGGGGCCCGGGAACCGGCACCCGTCGAGGCACTGGCCGGGGGTCGGGCGGCCGGGGGCATCCCTCGGGTTCCGGGCCCTCTGGTCCGCCCGGGCCAGGCCCTCCCCCCCTCCTGGGCCCACCCTCTCTCGCCAGCGGCGCTGCTCATTGGTCGGGCCGTCGCGGCCGCGCGCCCTCTCCGCCTGCCCATTGGCTGCCGGCGCCGCCGCTCATTCCCGGGCTCCGGGGAGGGCGGGGCGGCGGGGCACCCGCGTCCTGGGGGAAAGGCAGCCGAGCCCGGGCGGGAGGAGGGGCAGGCGGGCCCTGCGTCCGGCCGCGGGGAGGGTCTCCCTAGTGCTAAGAGCTTTCTGTTGTGAACGGCTTGGAGGGGTGCAGCGGGGATCCCGGCCCCCCTTTCTGGGGAGCTTGGAGGGGTGCAGTAGTGATCCTGGCCCCCCTTTCTGGAGGGCTTGGAGGGGTGCAGTAGTGATCCCGGCCCCTCTATTTCTGGGGAGCTTGGAGGGGTGCAGTAGTGATCGCGGCCCCCCTTTCTGGAGGGCTTGGAGGGGTGCAATAGTGATCCTGGCCCCTCTATTTCTGGGGAGCTTGGAGGGGTGCAGTAGTGACCCTGGCTCCCCTTTCTGGAGGGCTTGGAGGGGTGCAATAGTGATCCCGGCCCCCCTTTCTGGAGAGCTTAGAGGGGTGCAGTAGTGATCACATTTCTAAGTGATTGCATTGTTGGTTGATTCTCTTTTTGTAATTCTGTTTGTAGTTGATTTTTTCCCCGGAATTTTGTATAACTACCCAAGTTCCTTTCCTTGTGTCTGAGTTGTTCCTAGCTTCCTCTTTGAGCTCGGTTGTCCCATAAATTACCTTAAGCAAAAGAAACATTGCACCGCTGAGCATCCTGCTGTGCAGTCATGTCTCTCCGTGGCCCCATTTGGGCTTTTCTTGGCAGAGATTCTGGAGTATTTGCCGTTTCCTTCTCCAGCTCATTTGACAGATGAGGAAACTGAGGCAGACAGGGTGAAGTGACTTGCCCAGGGTCACACAACTAGTAAGTATCTGAGCCTGGATTTGCACATGGGAGGATGAGTCATCCTGACTCTAAGCCCTGTGTGCTGTGTGGCCCCTAGCACCCTACACGTCTTACTGCCTGCGAACAATTAGGGCCACTTGTTAACTTCCCAGGGAGCCCTGAATTCCACATTTCCAGCCAGTTCTGTTGTTTCCTGTATAATGCTGCCTTCTAGCTTTTGTCTGTAAAAAGAATGTCTGCACTCACTGGGAGCTTTTTGCTTGTGGAGGATCCCTTTTATTGGTAGCTGATAACCTTATTGATAACTTGGCCTTGCTCAGAACGTGCGCCTCAGTTTACCTTAACACTCCCTCCCTCCCTGCAGACCTCTGAGGGGTTGTCCTGGACCTGTGTGACCCTGTGCTCTGGGGATCGTATGTTCTGTGTGGTTTATTTTGTTGAATGTTTCCTGGTCCCATTTTCATCTGGTTCCTGCCTCACTGGGGAGTGTGTGGGCCTCTGGGTGGGGTCAGCTCCCTGGGCCCACTCCGTGGGCTGGTAGAGGGAGTGTGTTGCCCAGCTCGGTGATATCCTGGGTCGCAGCCCCTGCCCTCAGAGGTCACAGGCTTAGACCAACCAGGGAGGCTCAGTGGGGACTGTTCAGGCTCCTGGGCTCGTGGGGCTTTGAGGCAGGGTTTGAACCAGCTCTTCCTGGAGAGCTCCACCCCCCCCCCCCCCTTTCTGAAGGGCTTCCCCAGCTGCTCTGCTAAAAACCCCTTTCCTTGGAGAAAATCACATCGTTGCTGATTCCATTTTGTGATTGCTTCAGGTCTGTCACCCCAGCACTTTGTGACACAGCCTCAGGTTGCCTTCCCTTGTCTTCCAGTTCAGGTCAGAAATTTGCAGGCTCAGAAGCTCAGTCTTCCTCTCTAAATTAAGTTTGAAGGTCTAGTTTCCCAATTAAGGGGCAGCCGGGTGGCACCCTGGACCTAGAGTCAGAAAGACTTCCTAGCTGTGTGACCCTGGGCAAGTCATTTCACCTCTCTTTGCCTTAATCTACTGGAGAAGGAAATGGCTGACCCCTCCAGTATCTTGGCCAAGAAAACCCTCAGACAGGAGGGTCCGAGGAGTCACAGAAAGTCAGACACTAAGGAACCGTGAATTGCATACTGAAACATGTTGATTAAAAGAAGCCTGTTTTCCTAAGCTTAAGATCTGAGTTTGCCTAGAAATCACTTAGAATGGAAGGAAGCCCGTTATCTCTGTGCAGCCTGCTGGCCTGGAGTGTGTTGTGTCTTAACTTCAGCCCTCCCGCTTTCCTGGGGGGTATTAGGAAAGTCTGCTCTGTTCCACTGTCTGGAGGATGGCCCTCATCATGGGACCTCTCCTGAGGGCTGATGGCAGGAAGCCTGGACCAGCCTGTTTCCTCGTCCGTGATGCCGCCCTCTGGTTTGGAAGGCCCCCTCTGTCTGAAAGAGGTCCTGTGGCCCAGTGAGGAGCCAGGAGGCCTCCTTTGTTGGTGATTGCTGGCCTTGCCACTCAGTGATGGTGCTCAGAGCCATCTGCCTCAGTCTCCCTTATTTTCAGTTTTGACTGTAGTACTTTACTCCCTGCGGGGCTGACATCTCCTGTGATGCTTTGTGGGACACCCATTTCTCAAGCTCTGACTTCACTTGGCCCTCACCTGCCCCTGGGGCCCTTAGTTAGCTCCCTGCTCTGAGGTCTGGAGAGTTATGATTTACAAAGCACTTGCTGTGGTCCTGAGTGTCAGGATTGTTATCCTGACGAAAGTTCCGGACTTTGGGTAAGATCTGCCCTTAGGAACTAGTCTCAGTGCCCCAGGCATCTTCCTCCTCCCCCAGCTGGTTTGCATCTATAAAGGGTTCTGTTCTCCCAGCCCTCCCCCTGCTGCCTCCTCTGGTTCCTCTTCTTAGCCTGCAGGCAGGACCTGGGCCTTGGGGCCACACTCTGCCCTCCCCATTTTACCTGGCGGGGCTTTAAGCCTCTCTTGGGTGGAGTTACTTGCCCAGGTTACCAGGCCTAGTGCCTTGCCTTCCCTCTGGCCCCCTTCCCTTCTGACTTAACTGCTACCTGCCCACACTGTTTATTCATTTGTAAAATGAGGGTGATAATAATTGGCATTTCTTTTAAACTTTCTGTCTCCTGTGGTAGTGAGGAAGGGGCTGTGCAGAAGGGAGTTAGAACTATTTCATCCTCACCTATCTGGCTCAGGTCACTAAAGGGGAAAACAGCAAACCCTTGTCAGAAATCCTGGCTGGATGGGGGAGCCTCCTGGTCAGGGTCAGTGCCCACTATTACAGATGGGAAGACTGAGGCCCAAAGAGGCGGGTCTGATGGGCCTGAGAACTTTCTGTAGAGGCTTTCATTCCTTCAGGCTTTCCTGTAAAATCCTCCGCCTCAATGAGGAAGTGGGACCTTGTCCAACATTTGGCCTTAGTCTCCTTCAGCAGGACAAGGGAGGCATTGGCTAAGGCCTTTAACTCTTCTCTTTCTTAAAGGGACTGAGATTACTTGGGTTTGCTAAATGTTTGGATGGATCAAATGGGGTGGGGAGCAGGAAACCAGGGAGGGAGGAGGGAGTTTGAAGCCATTTTTGCACACATTGGCTAGATGGACATGCAATTGGACATGAGGCCTAACTGGAGACAGAGGCTGGGGAGTCCTGGAAGTCCAAGTCCTGGATTTGGGAGGGAGGGGATAAAATGGGGCGGTAGCCTTGGTCCAGGGAAGGGAAGCCCGGAAGAGCAGCCTGTGGGGCTGGATTGAGGAGATGAGGGGCCCTCCCCCCAAGGCGCAGGAGCCATGGCTGGTGAGGGAGTCCAGCAGGGCAGAGGCCACTGGGCTTTCCGGGCCTTCTTTACTCTTGATTTTCAATTTCAAATCCTCCCCCATCCATTGAGGAGCTATTAAAATACACGTCTGCCCTAGCCACTCTCCCTGGAGAGGAAGGAAAAGAAAGGAGAAATTGGATTCCACCTGCCCTCAGAGGCCTTTCTCTCACAGCTCATTTTGGGCGCCAGTGCCAGAGCCCGGTTCTCACTGTGTGTGCCAAGCCTCGTGGGTTGTCCTTTGTCTGCTCCCTTCCCCTGCCTCAGTTCCTCCAACTCTTCTGGGTTTTTCTGAGACCATCCCCTGCGTCATTTCTTAGAGTTCCTTTCCAGTGACCTTTGTAGCGGTTTAGCAGGGGCAGACCAGGGAAGTGGAGAAAGAGGGTCCCTGTGACAGACCTTCGAGGGCTGGATCCATCTCTTCCTGCTTTGGCTCCTCTGCACTGCCCAGTCTGGCCAGGCCTGCTGACCTCAGGCTGACCCTTCATCCAGTCTTCTCCCTCTCCTCCACTCTGCTTGAACCAATCTGACTTCCACACCATCACTGGGGCTGTGACAATTCTGTCGGCCTCCCAGCTTCCAGTCCCCTTTCTGGTCTGCCCTCCACACAGCTGACAGTTTCCTTTTTTCTCAGGCTGGAGCCTGACCTGTCCTTCCCTCTCCAGAAACCTTTCATGGCTCCCTGTGGCCTCTTCAGGCTGAGCTGATTGAAGGCCCTCCAGGTGCCCTTCCCAGAGAGATTTCTCCTGCTGTGCTGAGCACCCTAGGCAGTTCCCCTCGCTTGGGGCTGAATCCCTTCCCTGATCTCTTGACCCTCCATCAGCCGCCTTACCTGCAGTTTTCCTATAACGTTTGGCCCCTCTCCTTTGCCCCCATCATCTTTTACCTCATCTAAGTTCAGACACAGTTCTTTTGTCTCCCTCCCACTACACCCTGTAAACCCTGCTGGGGATGGGATGCCTTTCCTCTTTGTATCACTGAGTTTAACACCTGCTTTGCACGGAGTAGGTTTGTTAAATTGGATTGAGCTTGTAGCTAAGAGAGGAGGGGGAGCTTGACATCTGGAGGAGGCCTGGTGTCCGGCCCTGGCTCTGAGTGTGGGTGGTGAGGAGGGCCAGCTTTCATGTGAATGGCAGCCCCAGTTCTCTCTGTTAACAAAGGTGTGCCTTTTAGAAATGACGGCCCAGCCGGGTTTTAGCACTATCAACCCTGTTGTTTGAAAAAGGACTTGACAAAGAGCTCTCTCCCCTTCTGGGGTCAGGAAGAACTCTCCTCTTTGTGTCGTTGCCCAAATCTCTTCCTGCAGGAATTGACTTCCAGCAGTGTCTTGAAGGCACAAATGGGGATCTGGGTGAAGACGTTCAGGGCCATGGCCTTCTTCCGAACTTGGGCCATCCCAGGACCTGGGAGCCCCTGCTTCTGGCTCCCCCTCTTCCTTCAGCCTCAGCTTTCACTGGGCTCTCTGGAAACCCTGGTCTGGTGGAGACAAACTTCACCTCCCCCTCTTTCATGCCATCCTCTGGCCCTCCTGGACAGGGTTCTCTTTCAACTGCCCCTGGGGACACTGTGTGGTGGGTTGTTTCTTCTCCTGATCTCTGTTAGGCTGCCTCCTCACCCTTGGGCACCATCACACTTGCCTGCCTCCTTGGAGCTTCTTTGCACCACAGCCTTGGGCCGTAGGGCCTGGGCTGGGCCTTCTCTCTTGGCAGGTCACTTGCAGGTGGTCTCTGCTCCTTGGTCTGGCCCTCACATGGCGGTGGCTCTTTTATGGCCCAGGCCAGCCCTGGGGGTTTGCAGGGCTTGGCCCCAGCCCCCTCCCTTCTGGGCTTAGGGCAGGTTCCCCCTTTTCCTTCCCTGTTCCCCTCCCCCCTCTTCCTCCACAAATCACCTTCCCCCCATAAGCATCTTGAGAGCCCAGGCCGCTGTCTTTTCATCCTCTGTGATTAGCCCTTGTTGCATGGGGGGGAGGGGCTAATATGTATTTATTGCATTGCATTGAACGTTTGTGGAATTGAATCCCTATTTTTCCTGTCCAGGGCTGTGTGTGGGCTGCCTGTTTGGTATTGCTAATGATGGTGAAATGCATGGGTTTTGTGAAGAGCAGCCCAGACCCCAGCATCCTGAGCCCTGTTAGTGCCAAGTGCGTTCCTAAAGACCGCCTAGGGATCTGCGAGCTGTGCTGGGCATTAAGAGGAGTTCCAGGAGGCGGGTGCTGGCGCTTAGCCAAGGGCAAATCTGAGTTAGGGCACATCTCCTGCTGTCCATCACTGATGTGAGGCACTTGGTGAAAGAGCTTCATGAAAGGAAATCCCTTTCACTGCCCCAGGGGGGGCTGCAGCGATTGTGTAGAGGAGCCCCTGCCTTCCCGATAAGGGTTGTGGGGGGGGGGGTCTCGTGGGCTGGGGGGGGGGGCGGGGCCCTGGGCCTGCTGGGGTGATGACCCCAGGGGAGCCCTAGGGGCCCCCCCCCCCCAGCTTGTGGATGGGATTGCTTCCTGTCATCAGGAAAAGAGGAGACTTTGGGATGAAAAGAGAGAGGCCCTTGGGTGCCCTGCATCACCCCTGGGCACCTTGGGCCTTTCTGGAGAGGGGAGACAGGACAGGACCAGCCACAGGAAGGGGGGGTGGTGCTGGCCAGCTGCCCCAGGATGTGAGGGAAGGAGTGAGTTGTTCCAGGAGCCTTGGTCCTGGCTGGCACAGCTCCCAGAATGCCCTCGGGCAGCAGGTGTCTCTGGGGGCCAGGAATCCTCTCTTTGGTCTTTGCATGGGCTTACCTCACTTGGTCCTCACAACCACATGTGAGGCCAGTGCTGTTGTTTTACACACTTTACCGACAAGACTGAGGCTGAGCAAGGGTAAGGGACTTGGGCACAAAGTAAGTGTCTGAGGTAGGATTCGAACCTAGAACCCTGCTACTCTGCCATGGGCCTGCCGTCTCATGAGTTTTGAGGCAGGAAAGAGCTTGGCTGGTCTTTGGCGATCCCTGTGTGCCCTGCTATTTCGCAGGGAGCCTTAGCTTTGAGACAGAGGATGGATGGGTGGGCCCTGTGGTCATCATTTCCCTCCCTCAGAACCTTCCATGGCTCGCTATTCTTGCATGCCCGGGTCCCATGCATGTGCCTGGCATTCAGAATCTTTTTCAGGCTGGCGCCCCCTCCCCTCCAGCACTCCATCAGTAAACATTTATTAGAAGCTTCCCTGTGTGCCAGGTGCAGCAGGGCATTGGTGAGGGGGCCTGTTCTCTTGCTTCTCCAATATTCTGCAAATCAACCTACTCAGAAATGAAGCTTTTGATGCTCTTAAAAATCACCTTGGTGGTGAGTACAAAGTCAGCTTTCCTGGGCTTTGTGCTGAGGAAAGCTCCAGGCTGTGTAATTGGCAGCTGTGTCTGCCCTTGTCCTGCCAGCCTCTGAAGGCCTGGCAGGACCTCCAATACAGAGGCTAAGGGAAGACTTTTAGCTTAGTCAGGTTTTTTTATTTGTAAGTTGAGGTTTCTTTGGGGGGAGGGGCAGCAGGGCTCCTAAGTCATAAATTTAGAGTTGGGGGCACTTGGGGGCGTGTGGTCCAGGTACCCTCATTTATAAACAATCTATTTTTAGTTTTCAACATTGACTTTTAGAAGATTTTGAGTTCAGGATGGTGAACAGTCTGATGTAGGCCATGTGTGTACAATTGTATTAAAATATTCCCGCACTAGCCATGTTATGAAACCAAAGGGAAAAACCATGAGAAAGAAAAAAACAAAAAGAGCAAATAGTCTGCATGGCTCTGCATTCAGAGTCCGTAGTTCTGGCAGTGCCCATCATGAATCCTTTGGAGTTGTCCTGGGGCCCTGCATTGCTCAGAAGAGCTAAGTCTTCGCGGTGTGGCCCTCACTGTGTACAGTGTTCTGGATCTGCTCATTTCACTGTGCATCAGTTCAGGTAAGTTTTTCCAGGCTTTTTTGAAGCCCACAGGCTCAGGTGCTCTCATTTTTACCTGTGGTCCAGATTGGTGCAGGGAATTGTCCAAAGTCCTGTGGGTGGTAGGAAGTGGCAGAGGCAAGTCCGGATGTGGGTCCTTTAAAAGCCCCTCTAGGGGTTTTTCTAGGGCTGAGGACTCCTGGTCATCATGACTTGGCTAGTCATGCTGGTGCATCCAGCTGTGGGGGCCTTCAGCCCCAAGGGAGACTGGGAACATTCGCCAAGCCTCTCCTGGAGACAGACTGCAGCTGCCCCAGCTCTACCCTCCAGCCGGTCTCTAGGAGCCATGGGGGGCTTTGAGTGGCCTTTGGGCCGCAGGGTCCCCTCCCCGCCAAAGCCAGCCAGTCATTTGCCCTTCTTCACCCATCTGCCAGAGGGTGGCTCTGGCCACATCGGCCTCTGCTCATTAAACAATGGGGGCTCCCTGTGAAGCCCTTCTGGGTGGCCCCTTGGGGCCCTTCCTGCATTCACTGTTTCCTTGTCCTCTGTAGTCCTGGCTGTGGCCTGCTATACACCATGGCCTGTTTCCATGCTGGGCCCTCTGTCTGGGGAACACCCCATCCTCAGCTCTGCCTCTTCCTTTGGGCCTTCTCTCTAGCTCCACCTTTGCTGGGTGGGCCTCCTTCCCCTGGCATCTCTTCTCTCTGTGTTTTCAGGTGGGCATTAGACCATAAGATCCTGTTTTATGTGGTCTTTGTGCTTTGCCCAGGGCTTGTGATTGATCAGGGTGCTGGGTGGGAGGGGAAGGAAGGGGAAGGGAAAGTCCAGTGCCCTTGGAGGGGCCTCAGAATGTGGAATGCCAGAGCTGGGAGCGGGGCCGGCCAGGAGGTGTTTGCAGGCTGGATCTCTGAAAGAGAAACTGTAACCAATCTACACTGAGTGAGTTTAACCTACATTATTGACATTTCTCCGGCCCCCAACCCTGATCTGCTGTGGTATCGGTCCATTTCTCAGATAAATGTGTTCATTCTAAAAGCAGCTTCAGTTCCGGCAGGATGTCAGCACTGAAAGAGACCTTAGTCACCTGGTCCAGCTCCTTCCTTAGAGGGAGAAGGAAGCCAAGCCTTTGGGGGTCACATAGTCACAGGCCCAGGTCCATCACTTGCTAGAGCAGAGCCCTGGGCAATCTTTTCTTAGAATATTTTTCAGTGCATGGCATTGTAAAGGAAATCCCTTATTTTGAAATGGTTGTGTAATATGTTTTTTAAAGTTCCTGGACCCTGGGTAAGAGCCCCTGATGCAGAGTCATCCTGATGCCTCATTCTTTTTTTTTTGCCTTTTTTGGGAGGGCATTTGGGGTTAAGTGACTTGCCCAAGGTCACATGGGTAGTTTTGTGGTAAGTGTGTGAGGACGTATTTGAACTCAGGTCCTCCTGACTCCAGGGCTGGTGCTCTATTCGCTGCACCACCTAGCTGCCCCCCTGACACCTCATTCTGACTGTCCCTTGTGTCCCTCTGCCCTGCAGGACACACACCCATCCTCCGAAGGGCAGCTTCCCCGTGGGTGTCATTTAAAAGGAATACGTTTTTCACACAGCTTTTTCAGAACCTGTCGCCCCAAATAAAGCCCATCTTCATTGGCCAGTATTTATCAGTTACCTCCAGAGGAACGCTGAGCTCATCAGGAAGAATGTGTAGCCATTAGGAACCTTATTCGGAGAGATGCTTCTGCATAGGAACTTGTATGTGCGCCAGGCCTGGAGTCAGGAAAACCATAATCTGGCCTCAGACACCCACTAGCTGTGTGACCTTGGGCAAGTCCCTTCACCCCCTTTCCCTCAGTTTTCCTCATCTATAAAATGGGCTGGAGAAGGAATGGCAAACCAGTCTCGTATCTTTGCCAAGAAAACCCCAAATGGGGTCACTGAGAGTTAGACACAATTGAAACAATCAAATGACAAATTCATACCATCTGACATGGTCAGAAAACTTAAACCCTGATCCTTTCCTGTGGGCCACAGCTTCCCTCTCACAATCCAGGGGTTAGGGAGCCAGCGTGTCCTGGACACAGTGTAGCCGCGGCCAGGTCCCTGTGGGCAAGGCCTTCGCTGAGAGTTGTGTGAGTGGCATTACTGAACTGGGCCCTGCCATAATGCTGCTGGGTCTGTATCCTTGAGAGATCTGAAAAAGAGGAAAAGTACACGCATGCACACGCTTATTTGTGATGGCAGAGGGTTGGAGACTGAGGGGATGCCCATCCTTGGGGAATGGCTGGCCAAGCTGTGGCATCTCGTTGTGCCGCCACTGTGCCGTAAGGCATGGTGAGGGGGGTGGTTTCAGAGAAACCTGGGAAGACTTAGGTGAGCTGGTGCAGGGAGGAGGGAGCCAGAGCAGGAGACGCAGTGTATCTGACGTGTGCCCTTCTCTCTTTCTAGACTGAATGCTAGGCCGGGGGTCGGAGGCATCCGGTCTCGCATTGGGCTCCCGCAGACCCTCCTTAGTCGGCCAGCACCAGCTTCGAGTTTCCAACAGACATTCGACGCTCGGCAGAAGATCGGCCTCACGGATGCCAGGCAGAAGTTGGGAGTAAAAGATGCCCGGGAGAAGCTTGTGCAGAAAGATGCTCGCTTTCGGATCAAGGGGAAAGTGCAGGATGCCCGAGAGATGCTGAACTCCCGAAAACAGGTTGTGGCACCGGAAAAGGGGACCAAAGTGACTGACGCCCGGGAGAAAATCAGCTTGAAACGGACCTCACCTGCATCCTTGCTGAGACCAGCCACTGGCACGCTGTCTCCCACAATGAAGATCACCAAAACTATCCAGGTAGGGGGATAGAGGGAGGCTGGCGGCCGAGGCCTGGATGCAGGCACTCGGGGCTGCCCCTGCAGGGTCATTGTGGCCACCGGGCTTGGAAGTCTGGACAGGAGGGAAAGGAGAACCTCTGTCCTCGTCCTCCTGCGCATGGGAAACAAAATAAGGGTCTTAAGAACAAAACACACTCAGGTTGAAGCAGTAGTCAGAGGTACCTAGAGATGTAGCCAATCAGTTACTGAACCTTTCTGTATTAAAGACCAGTATAGACCTTCCTCCCCAGTGATCATGCTATGCTCATGCCTTGGGATGGGGTGCACAGAGCCGGCCTGTGCTGAGGTCGAGACGGCGTGGGCTGGAGCCACATGACTGGGGAAGATACCCTGGTTCTTCAGTGGTGTTCCACAGTCTCTAGTTTAGGGGTTCTTGATGGGCTGGCTCCAGGACACCCCCAGTGCAGGGGATGCTGCTGGAACAGGAAGGTTCCATGACCTGCAGGTTTCCTGTAAAAAGAAAGAAGTGCCTTAGGAGCCCATCAGCCTTTCTCCCTCCCTCCTCTTTCTGTAACAGTGAGCAAGTGTGGTCTTTATAATTGTACAGGACTCAGTTAAAAAATACCAAAGAAACCACTTCCAGGTGATGTCCTCAGGTCATTCTGGATCCAGCCCTTTTTAGACTGGAAAAGATCAGCCTTAGCTCTGTGGTCTCCTGTCTGTGCCACAGGATGTGTGTGCCGGACTTCTCAGACCCTCAGGCTCTTCCTCTGTCAGGGACAGGGCTGGCCTCTGCTTTTCCTCTGAGTAAGACTGGTTTGCTTAGGATGTGCCCTTATGCATTATGGGCCGAATGGTAGAGGCTCCTTGGGTTCTAAGCTAATTTCTTCTTGGAATGGGTGTCGCTGCCTCCTAAAGCTCTCCTGAAGTGGTGAGGGCAGATGGTCACTGCTCTGGTCTTGGGCCTGTCGGTGGCTGGTTCCCACTTCCTAGGAGGGAGGGTCACAGCCAGAGAGAGCTCTGAGGACTCCAGAGTTAAGGGCTGCAGGCCCTAGCCCAGGGCAGGGGCTCTGAGCAGAGAGGGCTGAGAACAGAGGTAAATGCCTCAGGCTGCTGCAGGGAGGAGGGTGGGAGCACCCGAGGATGGCGCCAGCCACGGGAAGCCTGCATTCTAAGCCTGTGTCTCAGGTCACAGGCAGGCCGTGACCCTGCTTTTTGTGTAGTCTATGTCTGGGGAGGGTAAGAGCCCCGAGCAGGGGGAGGTAGCCTACTGACCTCCCTGTGCTCCTGGCTTTCACAGCAGAAGGCTGCCCTCCCGATCCTGCCCCATCCAGCTGCAATGAGAATCAACGTGGTCAATAACCATCAGCATAAACAGGTGGGCAGGCCTGGCTTGGTCAGCTGAGGCCACTTGTGGCCATGGGAGGGGAGGCTGGCCTCACTGTCAGCTGACTGAGAGGTTGGGGGGCAGGTGCAGTGGTGTGGGAGGCCCCAGGGCCCAGCAGCCAGCACAGCGCCCCTGGAGGCAGAGCCCAGGGGAGAGGCAGCACAGCCTGGGCAGTCACAGGCACATTTAGGAAGCGCCTACATCACGGGGCCTTGTGCAGAGGAAGGGGAGAAGCAGCTGCTGGGACCGGGTGAGGAGGCTGCTTGGAGAGAGAAGGGCTGGGGTCTGTGGCCTGGCCCCTCCCCCTCCCCTCACACTCTCAACCAGCTGCAACCCTGGGGGGAAGTGGGGTTTATGATCCTTTGCCTTTGAGAAGCACCATCAGGCACACAAACTGTTATGTACTAACCTTATAAAGGAAAGACAGACAGGGCGCTGAGACTAATGGGGCGGGGAGGCTGTGGGAGGGTCCACACTGGGCAGTGGCCTGGGGCAAGGAGCTGGGGGCTGAGTGGGATATAAGGTGGCAGGAGCTGGACAGGGCTTTTTTTTTTTTGAGGGCAATTGGGGTTAAGTGACTTGCCCAAGGTCACACAGCTAGTAAAGTGGCAAGTGTCTGAGGCTGGATTTGAACTTGGGTCCTCCTGACCTCAGGGCCAGTGCTCTATTCACTGTACTACTTAGCCTACTTAGCACTGCCCCCCCCCCTCCCCCCAGGGCTTTGAATGCCAAACATAGTGTTGTGTATTTGCCCCAGGAGGCTGGAAGGAGCTGCTGGGGTTTATTGAGGAGGGGGGTGCCATGATCTGAGCCAGGCTTTGGAAAAATCACCTTAGTGGCTGAATGGAGGCTTGGGGAGACCTGAGAGGGGAGACCTGAGAAGGAAGACCCTCTGCAGCTTTGGCCGTAGTCCAGGCATGAGGTGATCAGGGCCTGCCTCAGGAGAGGAGAACAAGCCTTGGCCCCATCTTGGGTGTCAGCTTAGAGAAGGCTGGGGTCCTGCCCCAGACTGGGATGTGAGGGAGCCCTGTGTGGGCAGAGGGGCAAAGGCTGGGGGAGGTGGCCTCTCAGCTCACAGCACACAGGGTAGAGATATGAGTGGGGGGAGGAACAGGGAAGCCTTGAATGCCAGACATAGGCAGGAAAGAGAGGAGCAGCAGGACCAGTTCAGTTCCCAGGCATCACTGGGTCACTGGGTGAGCCCCTGAGCCTTCACTTTCTCACCTGTAAAATGGGGGTAGAAAATTTGTGCAGCCTGATGAGATGGAGAGAACTCTGGCCTGGGAGTCAGGAAGACCTGGGTTTGTATCCTGCCTCGGACCATCCCTGAACCTCCCTTCTCTCATCTGGAAAGTGGAAATAATGAGCAGTGCTTGGCTGGGTTAGTGTGAGGTTTATGTGAGGTCCATTTAAGTCAATGGATGCCAGCACTGTGTGTGAGGCTGCTGGGGAAATTGAGGCACAGACCTCACAGCCCCTGCCCTCTAGAAGTTGGCCTTGGGTAGAGGAAGCAGCCTGCCCCAGGCAGAGGAGCTGAGGGAGGCCACGAAGCCAGGGCAGCGGGCACTGCCTCCTGGTTTGAGGGCACCTTCAAGAGACCAGCAATGTCACGGTCCTTGGAGGAAAGAGCTTAGAGCCTGAAGTCACTGCTGAGTATCAGGGTGGTTGTTAGGACCACAACAGCCGTGTGTGTGCGTGTGTGTTAGTGGTGTGTGTGTGTGTGTGGTGTGTGCATGTGTGTGCGCGTGGTGTGTGCATGTGTGTGTTGTGTGCGTGTGTGGTGTGTTTGTGGTATGTGGTGTGTGTGAGTATGCGTGTGTAGTGTGCGAGTATGTATGTGTGGTGTGTGCACCTGTGTGTATGCATGTGTGTGCACGTGCGTGTGGTGTGTGTGTGTGTGATGTGTTTGTGGTATGTGGTGTGTGAGTGCGTGGTGTGTGTGTGCACACGTGCGCAGGCCATGCTGTCACCAGGGTCTTGGGAGGCCCGTGTTGGACCCAGACCGGGAGGGCTGCCCCTCCTGCCTCAGTCGAGCAGCCCATGTCCGTGAGCGTCTCTTCCCGCCCTGTTTCAGTCCACGTGTCCTGGCACATCGGGGCAGCACCGATGGCAATTCTTTGTCCTGTCCTTAGAGCCTGTACGATGTAGACGAAGATGACGATACTGCTGCGCCCATAGCCAGCAAACAGATGAAGGTCACCACCACCCCCAGCTTCCTGCAGCACATGGTGAGGGCCCTCAGGGGGCGGGGGGCTCTGACTGCCCTGCTTTGTTGTTTCTCAGCCAGGGGCTTTCAGGGGATAGGTGCTGGAAATCTGGGGGCTCAGCTCTGTGGGAGCAGAGTAAGAGATGGTGTGCGCATCTGCCTTGGGGTCCTTGTGCCCTGCCTGGCTTCATGTGCCTGGCCCTGGGCCGTTCCACACGCCCTGCCCTCCAGACCAGGAGTTGTGGTTCTGGCTCCACAGTGAGATTCTTTGGGAAACACAAGCTGGGGGAATGCCAGCGCCTTGGAAGAAGCTACAGGCTTCCTGTGATTTTCTAGACTGAAGCGCCAGACTCATGGGCTCCTTTTGGAGGGGCAGGCCCGCAGGGCTCAGTGTGCAGAGGGCAAAGGAAGAAAACCAGGCTCCTGCCTGCCTTCCCTGTTGGGGCCCTAAGGGTGACCTGGGACAGACCCCCAATCTGTTGTTAGGCCACGAGGCAGCCTTTAAACCCAGTGACCCGACCAGCCCCAGAGTAAGAAAGCCTCCATCTGACCAGAACCGTTCCTGGGCAGGCAGCTTTTGTCCCAGAGCAGGGGGTTTGCAGGGTCTGTTGGGAGAGGCTGTGGTCTGTCCAGCCCCTTGGGGACACGAGGAAGGCCCCAGGACAGGGCCTTTCTCCCAGCCAGGCTGTGCACTGGCCTCCAGCCTTAAAAAGTAGGAACTTTAGAAACCACATCTTCCTCTTCCTCCTTCGTCCTGCCCAAGGGACCCTGGTCATGGCTCCCACATTCTGTGCAGGGGTCACACAGCCTGTTCTGGTGGTTGGCCTCATGGTTAGGGATGGGGCTGAGATCGGCCCTTTCTGGGACTCCCACCTTTGGTCCTGCCCTGTCCTGGGTGACCTCTCAGGATAAGCCTAATCCCTTTGCCCTGCAGACCTTTCTAGATGGCCGTTAGCCTTCCCCTCCCAAGGCCCAGGGTCCCCAGGCCCCTTTCCCTGGCCCTGCAAGCCCCTATACTGGGGCCCTTCAGAGAGAAAGGTGGCCACTTGCTTGTAGAGCAGGGACTCTTGTTCTTAAAAGTCCTAGGATGAAAAGGCCTAGAATTTGGCTTTCTGTGGCTGAAATAGTGTGGAGCTCCGGGCACTGGGCGGGTCAGGTGTGGTGTCAGCCAGCTGGTTTCAACATGGCCTCCTCTCTGCTTAGGTGGGTCTCAGCGGCTCCAAATTCTCCTTATCCAAGACCCTTCCTCTCACCAAAGTCGTCCAGAATGACACATACACAGCCCTTCCTGCCCCGCCTTCCCCTCTACGGACGAAAGCCTTGACCAACATGTCCCGGACCCTGGTGACCAAGGAAGAACCCCCCAAAGAGATGCCCCCTGCCGAGGTGAGTGCTAGGAGGGAGGTGGAAGGGGTGCCCCCGTCACCTCTGGGGCTCTGGACCAGTCACTTCCCCTCTGTCAAAGAGGGCTCAGGACACTTGGCCCTTCCCTCCCAGGGTTGGATCTGCCTCCCCCCTGCCCCTGACTTGGAGAACAAGGGCTGTGTGGGTGCAAGGGGAGGTCAGAAAGTTGAGGTACAAAGGATCCCTCCCAGGTGACCTTGGGGTAGCTGTACTTGCCTGTCATGGAAAAAGCTGCTTTCACTGCTGCCCACAGCCTCCTTCATCTTCCTTGGCTTGGAGGAAAGTATTGGTGTGTTCTTTTTGTAAGTTCAGTAACACCCCCAGAGCTGGTTGGGAGGAGGCTCAGGGCCTGGCCCCAGCCCCAAGCCTTCTGTTTGCTCAGATGGTTAGAATCCCCAAGGAAAACGAGAGCGTCTTGGGGGCAGAAGACCCGGGTTTGAGTTCTGGCTTTGATATATCTCCTAGAGGCAAGCCTGCTTCTCTGTAAGATGGGAGCATTGTGCTGGTCCCGTCTTCCTTTCTGGATTTTGGAGGGGGACTGCAGTGCCGCCATCTCTGATCACTTGTATTCCCCCCATGGGTTTGCTGCACTCACGTGCCTGCTCCGCCCTGTGACCATCCTGCTGTTGGTGTCACAGCCTGTCTTCAGCCCCCTGGAAGGTACCAAGATGACTGTGAACAACTTGCACCCTCGAGTCACCGAGGAGGACATTGTTGTGAGTACCTTGTCTACCAGAGCCAGGGGAAGGGCAGAGACTGCTTCCTCTGCCACTTCCAGGCTCACCCCCCTCTGCTGTCTCTAGGCTTATACCCGGCCCCCCGCCTCTGCCAGGCTTACATCCTCCCCTCCCCCCACCTCCACCAGACTCACACCCCGCCTCTGCCAGGGGTATCTACCACTTCTGCTGGGAGAAGTTTTTAAGAATCATTTTCAGAACAGGATGAATGGAAAGAGGATGCCAGGGGGGTTAGTCCTGCAAAGCCTGATTTTGCCTGTTTTCATAGACAGACCAGCCGATGGAGTGAGAAGTCAGGGCCCCTTCCTCTCTGGGCAGGGCCTCCCTTGACAGCCCCCCCTCACCTGGCCCTCAGTGGGCCTGGCCTCAGGGTGCCCGGCTTAGTACATGGTCTCCTGAAGCAGCAGGAGGAGAGAATAGATGAATGCAGGGGGCAGGAGGGAATGGGAAGAATCATGTTAACAGGCGCTTCCTGCTGCATTTCCTTTAAACAGTGATGTCAAAGCCCCCTGAATTTGCTGTATATGTTGAGTTTTTGTTACAGTCTCAGAAAAGCCAGGTCTGCAGAGTAGAGATGCCCGTGGGCAGTGGGGGGGAGGTGCTGAGGTCGGCTGATCCGGCTGGGGCTGGGGGAGTCCTCAGTTCTGCTTCTGCTTGGTCTTCCCAGGAGCTTTTCTGTGTGTGTGGGGCCCTCAAGCGAGCCCGTCTGGTCCATCCTGGGGTGGCTGAGGTTGTATTTGTGAAGAAAGAGGACGCCATCACCGCCTATAAGAAGTACAACAACAGGTGCCTGGACGGTAAGCGTGAGCGGGAGAGAAGCCGCTGGCACGGCCTTCATTTCCAAACCCAGAGCCCCCTGGGGGGAGCTCAGCGGCCATGTTCTTCTGGGAGCCCCAAGTCCTGGCCTAGAAGGAGCTGGGGACTCAGGGGCTTGCCTGGTTGGTTTCATTTTTCTGGTGGTCTACATTTCATTTTTTCAAATTACATGTTAAAATGATTTCTTTTTTTACAGTTTTTGAGTTCCAAATTCTCTCCCACTCTCCCCCCTCATTGAGAAGGCAGGCAGGTTTGATAAAGGTTATATGCAGATAGTCATGAAACACATTTCCATGTTAGTCGTGTTGTGAAAGGCAAGAAAAAGAAAGAAAGTAAAGATCAGGCTCGGTGAGTGTGCACTCAGTGGGCAGCATCGCTCTGCGGCTCCTTCAGCCTCGTCCTGGATCGTTGTCGGGCTGACAAGAGCCAGGCATTCCCAGTGCGGCCCTCACTGTGTGCAGCGTCCTCCTGGTTCTGCTCATTTCACTTTGCATCTGTTCTTGTAAGTTCAGCTTTCCTGAGAGCATCCTGCTCACCATTCCTTGCAGCACAGCAGTATTCCAGCGCCTTCTCAGACCACAGCTTGTTCAGCCATTCCCCAGTTGATAGACATCCCTTCAATTTGCAGGTGCTTTAAAAGAAAATCACTATCACTTTCCCACAAATGTCCTCTTCTTTCTCCATCTCCCCCCTCATCCTTGACTAAGAAGCGTGTCTGACTGTGTATGCCTCTTTGTGTACCTCTGCTGAGAGAAGAGACACATTGTGCCCAGTCGTCCTATGTAGGCTGCGTGGGCTCATTGCATTTGACCCACTTTTCATTACTGTATGTAAAAGAAGGAAATTAGGGGCAGCCAGGTAGCACAGCGAGTAAGAGCACCGGCTTCAGTGTTGAGAAGACCTGGAGATTGAATCCCGGGCTCAGACACTTAGCACCCACCCAGAAACACCTGGCCGTGTAACCTTGAGCAAGTTACTTAACCCCGATTGCTTTAAAGAAAAAAAAAAAAGAAGGAAGTTAATCATCCCCTATGGGTAGGCATTCAAATCCAGAGAAGAGGACGATGCCTTTTCTCCTGGGCTGGACACTGTATCTGGTGTCCAGGAGTTGGCATGGCAGTCTGGGGCCAGATCTGGGCTGGGGAGTGGGGAGCCTTGAATGTCAAGCACAGTGTACTTGGGAGGCACTGGAAGGATCCAAAGGAAGATGGGTTTGGACGTGGTGTGAAGGATAGATTGAGGGGAGGGAGAAGAGTGGAGGTGCCTGCAGGGCATAGTGCTAAGAAATCCCTTCAGAGGGGGCTGACCTGGGTTCAAGTTCTGATACTTTGTGATCTTGGGCAAGACCGTTGCCCTCAGGCCTCTGCCTCTGCCTCCTTATTTGTACAGTGAGGAAGTTGCTGGACTTGATGAAGGGCGGCCTGGGAAACGTTCATGGACTTGCCAGCTGATTGGCTGTGGCTGTGACATTGAGGAAGGAGGGAGGGGCCCCAGATGCAGGAGGTCTTAGTTGGGGGCAGAATGAGCAGGGTTGGGGATATGGCGGGACCTCCAGGCAGAGGTGTCCTGATGGTGCTTGGAGCCCAGACGGGCAGTCTTGGGAGTGGTTTGTGGTGACAGTTAAAGCCACTGGTTGAGATCGCCAAGGCAGGGTAGTGGTGTGGTGGGCTCTCCCACCCCCTTCTCCAAACAGATCTAGAACTCACCAGAGGAGGTCCAAGACAAAGTCACAGTGAATCGTTTTTCCAGCCTGGGTTGGTTTAGGGAGACAGGGGCCTCTGGACACTAGAGTCAGGGGAGCACTCCAGTGTCCAGGGAGAGACTGGAGCACCGTAGTTGCCAGATCTGAGTCACAGATCCAGGGCAGAGCGAGGCCAGTGCCTGGGCCCAGGGCTGACATTCAGGGGTGAAGGCCCTGGCCTGTACCAAGAGAAGTAGGTTCAGAAGGCGGTGGCTGTGTGGTTCCGGCTCTTGTTCTAGCTTCTAGCCCAGGTGACAAGCTACAGAGGAATCACCCAAACAAGGGGGAACCTGCAGTTCTGTCCTTTAGAACCCACAGGGCTTCCCAGCCACCTGTTGAAGCAGAGTCCAGCAGCATCTACCTTGGTTCAGAACAGGGGGAACGATCAGACTTTAGCCTGAATCAGACCCCTCTGGGAGCACTGAAGACTCAGGTCCCTGGCCTGCGCTGTCCCTTAGATCCTGGGACAACAACACATTCAGTACAGGACCTTCCCTCCGGAAGTTCTCAGAGTTTGGCTCTAACATCAAGTCTCTAGGCTGGAAGAATGTTCGGACAAATGAAAATCCTATCCTAATGAGTAGGATTAATAATAATTGTCATCACTGATAGCCTGGCAGAGAAGGACAGAATGACTCCACAACATCGACAAGCAACGCCTCAGAGAAAAACACATCCTGGGCACGAACTCAGCCAGAATTCTTGCAAGAAACAAAGCAAGAGTTTTAAATAAAAGAGAGCTAGAGTAAGAAAGGGGAAGAGAAAGAGAGCTATGGATGAAAGAATTGGAAAGGGGATTAACAGTAAAATCCTGTCCAAGCAACAAACTCTGAAAATTAGAATGTATTAAAAAGAAGCCAGTGACTCTACAAGACAAGAAATATTAAAGTCAAAAGACTGAAAAAATAAAACGCAAGACAGTAAAAACAACTGATCTGGAAACACTGAGACAAATTAAGAATCATTGGATTATCTCAAAAAAAAATCCAGATGAAGTGGGAAGAACCTGCCAGTCACCTCTTGAAAACTCGCTGGAACTTTGGAGCCAAATGCCCAGCTCCCTGGTTTAAGGAAATGCTTCAGAGCCAGAAAGAATTCTGGTGCTGAGGAGGCGGAGTCAGCATCCCAGGCGATTATGCAGACGCCACTAGGAGGCAGCAGAGAGCTGAGAAGGCCTAGACTGTGGGTTTGTTGTGGCCAAGAACTGCCCAGCAGAACTAGGGAAATGTCCCCTGTAGGGAAAGAAATGGGCTCTTAAGGAAAATTTAGGACTCCAGGCATTCCGGATCAAAAGGTCAATGTGAAGGAACGCTCCAGAAGGCATCAGCAAGGACAGATGATGTTGCAGGATAGAGAGGTGATGCCCAGTCTTTGTCAGGGGTCATCAGTGAGCCAGGAGGTTGGGCCTGCTTCTGTTCTGTCTTGATCTTAAGAGTGGAAGGAGAGAGGAAAGGAAAGTCAGGAGAACTCTGCTATAGCCAGGGGACACAAGCAGACATCTTGTACAAATGGGGAGGGCGGTGGGAGGTGGGGGGGGGACATGAAGAGCTGATACTTGGAAGTCATTCTTATCTGGGCTCGTCAAAAAATACACACACACAGGTTTGGCTGTAGAAATACATTTCAGCAAGGAAACGGAAAGGACAGAAGGGGGAGGGGAAATTAGAGGGACAGTAGATTAAGGAAATAGGCCTAAGCAAAACAGACGTGAAAGATGAGAATTCTTGGAGGTGTCAAAGAATTGGAAAGTGAGGGGCTGCCCATCCATGGGGGAATGACTGGTTTTAGAGGAACTTGTATGAACTGATGCGAAGTGAGGTGAGCAGAACCAGAAGGGTCCATACAATGACAATGCTGATAAAGACTTGAGAGCCCTCCACAGGCTCCTGATGAAGCCTGCTGGCCACCTCCTGACAGCAGCGAAGGATGGGGCCAGTGTGATCTGTTTGCTTAACTATACATGTTTGTAATGTTTTTTTTTTCTTCTTCTCATATAGATGAGGGGAGGTTTTTGTTGATTGAAAAAAATATATATTTAAAAAAACAGATATTTCCAACATGGTGAGAGTGTAGCAGAGACCATAAAGTAAGTGCCAGGCTCCAGATTCCCATCTGACTTCGGCTTTGCCCATTGGCTGATTCCATCCCCATTCTGAGCTTCAACTTTCTCGTCTGAAATGGGCAGCTATTGCTGCATGCCTGCCCCCAGTGGTGGCTGTAGATGTCGGTGTCAGGGTTCAGATACACAGAGAGCAGCTTTGGGGAACCAGATGGTTCTTAGCCCCTCTCTCCCTTCCTTTCTTACTTCCTTAGGCCGTCTCCTCTTTGTAGGGAGACTTGGATCTTTTCCTTTTTCTACCCCGAGAGCACAAGCTTTTCTGTTTCCCACCCATGACTGAAACAGCCTGGCCATTCCATAGGCCCGAAGCAGCTGGCTTCTCCAGTTGTGTGGTGACCCAGCGAGTCTCAGCTTTGGCTGTTGGCCCAGCTCAGACACTGTGAAGGCCCGGCCTGGCCTGTGCAGAGCTGCCAACATTGTCTTCTGTCTGGCTTTCAGGGCAGCCAATGAAATGCAACCTTCATGTGAACGGCAGCGTTATCACGTCGGACCAGCCCATCTTGCTGTAAGTATCCAGGGAGGGCAGCTGGGCAGGATGTGCATGGCCTCCGCTTGTGTCCCTGCCAGCGGAGAGTGTGGGCTCAGGCTCCTGCAGGGAGATCCTACCTGACAGTGTAAGGACCCCCTGGAAGTGAGTTCAAGTCCTGGCTTGGCCATTTTACTACCCAGGTGACCTGAGACAATTCCCTTCACTCCAAGTCAGTCACCGATCACAGTGTTTGAGTTGCTTTGTCAGAGGCCTTCCTGCCCTTCCTGCTATTGAGCAGTTTGCTGACCTCTTGGATGAGTGTTCACTGGGGCACCTAACAGGGATGGGCCAGAAGCTCCCAGAGCCAGGCCAGGCTGGAGTTGTGCATTAGAAGCAGTGAGTGGTGCACTGGGCTTTGAATTAATGTCCTTAGCCTTTATTTTAAATGCTGTCTACGAGAGCACTGGATGGCACAGTGAGCAGAGCCGGACCTGGAGTCAGGAAGACCTGAGTTCACATCTGGCCTCAGACACTGACTGGCCATGTGACCTTGGGCAAGTCACTTCACCCCATTTGTCTCATTTTCATCATCTGTAAAATGAACTGGAGAAGGAAATGAGCAACCATTACTCCAGTATCTTTGCCAAGAAAACCTTAAATGGGGTCATGACTACATGACCAACAAAAACTGTCTGCAAAGCACTTTGCATTGTCCCCTTGATCTTCACAGTAGCCCTGGCAGGTGGAAACAGGCCATTGCGATCCTTATTTCACAGATGAGGAAACTGAAACTCAGGTTAAGGGACTGGCCCTCCCCGCGCTTGCAGACAGAGCTAGCCAGTGTCCCCATTTTAGGCCCAGGGCTGTCTCCATTCTGCCACATTTGATGAATCCTTTCAGGAATCATCCCAAGGAAAGGCCTGGCCAGTTTCCATGCGGAAGGTTTGCAGCTGGGGTCAGCCTGTGGTCATTTTTCTCAGCCAGGCTGCCTTGTCCCCTGCCCTTGCCAGAAGCAGCCCCGAGGGCCCACTCTCTCAGGGCCCTCCTTGTTGGGCCTCCTTGTCCTGCCAGGAACAGCCTTGGGTCACTTGAGCCCCTTCACGGGAAATCAGACCAGGAAGGGCCCTCGGAGAGTTTTGTTCCAGCCTGTTCTGACCTGTGGCTTCTGCCTCTGCCTCTCTTGCCATCGGCCCCAGTGAGAGGTGGGCAGACAAAGATTGCCTTTCCCTGAATTGTTAGATATGACCCACCCATCTGTCCCCCTTTAAGTCTTTTCCCAGGCTGGAGAGGCAGGGGTGTGGTGTGTGCCCTGGCCAGGTGTGCTGCCCTGCCTTGGGATCTCCTCCTTCCTGTCTGTGCCTCATCTCCTGGTCAGAATCAGAAGTCCCCCAGGAGTGGGCCAGCTTGGACTCTTAGATTGGATATGTGAATCCCCTGCCATGAAACGTGGGCATTTTTAGTGGAATTTTCCCGCTGCCTGAAGTATAGGCGCAGCTTTTCCTGTTCCAAGGTCCCATGTTTAGCTTGGTATCTGTGAGCTCAGAAGGGCTGTGAGCTTGTCCCTGACCCTTTGGCCTTGTGGGTGGCAGCCCACTCCCCAGTGGAGCCCCCTCACCCGCTAAGTGGGATCCATGAGTATGGAAAAATGGCCTGTAGAGGCCTCCCCCCAGCCTGCTCTGATCCACAGAATCAGGGCCAGCCATTCTCCCTGGGTTAGGGCTGGAGATCAGAAGGTTGGGATCTGAGGCCTGATCCTTGCAGGCCATGATGGAGCCCTCTCTTCCCTCTGGGCCAGGACCTGAGGGCGTGGTGGGTCCATGGCTTACTGGGGCTCACCAGGGCTTGCCTCTCCCTCTCCCCTCCAGGCGACTCAGTGACAGCCCATCAGTGAAGAAGGAAAGTGAGCCTCGGAGGTTGAGTTCTGGTGCCTCATCTCACCCGCCCGCAGAAGTGGACCCTGACACTATCCTGAAGGCTCTCTTCAAGTCTTCAGGGGCCTCAGTCTCGGTCCAGCCCACGGAATTTAAAATTAAACTTTGAAAAGGGAATCTGGGCTGCCAGAAGGCCGGAGAGGAGGGAGGTGCCGGCTGCCTGGCTGGCCCCTGCGCTTTGTCAGACACAGGCCTGTGGTGACCTTGGCAGTGGCCCGCAGGCTGCCACATGGGCAGAGTCCACGGGAGCCCATGCCTTTCTCATGGGACCGCACTGGCACTGGCTGGCTGTGGGTGGCACTTTCTGTACTCACGCCCTTCCCTGTACCATAGTGTTTTCTTTAGGGTGTGTTACCTTTTCTCCTCTCTTCTTCCCTTCCTTTTAGTTGGGGTTTTCACTTCGTTTTGTCAAGTCTATCCCTGTCAAGTTCTTATCTCTAGGCCAGAGGTTGCCCTGGGATTTGACCCTTACTCTTGGCTGTCCAAGAGGCCCCTCCCTCTCAGGATGAGCCAGGGAGATGGAGAGGAGGCTCCTTCTCCAGGCTTCAGGCTTACCCCCTTCCCACTCCTCTGGGAAAGAGGTCATCTGGGGCTCCTGCTGCTAGTGGGAGCCGCAGGTGGTGGGTGGGGAGCCAGGGGACACCCATCGGGGCTGGAAGGAGCCCTGTCCCATTCCCACGTCCCTGTGGCTCAGATGATCCAGAGCTCAGCCTCAGTGCTGAGAGGGCCCAGGCCGGTCCGGCTCGGGGCCTTACTGCAGGCCTCTCTCGTGCTCCAGACGTGGCCCTGCCTTCTGCCTTTCCACCTCTTCCCAACCTCCACAGAAGCCACATATGCTAGACCTTCAAAGCTAGAGTTGGGTCATCTGTGGCCTGGGTCCAAGCCGGAGCACGTGGCCAGCCCCTCTCCAGGCCAGAGGAGTGGGATGTCACGTTGGCCGCTGTCCTTTCCTGCGCCTCTAGCCAACTGCGCTAAGAGCTCCACTTCCTTGGCCTGGAGGAGGGGAGCTTGAGGAGTGCTTGTGAGGTGAAGCTGCCCAGGGCCGGCCTTCTGAGAAGAGCCTCCGGCCACCTCAAAACCAGCCAGGCATCTGAGGCCAGACCCGCCCAGGGCGGCCCAGGAAAAGGAGCTGGCCACAGACTCATTTTTCTCTCTGTAGCTTTCAAATTCCCCAAGGAAAAGTTGAAGAGGGACCCAGTATTGGGGAGGCCTTGCAGGTTGGCTCAGTCTGGCCAACGTCTTCCCTTGGGTGTGAGTGGCCGCATTCCTTCCTCTCTCCCTCACCAAACCCAAGGACCTGCTTCCCAGGAAGGGGCTGGGCTTTGGTTTGAATTGGGAAGCCTGGGGTGGAGGAAAGCGGGTGGCCTCGGCCTCTTCTTGGTCCCGTCCCCCCTTTTGGTCACCATCTGTGTCTTGTTTTGTTTGGAGGGAGAGGGAGGGGCATCGAGTCAGAAAAGACTATGTATTCACCTGTTTCTGAATAAACGTTTGTTATACCTAGAGCAGCCCGGTGGTTGTCTGAGGCTTGGCTCTTGGCTCTGTTCGCTTCAGAGCCCTGTTTGAACATCCTGGACAATGTCCCGGGACAGGTTTGGAGCATCCCTGGTCCCTCTTTCTTCCAGTTGATTCCCCTCCTTGGGCCTCAGTTGCCTCATCTGTCTCTGGCCAGCTAGGAAGTTGTGGAAGCAGAGAAGGCACACCAGGAAGGCGTGGTTCCCCTATGGAACTCCGCATGTCTTTGAGAACCTCTCTTAAATCAGGCTCTCGCCACGAGAACGCCCAGACTTACCTGGGCCTTGGGCCTCGACGTCTACAGACGTCCCCTGCTCGCTACTCCAGGGAACGTCCTGGAAATGAGCCGGCCACCTCCTCTGGGGGTGATAGGGCCGACAGAATTCCCAGGAGCCTCTGAGTGGGGGGTGCCCTATAAAATGCTGGCAGCTAACGGTTACCACGCCCTGACCCTCCGCATCCGAACTCAGGATTCTAACATTGGTGGTGGGGAAGAATCTTGATCCAAGCCCTGGTTCCTCCAAGATCTCCCAGCCCCGGGCTTAAAGCATCCAAAAGCTGCCTGCTGACAAGCTGGAGACAGGGTTAGGCCCCGGGAGGCGTTAGCATCGAGGGCTGCCGAGGGAAGATGGGACTAGCTGGGCTTGGAAGGGAGCCCAGGAGGGCGCGGTGCGAAGTGAGGAGGGGGCGGCTAGCGGGCGAGGGCGCCGGGCCCGGACGGATTCCGAAGAGCTTTACGGGCCAAACTGGGTTTGAGGCGGAGCCCATTCTGGAGGGGGCAGAAGGCTAGGCTGGAGGGAGAAAGGCCCGGACGGGGGAGGTGGTGCAGCCAGTGCCGGCTCCCTCCGGGTCGCGGGCGCCCGACCTGGCTGCCTGTCAGCGCGCAGCAGGTGCTTCAGAGAGAGAGACATCGTTTGGATGTGCTGTTTGAGCTGCCCACGGGCCGGGGCGCAGCCCGCGCTCCCTTGGTGACTGCCTTCTCCGTACCTCGGCTGGGAAATGGGCGCAAACATGTGCGCTCCAACCCCACGCGGCTCAGTATCTGTAGTTTGTTTAGTTTTCAGCGCTCACTTCCATGAGCTGAGAGTAGGGCAACTGGGGCTGAGTGACTTGCCCAAGGTCACCCAGCTGGTTTGGTGCTACGTGCCTGAGGCCGCATTTGAACTCCGGGGCCGGCGACGCTATTCTTAGCGGCCCCCCTTCCGTGAGCCTTGGAGTTTCCAACTTTCTTCCCCTCCCCAAGACGTCTCCACATACGCTCATGTTAAACCTATTTCCACATTACTCACGTAACGAATTAGGACCAATGAGGAGAGCCACGAGAAAAAAAAACGAGACAATATTGTAACTCCTAATAAAGATCATTGTTACACTCGCTCAGCTCAAAGCCCGCCCCAAACTAGGGCTCAGCGCACACGTGGCTAGGGCAGGAAACGGGCGGCTGTATCTTTAACGGCTTCCTCCCCCTTCCCCCACCCCCCATCACATGACGCGTCAGGAACCACCTGCTCTCCTTACGTCACTTCCTGGAAGCCGTCCCGTCTCCTTTTGCCTTGTCCTTTTTCATTGGTCAATTACGAACTACGACTCCCAGCAGCCCTCGCGCTGTATCCCATCATGGCGGCGGGCAAGAAAATGTGTGTGAAGGAAAAGACTCCGGAGGGGCCTCCGAGTCCGCCCGGATACAGAGGTGAGATCTGAGGGGGGGATCCGGGCCGCTCCCTTCCCGCGAAAGGAAGGGGCAGCAGGAGGGCAGGTCCCGCGTGGGGGACGGCGCCGGGCAAAGGCGTGGAGACGAGAGCTGCCGCCCTCGCGGTGTGCGTCTGGGCGGGCCCTTGTCCGGCGGGGGCCCGGAGGGCCTCGGGGAGCGCCCCTGCGCTTCCTAGTAACTGCTCCTGGAGGGGACGGAAGAAGCGCGAGCTGGGGGGGAGGGCCCTGAACGCCGGCCTGGCTCTTTGGGCGGGGCGGGTCTGGCGCGCGGTGTAGACGCGGCGGGTGTCTCTCCCCGCAGCCCTCCCCATCAAGTTCTCCCGGGAGCAGGCCTCCTCACACTTCCTGTACGTCCGAGAGCACCGGGTCCGAGGGGGCGCCAGGTCGCGCTGGCCCCCGGAGCGCACCCTCTTTGTCCTCAACGTCCCCCCCTACTGCTTGGAGGTCAGTGAGCCCGAGGGCCCGGGTGCGAATCCCGCTCTGAAAGGGAGCAGCCTGAAGCTTTCCCAGCGGGGGTTGGGGGCCCAGCGCAGGGTCTGGGAGCGGTCAGCATTTATTAAGCCCCTGCTGTATGCTGCACCCCCAGCACGGGAGGCCATTCCTGACTCTCCCTCCCGCACACGCAGGGCTGCCTGGCGCGGCTCTTCTCCGTCTGCGGCCCCGTCCAGTCGGTGCATCTGCACGAGAAGCCGGAGGCCGGGCAGCCGCCGCAGGAGCCGCCGTCCGCGCAGTTCTGCCCAAAGCCTGAGCCGGGCTTCCAGGTGGCCTACGTGGTGTTCAGGACCCCTGCTGCGGTGCCCAAGGCCACGGCCCTGCGGGGGCCTCTGGTCATC
>NW_027185720.1:6483821-6495766 GCF_028583685.1 Petaurus breviceps papuanus | reverse complement strand
CGCCCCGCCTCCTGGGACCTCCGTGTACGCCCCGCCTGCCCCCGGCGTCAGCACTCTGTAGGGGGCCGGTCACGTTGCCCGCAGCCCCACGGGTGGGGGCCCAGCCAGAGCCCCCGGAGTGCCCTCACAGCTGTCCCGTTCCACCCCCAGGGCTTCCAGGTGGCCTACGTGGTGTTCAGGACCTCTGCTGCGGTGCCCAAGGCCACGGCCCTGCGGGGGCCTCTGGTCATCTCGGCCCAGAGCCACCCGGTGAAGACTGGCATCGAGAGTCAGTGTGGAGGGGTGCGGGAGGGGGGCAGCGGGGACCCGGGGGGGGGGGGGGGGCCTGGCGCTGCTTTTGTCCCTCACTGTGGCCCCCTTCCCAGAGTGGGCGGCTGACTACGCGGACTCCCTGGTGGACCCCGAGGCCCTGCGGCAGGAGGTGGACAAGTTCATGGCAGATTACGACAAGAAGATGGCAGCGGTGCGGCTGCTGACCGGCGCGCTGGGGGGGGGGGGGCGGGGGCCCCCCGGGGCCCCGGGCGGGGGGGGGGGGCGGCCCCCGGGGAGGGGGGGGGGGGGGGGGGGGGGGGGGGGCCGGACATCCCGCCGCGGCGCTAACGTGGGGCGTCCTGCAGGAAGATGCCAAGGCAGAGGCCGAGGAGGGCGTCCCGGATGAGGAGGGCTGGGTGAAGGTGACCCGCCGAGGCCGGCAGCCCGGCCTGCCCCGCGCCGAGGCCGCCAGCCTGCGCCTGCTGGAGAAGGAGAAGCGCAAGAAGGCCCGCAAGGAGCTGCTCAATTTCTACGCCTGGCAGCACCGGGAGACCCAGAGGGAGCGTGAGTGGGGCTGGGCCGATGGGTGGGGGGCAGCCGAGGGCCGCCCCGGGCCAGCCCTGACCTCCCTCTTCCTGCCTCCACCCCAGACCTGGCCCGGCTGCGGAAGAAGTTCGAGGAGGACAAGCAGAGAATTGCCCTGCTGCGGGCCCAGCGCAAGTTCCGGCCCTACTGACTCAGGGGCCAGGCCCCGCGAGGACCGGGAGAGCAGTGAGCAAAATAAAGGACAGACAGCCCTTCTACCCAGTTGCATGCATGGTCCGTCGGCAAGGGCCGGAGCCCCCAGACCCACCCAGGACGCCAGTGGTGCAAGGAGTGAAGTTTTATTTGTCAGGCTGTGCCAGGTGTCCCTGTGGAGGCCGAGGCCCCAGGCTACAGGTGGGCCTGGATGTCCCTGCTGTTCTCCAGGAAGGGGCCCACGATTCTGGCCACGCGCTGGGGCTCCTGCATGTGCACGTAGTGACTGCCGGGGATCTCCACGTAGTGGTAGCGCTGGAGACAGATGCCTGCTGAGTGCCATCCCCTGCCCGGAAGGCCCCACCTCCCCCTGCCACCCGTGCTAGGCCATCTCACCTCCTTGCAGATGGACTTTAAAACCTTCAGGATGCCCTGCATCGATTGATATATTTGGGCCTCTTGGACTGGGCCCTCTTGGACTTGGCGGTAGTAATTGAAGCCTTCAGTGGCCCTGTGAGAAGAGAGATGGCTGGGTCCGCTGGTGGGGGGGGGGGACTTTCTGCACAGGGAGGGCCCAGGCTGGCCTGGAGGCTGGGGTCTCCACCCGCATACCTAGGATGCCCAGGGCCAGCCCATCCATGAGGGTGTCCATGGACTCAGCCTCCCTGCCCCCTGGGCCCCAGGGAGGGGCTGGTCACACTTACTTCACCATGAGGATTCTGGCCTGGATTTTCTTGCAGAAATAGTTCAGGCTCTCCTTGCTGATGAACTCGATGTGATTCTCTGGCTGGGGTGGGGCAAACAGCGGAGGCCTGAGTGCAGACCCTCCTGGATACCCCTGGAGGCTGGGATGTGTCTTTGGGTTGGACCCTAAGACAGGAAGCATCTACACCAGGCATAGAGGTTTGCCAGGCACTTCCTGGGTCCTCACAACTTGGGGGGGGGGGACACGCAGTTTGTCCTGTTTTACAGTTCAGGAATTGAGGCAGGCAGAGGTTTCCTGACACCTGAGAGTAAGTCTAGGTAAAGTGCCTGAGGCAGGATTCAAGCACAGATCTCCTTGACTCCCACCTCCTACCTCCTGGGCTTCCCCAACAGGGAAGAGAAGAAAGCAGAGAAGCTTCCCAGCCCCAGGACCCTTGGGGGCAGGGACCCCTCTGTGGCCTAAGCCTGATAGAGGCTGGAGTGCCGGGTTTGAATCCTGATGGCCACTCCCTGGAGATGTAACCCAACCCAGGTTCAGTATCCTGTGGGAAATGTAGGGGGATAGATAATGAAGGTGGCTAGTACATGGTCAGGAAGACCCAAGTTCAAATTCAGCCTCAAAAAAGTACTCCCTTGTCATGTGGCCCCTATTTGCCTCAGTCTCCCCATCTGTAAAATGGGGAGAGTATCAGTGCCTGCCTCCGGTAGTCATAAGGATGAAAGAGATGATTTGGGTAGGGGCTGTCTCCGTGGTCCCTTCCAGGTCTAGCCCAAGCATGTGACTCATCCAAGGTCACCAGCTAGTGGACAGCTGGCCCTGGGCAGGGCAGGACCACCCCAGGCTCTGGCTCATCGAGCTCTTCCCCCCCAGCCCCAAGATGGGGCTGTTCCCATGTGGGGGGGGGGCAGGGCGCTCACAATCATGGGGGGGGGTCTTGGCCCTTCTGCACCCCACAGGTCAGAGGGTTTGTTACATTTAGAATTGGTATTTTATAAGGGAGGGATGAAGCCCCTGGTGGCTCAGGGGTCCACACCTGCAGCTCTTTTCACCGGGCCCCTTGACCTTGGGAGAGTGGACACACCCTCCCTGTGGGCAGATGGCAGCCACTCTCTCCACACTTATTAGTGTGGGCTGCCCAGGCCTGTTGGAGGCCTGGAGACTGTCTGGTTGGGGGGGTCCCAGTAGAGCGGATGCTCTCCTTTTCAAGGGGCTGGGGCAGGTCCAGGCCAGAGTTCGGTGCCTGGCATTCAAGGCTTGGTGATCTCAAAAGCCACCAGCCTCATCTCAACATATGCCATACGTTTACAAAGCACTGTCTGTGCCTTGGGCCATGAGATGGCCAGGCCAGGCCAGGAGCAGACTAAGGGGCCCACAGCTTCCAGATTCTTTGGAAGAAGTTCCTCCCCTCCCTGCCTGCCTAGGTCCGGTCTCCCATCTGCCCTTGGACTCAATTCTCAATTCAAACGGTCCTTTGAATAAAGCTGTTTATTTTTTGGCTGGGGGGGAGGGAGCAGTCTAGGCCTGAATCCTTAAGGGTGTGGCCAGACCTGGTGGCAGCAGATGGGATAAGAGTGAATGGGAAAGGAAGAGAGACTTGGGATTTGGAGGTTGAGAAGGCCAGACTCCTAGGGGCAGAGGTCATCCAGTCTGAGGCCTCCCTTTTCATAGATGGGGAAACTGAGGCCCAGAGAGGGGAGGTGGCCTGCTTTTCCTGATCTTTCCCCCACGAGGGGAATGGAGCTATTAGAAAGGGGGGCCGGGAATATTGAACCATGTGGAAAATGTCAGGAGGTCCCTGCCACCTTGGGGGCCCCTAGGAAGTGCCTGGGAGGCCTGAGGGCTGAAGCTGCTGGTCCTGCCCCTGCCTCCCCGTCATTCCTGGAATAAGGAAGCTTGTCCAGTCCCGGGCTGGCCATGGGGCCTTTCCATCTGCCCTGCTGCTGTACGGGAGCTCCTTGCATTTGTTAGGCACTTACTGTGTACTAAGGGATGGAGGGCCAAAGAGAACACAAACTCCCTCCCCCCAAAGGGGGGAGATGGTAGGGAGAAGTGGGTCTGGCCAGAGCTCAGGGGCTTAAATGCGCATTCATTCATTCCTTTGTCAGCTCAAACCCAGTATCGCCATAACCCTCACACACCCCCACCAGCTCCCTGCTCTCACTTTCCCATTTCTGTTGGTCGTACCCTTGTTCTTCCTGACCTCCAGGCTAGAAAACCAGTGGTCAAGGGGCACAAGGGACAGAGGACTGACAGAGTTCAAATCTGGCCTCAGATGCGTATTAGCTGTGTGACTCTAGGCAAGTCACTTAACCCTGATTGCCTTAGAAAGAAAAAGAATGCTGTGGCCAGCCTAGATTTGCCATTCTTGGTCAGTCCTCCATGCCAGTTGCTGCTTCTGAAATCTCTCGCTTGGCTCAGTGCGTTGCCAATCTAGGAGGCCTGGATACCTGCCCAGGACGTCCTTGGGCATTTGGCCCCACTGGATTTCTCCACTTCATCCTGGACATTACTCTGCCCTATAAACCTCCCCGTGGCCTTCCCTCATCACTCTTTGATTCCTGACCTCCCCCATCTCCAGCCTTCTGCATCCTTGTGGTTGGTACTACACAATTAAGCTCCGAATTCAAGCATTTGTTTTTATTTTTAGAGGCAATCTGAGTTGTGATTTGCCCAGGGTCTTGGAGCTAGTAAGTGTCTGAGGACAGATTTGAACTCAGGTCTACCCAGCTGCCCCTGATTGAAGCATTTAACACCTACTATGTGCCATCTGAGATACCAAGAGGAAAGCGAAAAGCGTTCCTGCCCTCAAGAATCGTCCGTCCTGGGGCGGGGGCAGGGAGAAGTCTTGGATTTCCCTCCCTCTTCTCCTTCAGGGTCAGTCATGGGCCTGGGCCCAAACCGTCCCCTCTTCTCAGTTTTTCTGTTGCTATCGAGGGCACACTCATCCTTCCAGCCCCCCAGATGTTCTCCCTCAATCCAAAGAGCCAGTCAGCTCCATGGTCTCATAGCTCCTCCCACTGATGGGGTGCCTGGGATATAGGTCAATTTGTGGAACCAGTTTGTAAAACCAGTCTGCAGTTGTAACTGCAGTTTGTATAATTGTAATCTGTGAAATCCCTTTCCCAGCCTCGGGCTCTGCCCCTTCCACCTGACCTCACTTGGCCTAGGCAACACCTTGTGACTCCTTTGTTCTTGCCTCAGGTCTCCTCCGGTCTGGCCCAAATACTCCTTTGTTCTTGCCTCAGGTCTCCTCTGGTCTGGCCCAAATCTCATCTAAACGATCTATGCACTAAAGTCACAAGTTCCTCTGGGTCAGCCCTAACCTTTGTCTATGCACTGAGGTCCCTCCCATCCGGTCAGCCCTGACAATGGCAGCCCTACCCTTTAAAGGTAAAAGCCTGTACCCCTCTCACTCGCTGGTGCCCTAAAGGACTCATGAATCATAACAATAAACTTCTACAACTCTCACTCCAATTCAGCCTGAGGCCTTGAATTCTTTCCAGGCGCTATTGCAGGTTTTCTGGTCTTAGATAAGATCAGAATTCCTGCTGAACCTAGAGGGAGCCATCCCTCATCACCACCACAACCTTCATCAAAGCCGATCCTTTCCCTCCGCTTTCCTAGCTACCGCCCTGGTCGGCCGTCCTCAGGTCGCCCCTGACCCAGTGTTCGATAGGCATTTATTAAGCACCTACTGTGTGGGGATACAGAGACCCAGAAAAGGTCATTCCTGCCTTCTCGTGAGGTGCTGTCAGTGCATGGGGGGAGGGCACCAGCCCCTAAGGCCCATGTGGCCATGTCACATTCAATTCCCATGGCTCCCTATTAACTCCAGGATCCAACATGCATGTAACGGCCCACACACCTCAGCTCCAGCAGACTGTGTGTGGCAAGCCCTCACAAACTGCCACAGCCAAACAGCTGCTGGCCATTTCTCGTTCCTGACACAGGCCTGACCCCTACTCACTTTTCTTGGAATCTCTGTTTAAACACAGCCTCCTACATGAGGAAGAGGGTCAGGAGGACCTGAGTTCAAATTCAGCCTCAGACACTTCCTATCTGTGCGACCCTGGGCAAGTCACTTCACCCTGCCTGCCCCAGTTTCCTCATCTGTAAAATGAGCTGGAGAATGCAATGGCAAACCACTGCAGTGTTTCTGCCAAGAAAAGCCCAAATAGGGTCACAGAGAGTCGGATATGACTGGACAACAGCCTTTACCTGTACTGGACAGGCTTCCCTCTAGGAGACTCCTTCAGAGCAGGGATTGGTTTGGTTTCGGGTCTTTTTAGGTCTTTCTCTTCGTGTTCCCTAACACCCTTCCCCCCCACCCCCCCATGGACTTTCCTCATTGGGAACAGTTTTTGGTTTCAGGAGAAAGGGAAGATGAGAACTCACCAGGCCCAGCCTCCGGTCTCTGTTCATCACCAAACCTAAAGAGTCCAGAACAAAGACAGCGCCTTAGTGGGAGGAGCCGAGAATGTCCATTCTTGGCAGTTCCCAAACACATGGCTTTGGGGGCAGTTTCTGGACATTATTAGTTCATTTGAGTCTAACAAGGCTTCTGTGTGACTGCCATGTGACTCCCCAGGAATGAGGGCTTCCAGATTCTCCTATTTGGAGGCCATCTGGGTGGCCAACTTGGCAGCTGGTACAGACTCCAGATGGACCCATAAGCCCCATTTTACAGAGAAGGAAACCGAGGCAGGGTTCTGGGAAAGGACTTGGCCAAGGTCACACAGCTGGGAAGCATCTGAAATGAACCTCATTTGCTCATTCCTCATTCCCCTCTTCACAAGCTTCTGGGGACAGAAGACTCAAGTGTGGCCATACCCTTTTTGGAGCAAGTTTGGATTCCACAGATGCCCCCACCCTGCACTTCCTGCCTGGGTTGTGGCCAGCAAGGGGGCTCTCTGACCTTCTGGCACCTTGGTGGTTCCTCTCTCCAGCAAGAGCTTTCCACACTCCTCACCCACCTGTGGGTTGTTCTTTAAAAAGCTGGGGAAGGCAAAGGAAGCATTGGGGAAATTGGGGGGAAGGGGGAAAGGCATTGTATCGTGAACACATTAAGGGGGGGGGGAAGGAGGCATTTCTGGGAGAAAAGGAGACAAACACTATTGACCACAGCGTCCAGAAATGAAGAAAACTGATGCTGTGATCCTAGTAACTGACGAGGGGACACCTGCCTCAGCGGACAAACAGGTGAAATCACATGTGTGTGACAATGTGGGACAGTGGGTGTATGACTGTGTGTGTCCCACAGGTGGGGAAACAGTGCTTAGCACAAAGTATTTGCTGAATGATTGACTGACTCGAAAATCCAGAGAAATGGAGAGAAAACAAGCCCAGCCCGGCAGGAGTGCCCGAGTGTGTCAGGATCTGGGGGAGTGGGGGCGGGGACGGCTTAGGACACTGGCTTTTCAAAAGAGAAAAGACTGAAGGGAAGCCTCTCTTCCCCTTCCCCAAGGACCCTGCAGCTTTCAGGGACGCTAGTGTCTCGGCAGCTCAGCCCCAGAAACCTCCCCTCCCTACCCCACTTCCCAGGACCCCGCCCCCTCCTTCCCTCCCAGCCTCAGGACCCCAACTCCCGCATCCCTCCCCCTGTTAAGTTCCAGGACCCCATCCCACCCTCAGCCCCAGGACCCCACCTCCTCCCATCCCCAACCCCAGGACCCCACCTCCTCCCATCCCCAGTCCCAGGACCCCACCCCCTCTCCCTACCTCTGCAGCATCTCCTCGGGGCTGACAGCCTTGCCAGGTTTGTGCTGCTTGGCTTCCACCTGAAACACGTGCTCAATTCTGCGCCGTTGGTAAGTCAGCAGGTTGTGGATCTCCTGGAGGGTGCAGATGGGTGCGGGCAGGTGTGAGGGCACGGGCGAGCTCGAGCCCGCCTCAGCCTTCCCTGCTCCTGGCCAGCCTGCCCTTCACAGGCTTGCGCTCATTCCCATAGCCAGGGGCTGGGATGGTCCATCAGACTCCCCAACCCTAGCAGCCCTGGCAACGGAGCCCTGGGCAGGGGCAGGCTGGACTCCAGGCCAAAGGCCACAGCGGCCAGCCGCCAAAATGCTGCCTGGTGGGAAGGGATGAGTTGTCCTTCCCCTGAGAAACATGAGAAGTAACCCTGCCAGCCAGGACCCAGTCAAGTTGAGAGAAACCCTGGCCTCTCCCCTTCTGCTGCCCTTCCTGTCTCCCCACCCCCCACTAACCAGAACCGAGCTGACCAGACAGGCATTCCTCAGATGCCAGGCTGCGCTTGCAAGGGTGATAAAGGGCACCGGCACCCTGCCCCCTGTCTCCTCTAACAGTCTACCCTTGACTCCTTGTAGGAGCGTAACAAATTCTGGCCAAACTGGGTCGGGGGACAAATACTTGAGACAGCCGCTGTGGGCTCCTATTCTGGCCCTGCACTGACCACTTGCGTGAATGCCCCTTTACTTCTCTGAGGCAGTTCCACAGAGCTCTGCCGGCTCTCAATCCTTTGAGGGTGGTTGCCACCCTCTCTCCTCCCAAAGGGAAAAGATGTCAGCCCAGAGAGGTGGTGTGGTCCAGCAGGCGGAGCCGATGCCCAGACTAGAAGTGGAGATTTCCAGGGTGTGGCCCTGGACTGTTATCTCATCTGTAAAATGGGAAAGATATCTATTGATCTCACCAGACTAGAAGAGTCAGATTGGTCCAGGAGTGGCACACCTCGGCTAGGCACTTTCTACCCTTCTGTTTTACCTAGGTAAACCTTATACCTGTGAAGGGGGACTGCTTGTCCTTGGCCTCCCCCTCCAGGGCCATTGCTACAGCTTCAGTGAGAAGGAGAGGTCTCTGGAATCAGGGTCAGATCTCCTGGGGCCGGGGGGCCCATCAGGGGGAGCAGAAAGGCCCCCAGGCTGAGGGGTGGGGTCCTCTGAGTCACACCCCTCCTCCCACCTCCTCCCACCCTCCATGAGAGCCTCACCTGAGAGTCCAGGAGGAAGGGAGAGCTGTCCAGCAGGATCAGCTTATCCACCATCTCAGGGAAGGTGTAGGAAAACTGGGGAGGAAGAGGAGGAAGGGGAAAGAAAGACCAGGGGAGTGCTTCTCTCCCTCTGGGGATGAGGAAGGAAACTCCAGGCGTCTCCCACCCCCCCCCCATTCCCAAGGCCTTCCAGAGCCGGCCTTCCGTGAGCTGTCACCAGTTAGACTGGAAGCACCTTGAGGGCAGGGACCTTTTTTTCCCCATGAGCTTGTATCCCCAGCACTTAGCACAGTGCTGAATAAATGTTTAGTGACTGTGGCTCCAGAAGGTTCCATAAGTCCTTCCAGGCAGCACTGGCTTTGAGTACTAGCTCTGGCATGGCCTTCTGCCTCAGCAGGTTCAAGTCCAAGGATGGGGCCCCTGGCAAATCCCTTCCTAGAAGCCTCCATGGGGATGATACTGCCCCCCTCCCAGGAAGGTTGTGGCGACTGGAGATCATAGGCAGTGCAGCCTGGGAGGCTGGGCATCATGCCCATCTCTGCCACAGGGCGACTTAGACCAAGGGCCTCTTTCAGAGGCTCCTGACCTCCTTGGCTTCTGCAGGGATGGGCTTAAGGGCTTGGCTATTATTAGGCAGCCAATGGGGCAAGGGGAGGCCAGCTGCTTGTGACGCCTCCCACCCTGCTCTCACAGGTCGGCTAATCCCCAGGGGTCCCCTCTGGCTCAGTGTTGCCCAGCCCCTGCCCTGGGTTGCCCAGGGTTCTGGCTCAGGATGTGGGCTCTCTTTCCAAGCTGTCACTCCTCCTCTCCCCCACTCAGATCACAGCCTGGCTGGAGGGGGGACAGAGACTTACTATGCCACCAATGATGCCACCTGCAGGACAGAAAAGGAGAGCCTGTGACTTCCCCTACCCAGTTGGCCTCTCCCTCCCAGGACCCAGTGCCCAGGAAGCATGGGTACACATCCTGCCCTCATGGCATCAGAGCCCACAGTTTGCCAGGTCTAGGAAGATGGGGACTGCTGTGCCCTCACTGGCCCTGGCCCCCATCAGCCTAGGAGCTCCCCAGAGACACAGAGAGATCCCCATTTCCTGGCACCATATGTATGCCCAGACACTGGAGGTCATTTTCCTGACCGGGGCTCTGCCAAGTGGTCTGACTGTAGATGCCGCCTGTTTGTCCTGTGAAGGTTGCAGGACCATGCGCAACAAGGGCAGAACCCAGCTGCCCCCCCAATCCCCTTCTCTTCCTCCTACCCATTGTCCCACTTGGGACCTGGCTCCATGGCCTCTGGTACTCACCAAAGCTGTGGCCTATGAGGGAAAAGCGCTTCCATTTCAGGTCTGGAAACACACACACACACACACACACACACACACACACACACATATCAGTGTCATCTCCTAGCCAGGCTCCCACCCCCCATCCCCTGCCCCACCAGGTAACAGGTGACTGACATTACTGCTCAGGTCTCCCCTGCATGGCAAAGGGAGGCAGTATTTGGGTTCAAGGGCCCTCCCTCAGGTGGAGCGGGGGTCAAAGGGCCAGCAACCTTCCTGGCCATAGCACCTCCTCTCCAGCTGAGGGAGGGGCAGTGCAGGAGCCATCACTTGTTCACTGTGAGAGGGATCTTGGGCATGGCTGCTCCTGCTGCCTCCTTTTACCTTATAGGGATGGAGGCCCAGAGTGGGAAGGGATCTCCTGGCCTTGGTTCCCACAGCCACTCTGTACCTGGGCTGAGGGTCGGCACCCTTGTTTTTAAAAACGTCTTTGATGGAGGACCCCTTTAGTCTCTGCCTTCCAGGGATTCCTCTCTCCCTCGCACCCCCCCCCCTTTTTTGTTTCCCCAGGGGTGGAGGCCCTGTCAGGCACTTGGGGAAAGGTGGGCTTCCCAAAGCTGCACCCCTGCCCCCATTCTCCCTCCTTTTACCTGTCACTACTCGGCACACCTCCATCACAAAGTTCTGTTGGTAATATGGGAAACCGGGGTGATGATGGGAGGAGAGGCCGTGGCCCCCAAAGTCCATGGCCACATAGTAGAAGGCTGCGGGAGAGGGGCACGGGGTCAGCGCTCAGAGCCTCTGGGCCTCTCCAGCTGCCCCCCCCCCCCCTTCCCTGCCGCCCCCTGAAGCCCAGCCCCACTTTGAGGTAGGAGCGGGATGAGTCTGTCAAAGGAGTTGGCGTTGTCTAGCCACCCGTGGAGGCAGAGCACTGGGGGCCCCTGCAGGGAGCCCCAGGCCTTGGCAGCAATGTAGCCCCAGGGCACGGAGAGCTTCAGTTCAGAGAGGAAACCTGTGAGACAGGGGAGATCGGAGACACTGCTAAGAGCCAGGGTCAGAGTGGAGCAAGACCTGAGTGCAAATCCAGCCTCAGACACGCCAGCCTTGTGACCTTGGACGAGTCACCTCACCCTGTTTGCCTCAGTCCATAAAATGGGAAACTAGCAGCACCCGCTCTGCAGGGCCGTTTGTGAGGCTCAAGTGACACACCATGTGCGAAGGGCTTGGCACGTAGTAGGTGCTGGTTTTGTTTTTTAATTTGTTTTTCATTCTCAACCTTAGTAGGTGATTAATAAATGCTTATTCCCCTCCCCCACTCTGGAGCACAAGGGGCCGGGGACAACTGCCCCCACCCCCTTCACAGAGGACAGTGTCCTGCGTTCAGGGAGCGCCGTGTCCCCTCCCTGGGTCCTGGCTCCGCTTGGCGTCCAGACTGATGTGAAAACAGGTTCACCAGCAATGTACAGGTAGCGCCTGGGCTGGGGGAGGGGGAACTAGGGACTCAGCGTCCTAGGGATGGGAACGTTGGAAATAAAAACTGATACATTTTCTAAAACAAGGAAGACCCGGAGTTCAGGTTTACAGTCACCCTGAGCTGCGATCCCACGGCACGGCCTACATTTCCAGACTCCAGGCACTTCCCCTGGCTGTGACCCCCGCCTGGAGCACCCTCCCTCCTCCAGCGCTTCCTGCCCCCTCCCTCCCTCCCTCCCTCCTCGGCTCTCGTCAGCGAAACACAGCGGCAGAGCTGCGTTCTGGGAGTCCGGGAGGAGTCCGGGAGGGGTCCGCCTCCCCCTCCCCCATCCGTGCGACCTTGGCCTCGCTGGGGCACCGGGTAAGGCCGGGCCGGGAAGACCCCCGGACACCGCCCGCCTCAGGCTCCTCGCCTGTAAAGGGGCATAGGCCGCAGCACGCGCTCGGGTGCCGGGCATCCAGCAGGAGCCTAATCAGTGCCCGCTCCCCTCCCGGGGCTCGCTGGGGTCCGCGGATGCTGCGTGCCCTCCCGTGCAGCCCCAGACCCTTCCCC
>NW_027185720.1:6442545-6453821 GCF_028583685.1 Petaurus breviceps papuanus | reverse complement strand
TAACACCCACACACAAAAAACCTTGGGCAAGTTACTTAACCCCAATTACCCTCCAAAAGGCAAAAAAAAACAAAACAAAACAAACAACAAGAACCCAGTCCCTCCATGTGTCCTCTCTCCGCATAGGGCTGAGACATCTCTTCTCCACTCTTCCCTCAACCCCTTTACCATCAGAGGAGCTGGTGATTTATTTGAAATCTGGAAGGGGGCCAGGGAGGCCACAGGTAGAATCTCAAATGTTAAGCATCTGGGGGAGAGAACAGCATCCAGAGAGCAGATGTGATACGTAAGAAGGCAGGAGTTTAAAAGGATTTCTAAACATGTGGTTTTGTGGATGGGGTGTTAGGGCAGACTTGTTGGCAGCAGGGGGTCTCCTGGGCAGCTGACATGGGGCGGCCTTGATTTTCCCCCATGTCAGTTTTGTGTAGGGCCAGCTCATAGAGAACATTCCTTATCACCAATTCTGAAGACCGATTTCATTTGACCAAGTTCCATAATGTTTTGTAAGATAATCTTTTAACGTTAATTTTGTCTAATGTCTAGGAACTGAGTGTCGTGGGCAGAATCGTCGGTTTGGAGTTAGGAGACCTGAGTTCAAATCCCAGCTCTGCCACTGGTAAGCTCCAGGACACTGGGCACATTGTCCAAGCTCTGAGCCTCAGTTTCCCCATCATACCCCAATAAGGGGCATAAATGATAATTGACCCGCCCACCATACAGAATACACATCATGGCTACTGAATGACTTAACTTTATTTTTTTTGCTTTTTTTTTTGGAGGGGCAGTTGGGGTTAAGTGACTTGCCCAAGGTCACATGGCTAGTGTTTGAGGCTGGATTTGAACTCAGGTCCTCCTGACTCCAGGGTGGGTGCTCTATTCACTGCACCACCTAGTCACCCCTGAATAACTTAATTTTGATAGTTTCTGAAGTCTTCAATTCTTTATTGAAATTCTATTTATTTATATTTATAAATTTATTTATATTCAGATACACTTCATTGCATAGTGGCTCCTGATCACTGTCAGAGTCAATCATAGTTCCTGAGGTCACTGAGATGATTAGTCTCAACTTACTTCTGATCTACAGGTGATTTGGAAGACAGTAACAGTTATCCTTTATGCTGTGTTTTTGTTTGTTTGATTGTTTTTTTTGGAGGGGGGAAGGTAAGGCAATTGGGGTTAAGTGACTTGCCCAAGTTCACACAGCTAGTACCTGTCAAATGTCTGAGGCCAGATTTGAACTCAGGTCCACCTGACTCCAGGGCTGGTGCTCTATTCACTGTGCCACCTAGCTTCCCCCATACTGTGTTTTTATTTTATTATTTATTTTTTTTAAAGCAGTTGGGGTTAAATAACTTGCTCAAGGTTACATGGCCAGTTATTTCTGGGTGTGGTGCTAAGTATCTGAGCCTGGATTCGATCCCAGGTTATCCTGACTCTGGGGCCGGTACTCTTACTCACTGTGCCACCTAGCCACCCCCATACTGTGTTTTTAAAAAATGCTACCTTCTAGAATGCCAATCAATCTAAAATAATCCTTTGTTTGGTAATTTTGTAAATTGATTTCTTATAGAATTATTTTTTACAAATAAAGTACTGGAGAGAAGATTCAGGCAAGATGGCAGAGTAGATCAGAAAACTTTCAGCTCTCCAAATTTCCTCCACATGCACAAAAAAAAAAACCAGAACATTGCCCCAGAGTAGCAGAAATAAACATGGGGTAAAGCACTGGTCCTCCTAAGATAATTGGAGAAGACCTCAGGAAAGACCTGATCTCCCCTGTGGAGGCTGAGCCTGAGCGAAGTGTGACCCCCTTGAGATCTACTCTGCAGAATCCACAAGCAGCAAGCCCTGAGGGCAGCTGGGTTGAGAGGCAGCCTCAGCCTTAGAAACTCTCATTTTGCAACAGTGTGGGGGCTTGATGGCTAAGTGGGAGAAGATTGAAGGATTGTGGAGGGATGCCAAGCACAGCTGTGCTGACCAGATGCCTCCCAGGCTGTGGCTCTAGGGAGAAGGAGTTACCACACACCTGGTCAGTGCAGCAGGAAGGGGTGGGGACCTTGTTGGCTTTGGGCCCTTGGAGGAGAACAGAATCCTTGGTTTCAATTCTGGGTCAGAGAGGACAGCCGGAGTTTGCAGCCACCTGAGGAATTGCAGGGAGCAAGATCACTTGCAGGATAATATGACTGGGTCCCCCAGCTGTGACTTAGAAGTAGAGAGGAGAGTCCAAGGATGGGCCCTGGGACAGACCTCCATAACAGTAATGCCACTTAGACTTGGGTTCTCCATAACTCGGGACTAGAACTTTACCACACTAATAGCTGCTTAATAATATTTATAATTAAAAAACAAACAAGAGAGCGAGCAAAGAAAAAAGAACCAATCCATAGATAGCTACTATGGGGACAGAGAAGATCTGGGTTTATAGTTAGAGGAAGATAATAGAGCTAAAGAAAACCCCTCCTTTTTCAGTGAGAAACATCAAATGGTCCCCACTGCAAAAAGAGTTCTTGGAGAACTAAAAAAGGACTTTAAAAATTAAATAAGAGAGATTGAGGAAAAATTAGGAAAAAATGAGAGCAATCCAAGAAAATTATGTGAATCAAAAACTTAAGGAAGAAAATAATTCCTTGAAAACTAGAATTGGACAAGAGGAAGCTAATGATGTTTGAAGACACCAGGACATCAAAAGCAAAATAAAAAGAATGAAAAAGTAGAAGGCAAAGTGAAACATTTCAACAGAAAAGTAACTGATTTGGAGAACATATTGAGAAGAAATAATAAGAATGGTCAGACTACCTGAAAAATATGATAAAAAAGATTCATGATACAATATTATAAGAAATTAACAAGAAAAATTGTCCTGAAGTTTTAGAATAAGAAGACAAAGCAGAAATAGAAAAAAAAAAATCCATCAATCATCACCTGAAAGAGACCCCAGAAGGAAAACTTACAGGGCTATCATATCTGTGTTTCAAATCTCTCAGGTTAAGGAAAAAATATTGGAAGTAACAAGAAAAATAATTTAAATATCATGGAGCTACAATAAAGATTACACAAGACCTAGCAGCTACTAAATTGAAGGCTCATAGGTCTTGGAGTATTATATTTTGTAGAGCAAAAGAGCTGGGGTTACAACCAAGAATAATTTAGCCAGCAAAATTAATTATAATCCTGAATGCCAAAAAACAATTGGACATTTAACTAACCTAGAGACTTTTAGGTTCTTGTGACAAAAACCCCAGAACTTAAGGGAAAAGTCAACATAGGAGAAACACAGGAGAAAGATAAGGCAAGCATTAATGACTAAATATAAGGTACTCAATAAAGTAAAATTATTTACTGCTTATGTGAAAAAATATTATTAATTCTTTTGGAACCCTACTCTCATGGCACTAAAGAAGGACATATGTGCGTGTATACATATAGATGAAATAATAATCATTAAATATCATATTTTTGGCCAAAGTCTGAATTCATCAAATAAACTGCTTTGCTTTGTTTTGCTTTAAAAATGCCTTTTCCTGTATCAGAAACTCCAGAAACCAGATAAGGCTGGAAGTGGAATTTCCCCTTATCTTGGGACATACTCCATACGGCAGGAAAACAGAGACATCCTGAGATCACAAATTCCAAACAGACCCTGCTTTGTCTTTGCTCTCTGAGTGAGCTTGGAGAATACTTCTTCCTATGTCAATAAAGCCAGATGAGGCTTACTTTATGACCCTTAAGGATGAAGCATTAACTTGAGTAATGGGACTTTTTCTTACCTTAATATTTTTTGGACATATACTATGTTATGGAAAGTTAATAGTAAAGAAAACACAGATATCCTGAGTCATGATTTCAATTGACACTTTGTCAACTCTCTTATTTTATTGTATTTACCATCTATTCAATTAAGAAAATTCCTTTCTCATACAATGATTAAACATTGATGGAGATCCTAAATTTGTGTGACACAGCCACCCTGAATTGGGATGGTTTTAAAGTGTATTTAAGCTTTCTCATTCTTTTGTTCAGACAGTTAGAACTTAGTTTCTCACTCCTTGTACTTACAAGTTCACTAGTTTTAAGGGAATAAAATGAAATAACTGTATATTACTATTTGTTTGTCTCCTTTAACCAAACTTTTAAAGGTTAACAGTATATATAGACACACACACATATAGGAGCATATAAAAGTCTTCTAAATTCAGAAAGAAATAATTCGGATATTTCTTAATCCGGATCGAATCCGGGCTCAGACACTTAGCATCCACCCAGAAACACCTGGCTGTGTAACCTTGAGCAAGTTACTTAACCCCAATTGCTTAAAAAAGAAAGTAAAGGAGGAGAGTGAGGACAGATAGGGTCAATAGAGTGAGAAGGATAGTGAGGAAAATAGGAAGGAGGAAAATATACAATAAGCAATTGTAGCTTAGAAAATGAATGGGATGAATTTGCCCATAAAATGGAAGTGGATAGCAGATTAAAAATAACAGTTTGTTGCTTTCAGGAAACATTATGAAAATGAGAATTACACACAAAGATAAAATCAAGGGCAAGAGTAGGATTTATTATGTAAAAAATGCAGGGATAGTAATCGTGATCTCAGACAAAGTTGAAGCTAAAACAGAATTAATCAAAAGTAAAAAATAGAGAAACTACATTATGTGTCAGCAATATTATTCAATACAGCTCTAGATCATTTAAAATACCTAGACAGCATAAAAGACACAAGTGTATACCTGCCAAAACAGACACAGGAGTTATATAGACATAAATATAAAACATTTTCTATTTTACAAATAAACTCAGATCTAAATACCTAGAGTAATATTTATTGTTCATGGGTAGGTAAAGCCAATATGATTTTTAAAATGACAATTTTACCTAATTAATCTATTTTGTCAATGTCATCCCAATTAAATTACTAAAAATGATTTTACTGAGTTAGAAAAAATAATAAAATTTGTTAGGAAGAGTAAGAGGTCAGGAACTTAAAAAAACAGTAAAAATGATATAAAAGGAAGTAGATTCAGCAGCAGCAGACCTTGAATTATAAGGGAGAGCATTATTGAAGTGTAAAAAGGATAATTTAAATTATTTTAAATTAAAAATTTTCTTATATAAATAATATTCACATAGCCAAGAATAGAAGGAATACAGGAAATTGAGGGAAAAACCTTTCATAGACAATCTCTCAGATAGGATGTTCCCAGGCTGGAATGCTTGTGTAGTGTAGGAAATGACGAGCTGGCTAATTTAGAAAAACATGGAAACACTTGGACCTATGAAGGAGGGTTCTATCCACCCTCAGAGAAGCAGATTAAAGGAGGAAATAAGCATGGTATGGTCTCACATATGTGAGTATATGTATATATGTGTATGTTTATAGATATATGTATATATAGCTATCTATAGATATGTATGTATGTATGCATATCCCCACAATTAATTGTAACCCTTGTTAGGATGGGGTTGGGGGAAGGAAGAGAAAAAAATAAAATAAAAATGGCACAGAAGAGAACAAAAGAAAACCAGCAAAGAAGCAAAGAAAAGCTGGGCAGCTTTGAAAACAATATGTAGTATTTAATATGTAGGTTTTCTTGAGGTAGAAATTTATATTGAATCCTCTGTTATGGTCAGCTGTGTCCATGATAATGTTTTTTTCCTCCTTTTCTAATTTTGTATTTAAGTTTAAATAAAAAATTATATTAAAATATACAAAAAAGAAGAAATAAAGTATTTAGGAATGATTCCCTAATGATACTTTGCATATAGTAAAAGTCCAATGACTATTTAATTGATTGAAGTTGTGTAATGGGAATGTACATTTTTAAGATCTTCCCTGCCCCTAGGCTAGAGTGCATCTGGAGCCTGGGGTGGGAGGCTTGTTTTTCAGTAGATACTTCTTGATTGAGCAGGGAGTCAATAAGGTTGTTACATTCTCTGAGCCAGGAGAAGGCTATATAAGCCCTGATGTGTAGCTTTGTTTTGGGGGCTCACTTTGAGAAGTGTTCTGTGATTTGATCAGATGAAACTCTGGGAAGCCGTTGTCCAGGGTCCCCCAGCTTTGAAACCCAGATGTTGATTTGGTATGGATGTAACGGTTGGACAGTTTGGAAAACTGTTTACTTGATTTGTTTCTCTGTCTTGATAATTCTGTGTGTATATTCTGAAGTTCGGGGTGCTGACCTTTTTCCCCTTGAACTAGGTAAAGGATACATATTTGACTGATTAAAGTAAGCTTGTTAACCCATTTTGAGTTGCTTTCCTTTATCAAAGCAGATCCAAGAACCTGTGGTAGCAGCGACCCTGGGGACGCTTGGGGTGCTTGCTGCTACAGGTTGTCAGTTCAGAAAGAAGGTAAGTAGCCTTCATTTTTATGGAGGTTAGAAGTCAAAGGAAGAAAGAAATGTTAAGATGCTTATTTGGAGGAAGAAAAAGGCATGGAGGAAAGAAATGGATTCTTTGACATATATTACTCATAAAAATGGCATTGATGACACTAAGAATATGTTGCAATATGTAAAGGAATAAAGGCACACCTGTTTTTATTGTGCCTCATTTTATTGTACTTGGAAGGTACTATATATAATTTTTTTAATAAAAAAATTTTTTTGGGGGGAAGGGCAATTGGGATTAAGTGACTTGCCCAAGGTCACACAGCTAGTACGGTCAAGTGTCTGAGGCCGGATTTGAACTTAGGTCCTCCTGACTCCAGGGTCAGTGCTCTATTCACTGATCCACCTAGCCACCCCTTTTTAGCTTTTATTCAATCGGAGTCTTTTCTAAGATCTCTTATGTATTCTTTTTGGTCATGTGTCCATTTGGCATTACTCTTTGGGGCTTTCTTTACTTCACTATCCTCCTCTGAAGATCAACCCTGGTCATCTCTATTCTTATAGTATGCTTCCATGGTTGGATTCTTTCTCCTTTGCCTGTGCATTTTTTGTGGCAAGATTTGTAATAATTATTTGTAGTCACCCCTATCCCTGGGGCATGGGAAATGGTGCCTCTTGCGAAGGTACTGTATTTTTTTGACAAATTGAAGGTTTGTGCCAACCCTGTGTTGAGGAAGTCTTTTGGTGCCATTTTTTTCCCACAGCATGTGCTCACAGCACCCTGACAACGAGGCCTGAAATAGCATCTTTGCAACCTCTACCCATTGCTCCTTTTTCTGTCCTTGGGGTCAGACAAAGCAAATATGATTCCTTTCCCCTGTTATAGCATTTCAAATTCTTGAACACCACAGTTTCCTTGACCCTGGTCTTCTGTTTCCTCTGACCAGTTCCTTTAGCTAATCCTCTTATGACTTGGGGGATCTATAGGGCGTTCAGGGAGGGGGAGAATCTCTGGTGTGAGCCCTTTTCAGGGCTGCTCACCCACCTTTGGTGTCCACCTGTCACTCAACTCTCACCTGTGCCTCCAACAAGCTGTAGTACTCAGCAGCCCCTCTCCAGTAAAACCATCTTGGCACACAGGCTGAACCAGTTTGAGGGCAAGCAATAGAATTCAGACCTGCTGGTGAGTGAGGGGAGTGTCTACCTGTATCAGCAATGCCATATTCACAATGCCTATGGAAATTACAGATATGCTGATATAATTATCCATCACAAAATACATCATGCTTGCCATATGGGGGAATAAGCTAGAAAATTTATTAAAATACCAAAAGACTGAGTCCCAAAACCAGAAAGTGAAAGCCATCAGAGTAGTTATGACATTGGCACAGGTGGATAAAGTAGAAAGCACCCACATTTTCAAGCCTTTAAAACAGAACAGGCTACCTCAGGCAAAGGTCCTCCTCTCCCCACTCACAGCAACCACCTAGCGTCCAGGAAGTGTGCTCCTAGCAGCTCTGGCCCCTGGCAGTCCTCAGCAGGAGTCCTTAGCAGAAATTCTGGCTGACTCAAAAAGGGCTTCGCGCTGCCGCTGCCTCTGCTGCTGCTGCCGCCGTCGCCACCACTGCTAGCCACTGCAGGAACTCTAGCTTGGCTTCCGCTTCCTCTTGCTCCTCCCCTTCCTGCTACATCAGCAAGTCCAATGGGGCATGGAAGATCTTTAAATCCCATAACCCTTACACTACCACAAGCAAGGAAAGATGTCGCCTGGCAGAATAGAACAAGTTGTTCCAACAGCCCTGAAAGCAGATTAAGCAGACACTGTGAAGAACATAGAGCTTGATCGATCACTGTAGATGCCAAGGTCATCCTCTGCATTCTGGACCATCTCCAGTAGTCCACACTTTGATCTTGCCACTGGCCTTCAGTAACACTGGAAGAGAGTCAGGCTGAGGACTTCGCATTACTCTGTCTCATTTAAATCCCATTCAAACTCAAGTAAAGACATCAGCCAAGGATGTCATTGTCCTCCTCAAAAACAAAGGATGAACAGCAACCACCTGACAGACTCAAGGCCCTTCACCATCCTGCTTGCCTTCCTCTGGAGGCTGACAATGATAGCAACCTTCAGGGGAGTTTCCAAAGAGAGAAGGAATAATTAGTGCCTTGGGCGTTCTTTTTTTTTTCTTGTAAACAGTACTTTAAATTCACATTTATTTATTCATCTATTCACTCATTGCCTTTTTTTTTTTGCTCTTTTTTGGAGGGCAATTGGGGTTAAGTGACTTGCCCAAGGTCACATGGCTAGTTTTGTGTTAAGGGTCTGAGGCTGGATTTGAACTCAGGTCCTCCTGACTTCAGGGCTGGTGCTCTATTCACTGCACCACCTAGCCGCCCCTAAATTCACATTTTTTTAAAATGATACATAAATACATGGAAAGATATGAGAGGTTTGTACACAGAGGGATCATGAGAATGACTAGACATACATTGTCTCCAACTTGAGATAAAAATAGTAATTAAGTGGTTTTTTTTAGCTGTCTACAAGTCCTTATCATTCTCTTTTGTAAAATGCTATGAATTTTAGATGAGATATATTACTTATTTTGTATATTTGAGTATTTTTCATGGTTAAAATTATGTTAAATTTTTTTCTTGGGGTGGCTAGGTGGCACAGTGAATAAAGCACAGGCCCTGGAGTCAGGAGGACCGGAGTTCGCTTCCGGCCTCAGACACTTAACATGTACTAGCTGTGTGACCTTGGGCAAGTCACTTAACCGCAATTGCCCTCCAAAAGGCAAAAAAAATTCTTAAAAATGAGAAATTAAACTATAATCATGATCATCATGGGATTATGAGATTCTTCCCACTCCTGGTAGTCAACCCACTACTCTAGGTCAAAATAGTCACCCATGTCAAAGGTACGACTAGAATTATACTCAACGGCAGCCTCTCCTCTTAAGACTGGCAACTGGTACATTTCCTTTAGGACAGAGGAAAACTCACTGTTGACATAATGCTCCAGTACCCTAGGAAGAGGATTATGCTGGGGCAGGTTTTTGCAACAGTATGGGGAGATTGGGACTGATATTACCTTCAGGTTGGCCAGTTTTTGCCCCACGAAAACAAAAATACTGGGGCTAGAGAGAGGGTTGTTCTAGAGACCAAGATAGGAGAGCCTGGCCAGGCTGCATAAAAGTCAGAGTTCTTGATCTTACATGTTGTCATATTCAGCCATAGCAGGGAGTTTGAGATTGTCTTTAGAAGTTTCAGGAGGGAGTCTAGGAAGACGGTTTTGTTGTTTCCTGCGGGATCTAGCTGTATAAGATGGGTGCTATAGTTATTCTGGGTCAAGTAGGTTAGGTCTTTGTTAGAGAGCAGGAAGACAGTTGAAGGGTCACCCTGGAGCGCTGGTGACCTCTAAGCAGATGCTTCACCTGACCTGAAAGACAAATACCATATAAATAAAAAATAATAAATACCATGTAAAGTAATCTCCCTGAGGTGTCTCAATTTGTCCAGCTGTGCAGCAAAAAAGTCCAAGTTGGCCATGAGCCTAGGACACTCCCACCATTGTTCATTTGCACTAAAAGAGGGCAATTTCAAGCTCTTCAAGTTTTGGAAGATCGTGATCTGTAATATAAGTCACCTGATATCATCCTGTTCTCCTGGATTGGCTTTCTTCTCTAGGTTTTAGTGACACTGCTCCCCCATGGGGCATCTCCTATGTGTCTGATCAGTAGATCTGAGTGTCCTTTTGTAGGATCTACCTCCAGGCCAAGTTACTATTATCAAGATGTGGTTCCTTTCCCTCTTAGTTTCTCCCTCTATAATATCTTGCTTTGCAATCATATTAGCTCCCATAATTTCAATGAATCATCACTCAATGTACACAATCTCTTGCCAAGCCAAGGCATTTCTACCTAAACAATATTTTCTTATGTATCCCCTTCTCTGTACCCACTCAGTCATCACACTGATGAAGGCCCACTTTGCCTTATCCCCAGATGATTATGAGATCCTCTCCCTTCCTCAAGTCTCACTCTATTTGAATCTGTTCTACCCTCACCTACCATAGCGATCTTCTGAAAACACTGGTCTGACCATATTTGTTCCTATTCAATAAAATCCAGAGTATTCTGGATCAAGTATGCATTCTCGTCTTGGGCTTTTATTGTTCTTCACCAACTGGCCTTTTTCCAAGCTGTCCAGTCTTCTTATGCCCCCCCTTTTTTTCACACAGTTTATTTTAAAACAATAAAAGAGAAGAGGAAGAAAAGGAATACAATTGCAAAAGCAGTCAGTGCATTGAAAACGTTTTAGAAGATAGATAATGCTGCACCCCCTCGTATTTAGCATTTTGGGGAAAGAGGATTGGGAGTCTCTTTTCACATCTTCTCTTTGGGTCAGGCTTGCTCTTTAAAATGTGCAGCATTATCTGCTTTGTTGTACTGGTTTTTCTCTTAGTATGTCTGGGTGTCAAAGGTCTTCTTCATTCAATTATCTTAATTTCTGTCCATCAAGTGCATCACTTGCAAGTCAAGGCATCACCCTCCTTATTTTATCTGTCCTCTTCTAGGAAGAAGGATGAATAACAAAAAACAACCTAGCCTTTGATAACTGAATGGGTGTTGCCTCAGACAAACCGAGACCTGGGAAAGACCTTAGCCTAAAAAGGCCACGGTTTCCCACTGCATCCAGGGCCATCTCCAGTCGTCCTATCCTATGTCTTGCCGCTGGACTCTGATGGTTCCACAGAATGAGGCTGATGACTTTGCACAGCCCTGCTTGACTTAAATTCAATTCACTTGCAAGTTGAGATATCACCCTCTAGATGTCACTGGTCCTCTACAAGAATGAAGGACCATGCCCACCACCGACTGGGGAGATAAGCATACACACATACATATATGTATATACCTACCTAAATATATGAAATATGAATCT
>NW_027185720.1:6415495-6442535 GCF_028583685.1 Petaurus breviceps papuanus | reverse complement strand
AACAGATATATGTATTTATACATACAAACATATGTACATACATATATAGCATAAATCCAAAGTAAATACAAATATGTATATTTACACCTACAAAAAACATATGTGTATATACACACATGTATATATAGATATATAATCTACATACATTCACATACATAAAGTGGTTAAATACAAGGTGTTTTGGGGAGGAAGACACTAGTGGGTTACAATAGGGAGACCAGGAAAGCAAGAAAGACTTTATAAAGAAGATGGTAAAGAAAGAGATGAATTCTCTTAGAAATAGGGAGGAATTGCACCGCAGGTATGTGGGAAGACAATGCAAAAGCACAGAAATGGGAGATGGATTGTTATGTGTAAAGAACAGAGGGAAGGACAATTTGGCTGCAGCAGGAGTAGTAATAGCCAGTGAGACCAGATAGACTGGGACTGGCTTATAAAGGGCTGTAAGAGCTCAGCAGAAAAAATGTCCATTTTATTCCAGAAGCCAGAGAGTTGGCTGAATAGGGGAGTCACACGGGGAGTCCCTGCTTAAGGAACATTCTTCCAGCAGCAGCAGTGTGTAGGATGGAGTGAAGTGGGAAGAGAAGCTTGAAGGGAGGTGAACAAGGAGGTTATGGCAATCGACTTCACCACATGTGGTTAAAGCCTGAACTAAGTGAATGGTGAAAGTGAAGAGAAGGGGTTGAATTTGAGAGACCATGAAGTGAAGGTAAGTCAGCCAGATTTGACAAGTGATAGATGTGTGAGGGGAGAGAGAGGGAGGAGTCAGAGCTAATGCTGAGATTATGAATCAGACACTAGGGATGCTGTCAATAGAAATAGTGACGGGGTGCTTGGGTGCCTATGTTTGAACAGTTTGTAACATCAGTTTGCAAAACCACATTTCTCCCCAGCCTCACAGCATTATCTCTGCCCCTTCCCCCTGCCAGCACTCTGCCCAGAAGCCATTCATGAATGCTGATCCCCCCTTGGTACAATAACAAGCCGCATCTATGAATCCTCCACTAAACTATCTAGAAGTAACTCTGTAGTTTAGACAAATGTTTATCTCCCCTTAGTATAATGACCAGCTGCACCTATGAATCCTTCACTGGACTATCCTTAGCCAATTACACACATACTGAATCCCTCCTTAGCCTGGGTTCCCAACATCCATCTTGTCAAACATGGCATTGCTGGGTGGCAGACTGGGCACTCCTCAGTCAGCCCTGACAGCTAGCTGACTTAGTGACGTTTCAAGCCTAAAACAACACCTCCATACAGCACCCCACCCCCCCACTGTGGGATATTTCCCAGTGAATTATGGGCAATACGCCTTCGAAGTAGATATTAAAAGCACATGATCCTTTAAGAACTGACCACTCCTTAACTCCTCCCTAATCCCACCCAGATTCACCTAGTTAGCATAGTTGACATCTGATTTACTATGATTACTCTTTATAAACTTTAACTGTAATCCTTTAAGGTTGCAGGTTCCCTAAGAACTCTTGCCCACTGTAAAGCATAACAATAAACTTTTACAATCCTGACTTAAAGATTGCTTGGGTCTGGGGTGGCTAGGTGGCACAGTGAATAGACCACCGGCCCTGGAGTCAGGAGGACCTGAGTTCAAATCCGGCCTCAGACACTTAATACAAAAACTAGCCGTGTGACCTTGGGCAAGTCACTTAACCCCAATTGCCCTCCAAAAAGCAAAAAAAGAAAAAAAGATTGCTTGGGTCCATGAATTTATTCCGGACTGAAATCCAGGGACTCTGGTTATTGGGGTTCCTGAAACGCCTATCCTCTCTCATCAATAGGAAAGTCTGCAAGAAGGAAAATATCATGGGTTCAGTTTTGGGTATGTTGAATTTAAGACCTCTCTGGGATACTGGGTTTGAAATACTTCACTGGCAGCTGATACCCTGGGACTGAAGCTTAGAGGAGAGACTAGGGATGGAAAATATAGGTGTGTGCATGTGTGTATGTATACAGTTATATATACACACTTATATGCATGTATATACATATATATGTTGGTCAGTCATTTTCAGTTGTGTCCTTTTCCTGACTCCATTTGGGGTTTTCTTGGCAAAGATACTGGAGTGGTTTGCCAATTCCTTCTTCAGCTCATTTTATGGATGAGAAATTGAGGCAGACAGTTTTAAGTGACATGCCCAGGGAGACAGTTAATAAATGTCTAAGGTCAGATTTGAACTCAGGTGCTCCTGATTCCAGGCCAGAGCTCCATCTACATGAGTGTGTAAAATGCTCACACTTCTAATATGCAGAGGGTCATGGCAAGTAAGGGGGATTTTAGTGTAAGATGGATTGTAGTGTGTATAAAGTGGATTTTTGTTATTATTTCTTAAAGGTCAGTTTCCCAGTATATAATCTCTTGTTCCCAGGTTTTAGATATGAGTTCCCACAATTATGGTTCAAAGCATCTCCACCAAACTTGCACAGCATTATACAATGATACATGATATAAACACCCACTGTGGCTGCACAATGAGAGACAGGGATGAGACTATTGCTGGCAATATGCCTTCTTTGTCTGTTGCCCTATAGGGGCAGGTGGGCACTGGTAAGTGAATGGGGAAACTTAGGGTTGAATGTATAAGCTAGGGGAGGCCAGGTGGCTCAGCGAGTAAGAGCACTGGCTTCAGTGTTGGGATGACCTGGAGATCGAATCCCGGGCTCAGACACTCAGCACCACACCCAGAAATAACTGGCCATGTCCTTGAGCAAGTTACTTAACCCCGATTGCTTTAAAAAATAAAAGAATGTATAAGCTTTCCAGCTGTGTGTGCCTTGATTGGCCTCCATCAAAGCTTGGGGGAAATCTGTGTTTGCCTCAATTGGCCCCCATTGAGGCTTGAGGGGATTTAGGTGAATTCACAAGTTGTGTTTGTCTCTATTGACCCCATGAAGACACAGGGGTGGTTACCCCCTCTTCTTGCCGACCCCTGCAAGAAGGGTGATTAGGGAATACTGTAGGAGTTTGTCCTCCCATTATCAGCAATCCTCTTCTAAGAAAACTAAAGTAAGAAATTATTTTTCTTATATAAAGTAAGAAATTTATTTTTTTATTTCTTAAATATTTTATTTATTTCTTAACTAAAGTAAGAAAAAAAAAGAACTATTAACCTCTTCTTAGTGCCTTTCCTGTCTGAACAGATCAAGAACGAACCTTGCTAGCAGCCCTCCTGTGTGCTGTGTTTATCTATTTGTCTTATGGTCACATTTTCCGAATGTTGAATACTTCTAAGAAAGTGAGGGATGGGATGGAGAGAGGAGGAAACAGACTCCCTTGGATCTGGGGAGCTGCAGGAGATAGCACGAACAGCTTCACAGACCATCATAGGCAAATGGGGCCTCTTTCCCTTGCTGCCTGCTCCCCTACTAACGGTCTGAAAGTATGATCAGAGAAGGAAGCATGACTTAGAAAGAAAGGAAACCTTAATCACAGGTTCTAGGGCACCTCACTCCCTGGCCCTTCTCATTGCCTGACCCATCTGATGTGAGTATTGTCCACTTAGCCTTGGAAACTCTGGGCTGTTGAGATGTAAGGGCAGAAGCTGGAAGTCCACAGACAATCTGCTTTAAAGCCCCACTTCTCCCGGCCCCCCAGCCCTCCCCCCTTTATTCCTGGTCTTTTTGCACATTTTGACTGAAGTTAGCCTGAAGATTTCTCATCCTCAGCACCAGGCAATACCCCCCCGCAAACAACCCAGATCCACAGCCTAGGGTTGGGTTCCACATTCCCCAGAAAAGCGACCCCATCATTCGCGTCTCAGTCCCCACCGCGGCTCTCAGGTTCTCAGCTTGCTAGGCTCCCTTTGTGCTTGGACCACGATGCTCTCTGCGGGTCAGTGCAGGAGCCACCTGGGAGGTCTTGGGCTTAGAGCAAGCTGCTGGTCTAGGAGTGCAGGGAGATTGGGTCCCTTCTGCCTCAGCCTCCCGCACAGCGAGGGACAAAGTCACAGGAGGGGCTGGCATTGCAGCTGCTACCCTGGGCACGGGCGGACCCCCTCAGGCAGCGCAGGAGCCCGATGCGGGGAGCGCGGCTTGCTGAGTGCCCGGCCCGGTGCAGCTCCCGTCTGCGGCCTCTTCAGCTTGCAGGGAATAGGAGGTGACTTTTTTCCATTGCGTCCTCAGTTCCCGAATCCTGAGTTTTCCATCTGTTCTGATTGTAGACTGTCTGAGAGAGGTTTCCTCCGCGGACGCTTGTAGCTCCATCCCTACAAAGTGGGTAAGACGGCTCAACTTTTCCATCCTCTTTTCCACATTGAATTCATTGTTTCGATTTATTCTTCGACCATCTCTCTTATTACCGAACATGTCGTAATCACATCATTTTTATTGTGTGTAAGGGTTGTGGTCGGAGTATCTTCCTTTGAATATTTATTCCTACGCTATGTCATTGAACCCAGCTTTACATGTCACATCAAGCCTCCATTTAGGTCTGGAGGTCTGCGTGTGTTCTCAGGATTTTTATTGTATGGGAAGGATGTGTTTCATGTTCCCTTTTTTTTCCTATTTATTTTGAACACCTCTATTCTCTTGTTTTTTGTCAAGTGGTTATAGGTGCTTCTGATGTCTCGTCTTTAATATTTTCATTCAAAAGATATGATCACAAGTCTCTCCAACCTAACATCTCCGATACTCAGCTGGGTTCTCTGTTTTCCCTTTTCCTCTCACTTTTGGGTATATCCAGCATCGAGACAGGATGTTTAGACTCTACTACACTGGTAGTTTTACAGTTCGGACCATGGGGTAACACAGTTCAATTTCCCGTTATAAAATTAGATGCTTTGTACATTGGAGCATATGTTGAGCGTTGATGTTTTTTCACTGCTTATGGTTTTTTTTTTTTAACTCGGTGTCTATAGTGTCCAAGTCTAATGGATTCTTGAGTTTGTGTCTGAGTCCAGAGACTTGTGACTTGCTCAGAGTTCAAGGATGATGATGGCAAGGCCAAAACATAAAAGGAAAAGGGCCAGTATAATTTCACCTCTTTATATTCACCTGTTCACTGGAGGGGTCTGGGCCTTTCTAAACAGGAGCTTGAGGTCTTCCAAAGGCTCACAGGTATATTCCAGAGTTTTTTTTTCCAGTCTTGCCTGGACAAGAGCTTGAGATTAGTTTCCCGGTGTCAGGGGATCAAAATGTTAGGACTAGGAGTGCTGGGATCACGAAATTCAAGGGCAAACAACGCAGGTCCTGCCTTGAATGAATTTGACCCAAGCCTTCTTTCAGTCATTGACAAGATTTATTAAAACACCGTTGGGGTGGCTGAGATTTTAAGAATCCATCACAGGAAGTAGTTCTAATAGATAGGCTTCTCTCTTATACCTGTCCTCGTGAGGACTCTTCTTACATTGTTTCTTTCCAGTTCTGCCTCATATTGTTTGGGGTTTTTTATCTCCTTGAGGAAAATCTTCTTTTCTTTGGAATTTCTGAAGTTAAATCTCTTTGGAAAGAAATTTGAAAGAGTTATTTTCAACTTGAGTCAGATATAGTCTTTTCAGTTTCACACATCAAATATAAAAATGAAACTTCTTTAGCATCATATTTGGATGAAGTCAAGTTTTCCATCAGGAAAAAATATTCTAGATAGGGAATGGCTCTGGAAACTGTTGATGAGAAAAAATGATGTGCAACAATGATGATAATTTATTGGAAAGATTAATTACCAAGAGAAGAGAATGTATACATAGAGATTTCTATACATCTAAAGCACAGTATTAAAATGATTAAGAACTGGAATATGATATTCCAGAGCTGGGATTAAAACCAAGAGTCACCTACCCAGCAAAACTGAGCATCATGTTTCCCTACTTACTGATAATTATGACACATAAGTCCACCCACCAAATAGCTATGTTTGTCTGTTTTTCTTCCTCACAGTACAGGTTACAAAGACACTCAGCACATAGTGGTTAGAACAGGAAAACAGATGTACTTTAGGTTACGAGACAAATTCACCAAGATAAAAGTTTACCTTCTGTTGAGTTTTTCTTTCTTTTGGTCTCTTTCTGAATTTATTCCTGAGGGTTCTAAAATCCAAGGTGAAGAAAGAGGACCCACTTTAATAAATAGTTAAAGACGCATGGTAGAAATGAGTCAGATTCTATCACTGAAACATATAACTTTACCAGATTTAAGTCCTGTATGTCCCACAAGATAGGGAAGCATGTACATGAAAAATATGTGTGTGTGTGTGTGTGTTTGTGTTTGTGTGCAGGTAATTAATAAAGGAGTTCTTTTTTTTTTCCTTTTGGAGGGCAATTGGGGTTAAGTAACTTGCCCAAGGTTACATGGCTAGTTTTTTTTTTTTTTTGTGTGTGTGTGTGGGTGTTCAGTGTCTGAGGCAGGAACCGAACTCAGGTCCTCCTGATTCCAGGGCCGGCGCTTTACTCACTGTGCCACCTAGCGCCCCCCCCCCCCCAATAAAGGAGTTCTTTTACTTTTTGGACATTAGTAGAAGATTCCTTCTTTCCCATAGTGAATTCTTAGATATTGATCCCACAGTTGGCTAGCACTCTAAAATGTCCCAATTTGTTTTTGATGATTCAATGTAAATACCACCACAGGAATGTCTCTGTTTGCCCTTTCTCTATGACTTGCCAGAAGATAGTAAGACCATAGTTTGAGATGTTGAGTGTCATTCTAGCCCTATTCCCTGATATTTGAGATGTGGAAATTGAGTCCAAGAGAGAATCAAATTCTCTTGACTATGGGCAAACTGGTAACTGGGAGAGTGAGGATTTGAACCCAGATCCTCTGCCCATACTCAGAACTCTTTCTACTACTCTATAACCTAGTTAAGGATAGAGTACATGGGAATTTTTGAACATGGCTAAAAGGGCTCTAAGAAAAAGAAGAAAAGATAGTAGCTGAACAGTTAAAACCAAGCAGCGGCAAACGATTTTATTCAGTTCTTTTTTTGTTATCAATCTACAAAACAAGTCTTACTGACAACAACTGGAAATCCATGATGAACACCTTGTTGCTGGTGGTGCTTCCAAAGTTGGGATGTATTCATTTCTGTTCTCTAGAAATAAGAAGAATTCAGTGAGGAAGGCTGAAAATTACACCACTGAGTTGGGAATGGTATAAACTCATGTTTATGGTCGTAGCATGTATGGTGTAGGATCAAGAACATTGTATTAGGAGCCAGGAGCCCTGGAGTCTCCACTCCATGCCTTACTAGCTGTGTAATTAATCTTTCTGTATCTCATTCATTTCACTTCCAAAATGACAGCAGGTTTGAGCAAGTTGACCTCCTAAGTTCCTTCTGGTACTGACCCACTGATCACTTTCAAGGAAATATTTGCCACCTCCTCTTCCAAATAATAGAGGATTGAGGAAAACCAAACACTGATTAGTCGATAAAAGGAATTCAATCAGCCCAACTCCAACTTATCAAGGTCCTGTTTGTGGTACCTTTCCTAAGCAGCATAAAACAAGGCTAAATAAAGGGAGTTAATTATTGGTATTTAGAGAATTCCTTATCCACATGCATGCTTTCTTCTGGACTTAGGCTAACAAGCTTATGATAACTTGAAAAGTCTTAGGCTTCCTGATACAAAGCAAGGGTGCAGGTAAACAGGATCACACAGGATAGAAACTTCATTTTAGAGTGAATCCTGTGGGAAGGTTGTCTGTCAAATAGGTAGGATAGGCATTCTACAGGGTGTCCCTAAAGTCTGGCACATAGGAAATCTCATTAACTATGCATATTTTCAAGAAATGAAATGAATGACATTTTCAACAACATTTTATTTAATTAGCATAAATGAGATTTCATAGGAAGACATAGGAGACACATAGGAAATCTCATTAATTAATTAAATTAAATTAATCTCATTAATGTGGAAAATAGTCCCCAAGAGCTAATGAAAGCTTTTATTCCATATGAAATTGTCACGGCTAAAATTTATGCTAATTAAGTAAAATGTTGTTGAAAATGTCATTCATTTCATTTCTTGAAAATATGCATAGTTAATGAGATTTCCTGTGTGTCCAGACATTAGGGACATCCTCCATCTCTCCATTTGATATACTAACAATTATGTATCTCAAATGAAGTTGGCTTAATATCATTCAAATTAAAAGGATTCTTCTTTAGAGCTATTCCTGGAAAGATTGAGTTGTCAAATAGAATAGGTGTATCTTGAGAAGAGAGCTGCAAGGGCAGAACCAAGATGGCGGAATGGCTGGGAGAAAGGCAGAAGAGCTGCTAACCTTAACTCCTTAGCCAGCTGCAGAAAACACCACAATTCATGGTCGGGAAATCCAAGCCCAAGTTAGTAGAGGGAGACAGATGCCTATTGACATTGAGTGTGGGTATAGCCACATTGGATGCAATCAAGGACAAAGGAATGAAAAGGTGGGTGAGACTGTGAATCTGGGCAACAACAGAGCCCAGACCTATGCATGTGGGGTCCTGCTCTTTTGCGGAATGTGGGAAGAGGTTCTAGGTGGGAGCTCTCTCATTGACTCTTGAGTGCTAGGGCACAGAGGCAGGGGCGACCGATATCACTGGGGTGTGGCATTCCTAGGTATTTTTTTGGTTGAAGCCCCTTTGCTGCACACTGACCAAGCAGGAAGCAAAGAAGCAAACAGTAGCTTTTGGACTCTGACCCTAGGAGATCAATGGGGTCTCAGTTCTTGTCTCCAATACATCTTGAGGTTGGTAATAGAATAAGCAGACCAAGGGGGAGCCCATATAGAGTGTTCTAAGTAACAAGTCCAGCAGTAGTCTACTGGGACACTAAAGAGGGACAAGCATGCAGAGAGGTTGCACACACCCAAACTCAGGTCACGAACTTGCAGAACTCAGACCAGAAGATGAGTGTTCATACCTTGTCCTGCCTGAGTCAGAACACTTGGAAGCCCTGAAAATATACAACTTTCCAGCCTGAGCTATTCCAGAGATCCTTAAACATCATAACACTCAATACCCCTGGGAAAAAAAGATTCAAGAGGCCAAGTTTGTACTAGACATTGCACCCAAAAGTGCACACAATATGGTCCTAACATATTATCTGAAATTGGGATACAAGAGTATAAGTCTGGATGCCACAAATCTGTATGAATGATAGAAATGCTCAAGAAACAAACCTAGAAAAAAGGGACCGCAAAATACCTACAAAGATTCAAAGAAAAATGTTACTTGGGCACCATGTCAAATAGAACTTCTGGAATAGATGAAACAAGAGTTGTTTTTATTTTCTTTTTGAAAATCAAGAATTACTTTAAAAATTAAATCAGAGTGTTGGAGGAAAAATGAGAAAAAAAGGAGAGCTATGAAAGAATGATTGAGAAAAAGAATTAAAAAGTTTGGATCAAGAGGTATAGAATGCTATACAAGAAACAAATGTCCTGAAGTGAAGTACCTGAGTCCATGGGACAATTAAACAACAAAGTTTAAAGACATAGAAGAAAATATGACATCTCCATTGAGCAAAAACCCCTGACCTGAAAAAAAGATGGAGGAGAGAGAATTTAAAAATCACTGAACTACCAGAAAGCCATGAACAACGACAAGAAAAAGAGTCATGACATCTTATTTCAAGCCATTAAACAAGTGACAAGGTCTCTTAGAACTAGTGGGGAAAGTGGAAATAGAAAGAATTCACTCGTCAGCACTTTAAAAGTCACTCAAAACATGGAAGTTCCTAGGAACATTTTAGCCAATACTCAGAGTCCATAGGTTAAAAAAACAATTCTGCAAACAACCTCAAAGGAAAAATTCAAATGAGGAAATGTAGCAACCAGGCTCACATTCGATTTAGCGGCTTGCTTTATGAAAGAGTAAAATGCTTAGAGTTCTCTAGTATGGAAGACAAAGTTATTAGGCTTCTAGTGAAGAATAACTTATTCAGCAAAATTGAGTATAACTGAGTCCTGAAAAGGGACTTTTAGTGGATCTTTAGTGAAATAGAGGACTTCCCAACATACTCAATGAAAAGACCCAAGGTACAAAGAAATTCTGAAGTGCAAACTTAGGAGATTCTCTGTATGTATGTATGTATATATGTGTATGTATATATATGTGTATATGTATTACACATATATGTAAACATGAAAATATGAAAAATACTCTAAATCAATAATCAGAGAAAAGCAAATAAAAACTCCAAGATTTCATATCATATCCATCAGACTGGCAAAATGATAAGAAATAACAAAGACAAATTCTGGAGGTCATATGGAAAAACATGGATCTTAAAGCATAGTTGGTAGAGCTTAAACTGGTATGCCATTCTGGGAAGTGATTTGCAATGAAGCCAAACAACTGCGAAAGACTTAGCAACTTTGATCAACAAAGTGATCAACCATAATTCTACAGGTCTTATGAGAACACATGTCCAGGATAAGAATGATGCAGACTGAGATTGCTATAGGTTGAGATGTAATTTTCTTTGGTCATGGTATAAGGAGGAATTTGTTTAGATTGACAATACATATTTGTAACAGGGATTTGTTTTTTCTTATTAGTGGAATAAGAAAGGATGTGGTGTTGATTTCCATTTCCATTAAATAAATGCACATATGTGTGTATGTATGTTTTGGTGTGTATCTGTGTATATATATTTACATTTATTGAATAGAAATGGAAATATGTCTGGGATGTAAACATAGTTACAAGTAGCTCCTGTAAGTAGCAGGGATGTGATGGGACAAAGAGAAGACATTTCCATTTCCATTTATACACACACACGTAGGTACACATACATATAGATACATGTATGTGTGGTCTATATTTATTTAATGGAAATGGAGATCTGTCTTCTCTGTCCTACCACACCTCTGCTGCTTATACCCATGCCTTATAATTAAGAAATTATAAAATATCAAGATGAATAATGTAGTTCCACAATTCATAAACACATTTTTTATGTTAGAAACATCTCTGAGCTCGGTCCTCTTCTCTAGTCTCCAAAATGTTTATATTATCCATAAAGCTCATCCCTTAGAAGTGAATGACAGGCATGCAAACTTTTTCATGGGTTTCTTCCTTTGAAAAAAGTACTTACATGTATGCATTTTATGAAAACTACATCTTTTAGGAGGTCCCACCTTAGGCTACTCCCCACTCACCTTTTCAAAGAGCAGAGTGGATATTCAAACAATTAATAAATGCCAATTTAAGGAGAAAGCCTTAGTTAGACTTAGAAAACTTGTTAGTTTTCTCTCAACTGATGAGGCTTAACTTATACAACAAAAAATAATACTTTGAATATAGGGATAAAATAAAAAAAAAAACAAAACCAGATTCTCCTATTGATGAAAAATTGGGAGTATTCCTAGATTTCTGTTATTGAATTTTTAAACAAACAATCACAACATATACCATTATCATTGAAACTTACTACATTTGATTTTCTTAGGTGCCCAACATTGTTCTACGCTGCAGAGACTGTTTTACTTTGTGTAAAACCAAAACCACATAGTAGTTTGTACATAGAAGCTTGTAGCCTGAATAACCCAGGTTATTTTTGCTTGGGCTTTGAAAATTGAATCATGTTTACTAAAAATTCTTATATGTAAGAACTTTAGAATTTACGGAGTCATTTTACACGTGCAACTTTCAACAGTTGTTCCTTTATGATATTTGGTTTGAAACTCCCTGACTCTGTCCTTGGATAAGATCTCTCCCATATTTTTATTAATATTTTGAATGGAGACAGAAAGAACACACCTCAGAGTTATTGATCTAAAACAGAAACTACTGATACACTGAATAACAGAACTGTGAGGCAAAAACATCCCAACAAGCTGGAATGAAAGTCTTCAAAGGCGCGAGTCAGAATAGAGAAGATGTGAATATGATGAAGGAAAGTGTAAGATGGGAAACTGGTTATTTGCAAATATCTAGAAAGTGTCACAGGGGACCAGATATAAGGTATTTTTTCTGTATCTCTCTGGAGGATGCAACGAGGAGACATGAATAAATGGGATGGGGAACGTATTGTTCTGTTTTTCTTATTTTGAACAGGAATTGGCCTAAAATTTGGAGCTTTCCAGTAATAGAATGGGTGATTTTATGAGGCTATGGGATCCTCAGTATGACTGTCCATTTTATGGCAGATGCTGAAGAACACTCTCTTAAAGGCGCTGAGAAAGAGATTTTTGTGTTTGGCAGGAGGTGATCATAGGATGCCTTGAAGGTCTCTCCAATGCTGAGAATTGATATAGTCAATAACCAAGGACAGTGAAACTATTGAAAAGTGTGATAAGCAATGAGTCTCATGTTATCATGGGAAGAGGAAAAAGGAGGGACCATATACACACATATATGCACACATGCATACCTATGCATACACATATACACATACACACATATGAATTTACACAATTTTTCTAAAAAGCATACTCTGACTCCAACTTCAAAACTCCTCTCAAATGATTCCCTATGTTCTGATGGTTTTATATAGGTAGAAGTACAATTCCATACTTAATAAATTCTTGACTAATTTTTTACCTGTCATCTTAATATTTGGCTCTTCTATGGACCTATTCATTTCTCCTGCTTTCTCTCAGCAGATAAAAATAAAAAAGGATGGACGAAGATAAGAAAGAGAAATGTGAAGAGGAACAGGAAAGAGGAAAGGAGGAGAAGAAAGAAAAAGTGAAAGAAGAAAAGAAAGAGGAAGGAAAAGGCAAGGAGAAGAAGGGAAGGGAAGATGAGAAAAGAATCTGTTTCCAGTTCTGGAAAGAACCATTTCTGTAAGGTAAGAAATTAATAAAATGCACTTATAAGAGATCAATAAAAGATTTCCTTAAGGAAGACCTTTATTTACTTGTTAATTTGAAAATTACTCTAGGATCTGATGGTAGGAACTAAAATGTATGCCCTTCAATAAACTTCTTATCAGTTATTCTACTTTCAACAACTGGTCATTAAAATTGCTGATGAATGTATATTTACTCCATCGCTAGATACAATTCACACAAATGTGAATTTTAAATTTACTCTGTCATCAGTGCTAATGTCTCTGACATCTCTGTTTTTCACTCTTAAGCAGCTCTTGAGGAACCCAAGTATTCCTCAACATCCACAACATCTGAGTCCAAGATCATCCAGTCTTACCAGAATCATTAGAATCATCACTTTCTAAGATTGTTATGGGTGGATCTTCTAGGATTATTTCCAGGTGATGTCTTGATTTTCCTTTGTTTTTTTTTTCCATTTTTCTTATTTCTTGTTCTACTTCTGGTATCTAAAAATTTTCAAAAATACAGTTTGTTTCTTCCTTTTCCAGTTATACCAATTTATCTTTTTCTCTTCACTTTCAGAAATTGGATTCTTGAGTCTGAATTATACCACCCATCTCTGTGCTGTCTGCTCCTCAATGACCACCATATTACAATTCATTCAGTCAAGATTTATTTACATGCAAGTTGTCTCTGTAGCTGCTATGAGTTTGAGAATACTTCAAAGACATAGTAACTCATGAAGTGAAGAGATGAACCCAAACAATTAAAAGAAAACATCTTAATTGCCTTAGAATTGTGTTAATTTACAAATAGAAATGAACATGAGGATATGAATCTAGCTAAGAGGATATATCATGGAGCCTTCCTGGAGAGGTTGGAATTACCCTGGAAGGAAGGATTAGATTTGCAAAAGGAGAAAGGAGAGTTCTGGCATTCCAGGAAGGTTGCTGCATGTGTAGATGTGAGAGTAAGAGAGCGAAAGGAGATATTTGGAAAAACAAAGTAAGGGGGAGTGATGGCAGTATTTGGTATGCAGAGTAGCATCATGGTAAGTACCTGGTGGGGACAGTCTACAGCAGGCCCAGAATCATTCTTTTATTTCCCTAGGTAAATAAGATACACGACCAGTTTTAATCAGAGGACTTTCTAGGATGATCTTAGTGGTCACAGAACAATTTCTGATGTGTCATTACTCTGAGAAATCCAGGAGAACCACCAGAAAGCTTGGATATGAGGAGATGTTCCCACTTTCCAAAGGAGTCATGTTGTTTTCAATTCTAAAAATTGAAAGCATCATAAATTTCTGAAAAATATCATGAAATGAATGGCTAGTGAACTCATCAAGAAGGAAAGCCTTGATCACCAAGAGCCAGCATCAGTTCTCTGAACATATCACATCCAAAACCCCAAATCATCATTCCTAGTCTCACAGTTACCTTTTTTTCTTCTCCTTCCTTAATACTTTCATTTATACCATCAGCTTCCTGGTGCGAACCCTCACGTTTGTCAGTGTTTCACTTTTCATACTCTTTATACCTTGCCTCCCCTGACTTCATTAGGTCTAGTTTTTGCAACATTAAGATTCCCAATTCATTCAACTACATTCATCCATTTTTGTACATGACCTATTCTGTCCACCTCTGTGTCTCTACCCATTGCCTTTCTCCTGTCTGAAATGCCTTTTCCCCCCATTTCTCTGGCAAGATGAATTCCTCAACTCTGTAAAAACCATACAGGGAAAGCCTTTCCAAGTTAAAAAACAAAAAAACTTTACAGGATAAACTATCATGATAATTACCATCTGTTCCTTTTGTCTCCAATGAGGAATTCAAAATGAACACTAAATAAACTAGCTATGTGGCCTATGGAATGCAATAAGCTGAGTGAGTCACAATGAGAACCCGTGTCTATAAAAGTAGATACCTTGGTCCTGGGAATTGGAATACATAATTTCTAAGGTGATTGCCACCTCTGAAGCTTTCAGTTTTATGTGTCAGGTCACTTCATGACTTAGGAAAGTAACTGTAGCAGCAAGCACCTCGGCGTCCTCAGGGTTTGCTGCCACCACAGGTTCTTGGATCTGCTCCAGTCAACATCTGGGTTTCCACATCTGGGTTTTTCAAAGCCGGCGGGGGGGTGAGGGGGGGGGCTCCAGACAACAGCTTCCCAGAATACAGATCAAATCACAGAACACTTCTCAAAGTGAGCCCCCAAAACAAAGCTACACATCAGTGCTTATATAGCCTTCTCCTGGCTCAGAGAATGTAACAACCTTTTTGACCCACTGGCCAATCAAGAAGTATCTACTGAAAAACAAGCCTCCCACCCCAGGCTCCAGGTGCATTTTAGCCTAGGGGCAGGGAAGATCTTCCAAATTTGCATTCCCATTACAGTAACCCTGATCAACAAAGAGTGAAGTAGATTACTTGTCCTTGAGTTAATGGTCGAAAAGCAGTGGGTGCCATGCGTCTCCCATGCATTTATGGGATTTTGACAAAGCTAAATGTGCTTTTTCAATCAACGGGAATAAGTTTACCTAGACCTTGGTTTTTGGCAACACACCTTAGGATAAAAAAGTGAAGATCTATTTTTTAAAGTCACTTGAAAAGAATGAGCAATAATTTTAAAACCTAAATAATATTTTCTTCCTCAGGGATGTTTACCTTTTCAGAGGTAGTGCTTGCATATTCCCTTGTACTCAATTCTTTATTCCCAGTGAGGTTTTCCTTGTTATCATTGATTTCCTGTGGAAAAGAAACATTTTTGAAAGAGAGAAATAAAATATATTTCTAAGGAAAACGAAAGCCAAATTTATGACATCAGTAAGTTAAGGCTATTCTAAATTTTTGTTCTGATGATGGTTGTTTTTTTTTAAATATATATATATATATATTGTGCAGGAAAGATTTATGAAGAGATAACAGCGTTTTCTTCAATACCCCTTTCAAAGCACAACCTGTAAAAGAACAATATGGATTTTGAACCAACTTCCAAAGAGTGAAGTACAATCAAGAAAGAGTCATTGATGCAAAAGTTTTCAGGCTGCCTTCTTCATAGAGGGTAAACATTGTCAGGAACACAGGAGTCAGTTCCGGCTAGTCCAAATTGACAAAGTGCAGAAAGGAGATCCTTGTCTCACATGAGTAGGAATTTTTCTTTTAACCTCTGCAACTCAATGCAGATAATTTAGCAAACTTTCAAGAGCCAGAAGGGCTTAAAGAAGAGATGTGAGAAGAGACTCCCTCTCCTGACTCCCTTGCAGATGAGTGATGTACAAGGAATTGAAGTATTGCCTACAATTTCAAGCTTTCCCCCAATGATTGGCTGTTTTGGTGAATGTTTTTTTTCCTTCTTTTTTTCAGTGTTTTGAAATATTATTTCATATAAAGTGAGTAGATCTCTGTAAGGGAGGAGGAACCCTAGGAGAGATAATGATGATTTAAAAAATCCTATAAATTATACTCTTTAATTTTGAGAAAACCAATGTTATTTCAATAGTCCAAGCAAGAGGCAACACGACAGTGAACTAGGATGAGAAGAGTTCCTGTGTCTCTCGAGAGAAGGGTATATGCCAGAGATGTTTCAGAGGCAGGAGTGACAAGACTTGATAAGTGATATGATTATATATAGAAGTGAGGGACAAAGAAGGGTCAGAAATGACACTGAGCTCAGAGAGCTGGGTGACTGAACTGAGGGTGGTGTCCTGAATCAAAGTAGCAAAGTTGAGTGGAGAGAGAGGTTTAAGAGCAGAGAATTTGGGTGTGTTGAGGATGAGATGCATGTTGAGTAATTGATTGTTTGTTAAGAGGAATAGAGCACCAGCCCGGGAGTCAGAAGGACCTGAGTTCAAATCCTGCCTCAGACACTTAACACTTACTAGATGTGTGACCTTGGGCAAGTCAGTTAACCCCACTTGCCTTGCTTTCCCCCCTCCAAAAAGACAAAGAAACAAAATGCTAGCCCTATCCTAGAAAATGGCAAATGAAATATAGTTCCTTCTACTTAGTTGAAAGGCAGTGGGTTACAGATGCAGACTGCTGTGTATTCTGTCAGATGCAGTTTTGTTGGCAGGTTTTGCTGAACTGTTTATTTATGAAATACTTATGTATGTGTGTATACACACATGTGTGTGCATGTATATGTCTGCATGTATCTTTATATTACAGGGAACTGCTCAGTGGTAAAAGTGTGGGTATGAATCTGAATGACTAGGTTGAAATACATAATATATCAATCAACTATATATACCATTACTCCACGCCCCCCAAATAATTGATGTGATGAGTGTCACGATGTTTGCTAGTGTTTCAGGTCGTTTAAGTTAGGAAGAGAGATTTGTCTGAAGTAATAGTCACTCTGAAAACAAAAGTGTATATATATATATCGCTATTGTGCCTTGGAAAGAAAAATAGTATAACAGTGAAAAAAATATAACTTCCCCAATTCAGAATTCCTAGAAACAGGGAAGCAGCATTTGCCCCTCTGTAGAAAATTTGTTTTCATATTTTGGCATGCCAGCCAAAACTTCTATCGACCCTCAATGGGGGGCATTGCTTTTATTTCTTTTCTACGGACTCCTCACTTTATCACACAGTTTTCAGGAGAGTGCACCCAAAGGGGCTTGGAACAAGTCTTTTATGGAGCACAAGTGAGAAAAGCACTAGTAGCAAAATGAAAAGGTTGAATTCACAACCAATGAAGAGAAAATTAAATCAATTATCCAGAACTATTTTCCCCAATTATATATCAATATATCTGATAATCTAAGTAAAATGCATGAAAATTTACAAGAATATAACTTGCCCAGATTAAGAGAAGAGGAAATAGACAACTTAAATAACCCCATCTTAGAAAAAGAAATTGAAAAAGGCCTCTGTGAGCTGTCTCAGAATCCCCCCCCCCCAGCACTGTAAGGATTTACAAGTGAATTTAAAAAAGAATTCTGTATAAAGTATTTGGAAAAAAATAGTCAAAGAAGGACTTCTTCCAGATAGATCTCTTTTATAACACAAATATCTAAACCAAGAAGACTGAAAAAGAGAAAGAAAATGATAAACCAATTTCCCTAATTGGATATTGATGTAAAATTACTAAATAAAATTTTAGCAAGGAGATTACAGCAATATATCCTAAGGATCATATCAGGAAACTTATCAGTTCAATATTCAATATTAGGAAACCTGTCAGTATAATTCACCATATTCATAACAAAAGCAACAGAAATTCAATCATTTTCACAGCAGATACAGAAAAAAGCTTTTGATAAAATAATACCAGCATTCCTATTAAAAACTGAGAGCATAGGAGTCAATGAAACTATCTATCTAAAACCATGAACAGGCAGTATCTGTAATGGGAATTAGTAAGAAGCCTTCCCAGTATGATTAGGGGTGAAGAATGAATGCCCATTATCACCACTATTATTCAATATTGATTAGCACCAGTGGTCATGACTGGTAACTTTGAAGAGTAGACTTCACAGAGGTATCCGAAGTGACCAATTTAAAGAATGTAGAGCAACCTAGGTAATCCTTTATGAACAGATGCAGAATGAGGTTAGAAGGCTATTAGCTATAACCAAGTTTAATGGAAATAAAAATCACCATGAGAGATCTCCATTCTCTTATTGTATTAAAAACATCCCAGTCCTGGCTTAGAAAATAGCAAATGAAATACAAGTCCCTCCATTTCTTAGTAAGCTTTTGGGCAATAGATGCAGAATTGCTGTGTATTCTGTCAGATGCAGTTATGTTGCCAGGTTTTGCTGAACGGTTGATTTATAAAGTATATCTAATAATTACACACACACATGTATGTATTATGTGTTTGCTTGTTGTATAAATCTTTGTAGTACAAGGAACTGCTCAATGGCAAAGTGTGGGCGTGAATCTGAGAATGACCAGGTTATACATTACACACTATATCAATAAACTTTATAAGTTATTCCTTCCCTCCAAAAAACAATTGCTATTATTGCTTTCATGATTCTCATTGTGCTTCAAAGCGATGAAGCTAAGAAGAGTGATTTCTTTCAAGCAACAGTAATTTTGAAATAACAGTGAATATAAATTACTATTGCCACTTGCAAAGAATCACATTGCAATGCTGAAAAAAATTGTTCCCTAATTCAGAATTCCTAGAAATAGAGGAGGGGCATTGCCCCTGGGTAGAAACATTTGTTTTCATGTTTTGGGATGCCCACCAGCACCCACAAAGTTGGGGGCATTGCTTTGATGCCTTTCTGACATCCTCCTCACTACATTCCCCAATTTTCTAGACATAGTACACAAACAAGCCCCGAATAAATCCTTGCAGAATGCAAATGGACAAAGGACCCATGAATTGTATTCTCTCACCATGATGAATATCTCTTTGAAATCACAGATCAATTTCAGGGCTTTTTCTTCCCAGACTGCACTTCTTTCCAACTCTAGTTTTTTGAATTCATTTTCTCTGGAAATAGAAAACCAACATCAAATGTATGTATTTTAAGTGGGGAGAGTGCTAACTTAGGTATCGAGAATCAGAGTTAATGAATTAGGTATAACAGATTTCATTCATTGAAATCTATGCAATAGTGATGACTTTTTTTTTTTTTTGGTAACTTCTTAGTTTTTCTATCGTGTGTCCCCTTCAAAACTCTGGCCATTTCTCACTATTTGTCTGATATTCCTCTTTTAATTTGAAACACGTTTGTTCCATTGTGGGTGGTCACTATTTTTAAAAATAGTGTATTTTTTTAAGAAAAATTCTGGTTCAATTTTTTATGCATACATTAATTCATTCATAGAGATGTTTTTAGAATTTTCCTTTTCTTTATACGGATCAATTTTAATTCCCTGTATTATTCTTTTTTTGTTGATCATCTAGAATTTCTTCATTCAATCTCAATGCATCAGGTATTTCAAGCATCTCCAGGTTTTTGGAGTAACAAAAGAATAATGCTAGGAATTATATATGCATGTAACCTTTCTTTTTTTATTGTATGCACTGTATGTACTCCGTTTAATACATTCCCAACAAAGGTTGGTTATACTCTCCTTTTTAAAAACTTGACCAGGATACTGCCACATTCTTTCCAAAGAGACTCTGCCATTCGGAAATCCCCCTAGAAGGACATGTGCGTACCTGATTCTCTGGAAATATACCAGAGTTGGAGCATCATAAATCATATTTTCATGGTCAGTCATGTTCTCTTTCAAAGCCTCATTCTTTTCCTGTAGAAAAGAAACATTTTTAGGAAGAAAACAATTTATTTGTAAAAAAAAACACCCAAGCCAAATTCGTGAAATTAATAAGCTGAGACTACACTGAACTTATGTTCTGATGAAGTTTTTTTTTTCTTGGCAGGAAAGATTTCTGATGGAGATGCCCATCAAAACTGCCAGAATCCTCCAAATTGGCAACATTGCTTTGATGCCTTTCCTACATCCTCCTCACCTACCTTCCTTAATTTCTGGAGACTGCACACAAATAAACCCTGAGTAAATCCTTGTGGAAAAAAATGGGGAAAGTCACCATGAATTTGATCTTCTTACCAAGATGCGTACCTCTGATTTCACAGATAAAATTCTGAGCTTTATGTTCACAGGCTTCTTCTGTTGCTAGCTCCTGTCTTTGGAATTCCATTTCTCTGGAAAAACAAAACCAACAGTAAATGTTCTATAAGTGGGGAGGATGTGGACTTGGATATCCAGAATCTTGACTTCTATCCCAAATTCTTCTACTGATTATTAAATTCCATTCACTGAAATCTATATAATGTTGACAACTTCTTATCCATTGTTCCCTCGTGTCCCCTTTAACATTTTGTACATTCATCACTAACTATATAACATTTCTCTTTTTATTCTGAGCAAATATGTTTCTTCCTTGTGGGAGGCTACTAAATTCATCTATACTTTTTATTCTGGTATGTGTGTGTATGCTTACATAAATTCACAGAGATATTCCTAGAATTTTCCTTTTCTTTTTCTACTTACTGATTAGTTTTTTTTTTTTTTAAGCAATCGGGGTTAAGTAACTTGCTCAAGGTTACACGGCCAGTTATTTCTGGGTGTGGTGTTGAGTATCTGAGCCTGGATTTGATCCAGGTCATCCTGACACTGGAGCCAGTGCTCTTACTCGCTGAGCCACCTGGCCGCCCCTAAGCAATTGGGGTTGAGTAACTTGCTCAAGGTTACACGGCCAGGTGTTTCTGGGTGGTTGCTAAGTGTCTGAGCCCGGGATTCGATCTCCAGGTCTTCTCAACACTGGAGCCGGTGCTCTTACTCGCTGTGCTACCTGGCCACCCCTACTGATTAGTTTTAATTCTTGGTATTTTTTTCTGTGTTGAGAATCTAGAATTTCTGCAGACTGACTAAATTTTCCAGGCATTTCAGGCATCTCCAAGGTTTTGGAATAACCAAATGGTAGTACAGAAATGTCATATGAATATAATCATTTTGAACTGTTTGTGTAATGCATTCCATTTGGTATAATTTCAATTAAAAGATGACAGGGACATATGTGGGGAATACACTGTGATTTTTGTAACTTGATGAGCACAGTGGCATGTAGTTTGCTAAAGAGGTTCTACCATTCTGAATTCCCACTAGTAATACATGATTTTACCTGTTTCTCCAGAGACATTCCAGATTAAAATTATCATGAATTATGTTTTCCATTTTAGGGGTAGTTTCCTTAGCTGTGATGTTTTCCTTTACTGTAGCCTTACTGCTTTCCAGAAGAAAAGAAATCTTTTTAAAGAAAGAAAGTTAAAATATCCTTTAGAAAAGAAAAATCAAAACTTTTAAACCAATAAGCTAAGACTGCTCTGAACTTATGTTATTGTATCCTTTGATCCAGCAATACCACTACTAACCTAATATCCTAAAGAGATGCTTTTTTTTTTTAAAGGGAAAAGGACATATTTGTATAGAAATATTTATAGCTTCTCTTTTTGTGGAGGTACAGATTGGAAATTGAAGGGATGCTCACTAAATGGGGAATGTTTGAAGAACTTGTGGTATATAATTGTAATTGAATACTATTGTGCTATAAGAAATGACAAGCACGCTGATTTCAGAAAAATCTGTTAAGAGTTACATGAACTGAGGCCAAGTGAAGTGAGCAGAACCATTGTATCCAGATTGATTGAATTCTTTTTTTTGTTTGTTTTTTGGAGGGCAATTGGGGTTAAGTGACTTGTCCAAGGTCACATGGCTAGTAAGTGTTAAGTGTCTGAGGTGAGATTTGAACTCAGGTCTTCCTGACTCCAGGGCCAGTTCTCTATTCACTGTGCCACCTAGCTGCCTCGTATCCAGTAATGACAATATTGTGCAATGATCAACTGTGAATGACTTTGCTATTCTCAGCAATATAATGATGCAAGGCAGTCCCAAAGGAATCATGAAGAAAATGCTATCCACTTCCAGAGAAAGAACCGATGGACTGAGAATGGAAATCAAAACATACTATTTTCACCTTATTTTTTTCATGACTTTTTTTTTAGTTCATGTGTTTTCTTTCATATGTGCTGTTTTCTTTCACAATATAAATAATATGGAAATATGTTCTGCATGACTGTACACGTATAACCAATATCAAACAGCTTAGTATCTGAAGGAAGGGAGAGGTGAGAGATGGAGGGAGAGAATCTATGTATGTATCTATATGTGTGTACATGTTGGCATGTATCTACCTAACAAAAGGTATTTCTGTATCGACAGATGAATTGATGGATGGACTTTGTTCACTTTAATTCAATGAAGATTCTTTTTCACAAAAGAAAAGTGAAATATTATGTGCCGTCATAACTATCTGTAATGGGAATGTAAATTTTAAAGATCTTCCCTGCCCCTAGGCTAAAGTGCACCTGGAGCCTGGGGTGGGAGGCTTGTTTTTCAGTAGATACTTCTTGATTGGGCAGTGAGTCAATAAGGTTGTTACATGCTCTGAGCCAGGAGAAGGCTATATAAGCCCTGATGTGTAGCTTTGTTTTGGGGCTCACTTTGAGAAGTGTTTTGTGATTTGATCTGGATTCTGGGAAGCCGTTGTTGAGAGCTCCCTCTCGGCTTTGAAAAACCCAGATGTTGAAACCCAGATGTTGATTTGGTCTGGATGTAATGGTTGGACAGTTTGGAAATCTGTCTACTTGGTCTGTTTCTGTCTTGATAATTCTGTCTGTATATTCTGAAGTTCGGGGTGCTGACCTTTTCCCCCTGAACTAGGTAAATGATACATATTTGACTGATTAAAGTAAGCTTGTTAACCCCTTTTGAGTTGCTTTCCTTTATCAAAGCAGATGCAAGAACCTGTATGGGCTGCCACCCTGAGGATGCTTGGGGTGCTTGCTGCTACACTATCTAGTTTATTCCTTGACCTTAATTTTTCATTTCAACGTTAGCCTTTCTTCTTGTAGAATTTTTGTTTTTCTTGAGTATGAGAGAATGATGCAAAAAGGATCATGTCTATTTGAGAGAAAGGGCACTTTGTAGTCATGCTAACTGTTCATGGTCCTTCATTTACAGCAAAGAGGCTGATGCAGAGAAAGGACTTTTCTTTGTTTTGACATTTCACATTTGCTGGGCACTGGGTAACAATGGAAGCTAATATCCCTCTTAATTCTGACCATTCTCTTGTGGGTATCATCGGAACTAAGACTTCTGACTTTCTTGGGATATCTTTGCTTCTCAGACTTCCACTTACATTCTCTCTGGGCAAGATCAGTTTCAGGCTCTTAAGAACAGTGCCCTCCCAGCAATACTACTTCTAGGGCTGTATCCCAAAGAAATAATAAAAATGTTAGGACTCACACACATAAAATATATATAAATATATAGCAGCTCTTTTTTCATGGTGGCCAAGAATTGGAAATTGAGGGGATGTCCATCAACTGGGGAATGGCTGAACAATTTGTGGTATATGAATGTAATGGAATATTATTGTGCTATAAGAAATGATAACAGGCAGACTTCAGAAAAACCTGGAAAGACTTATATGAACTGATGCAAAGTGAAGTGAGCAGAACCAGGAGAACATTGTAAACAGTAACAGTCACAGCAATGACTGATTTTGATAGCTTTAATCCTTCTCAGCAATGCAAGGACCTCAAACAATTCCGAAGGACTCATGATGGAAAGTGCCATCCACATCCAGAGAAAGAACTATGGAGTCTGAATGCAGAGCAAAACAGACTATTTTCTTTTTTTGTTATGTTTTTCTTTCTCATGGTTTCTCCTATTCATTATAATTCTTCTTTACAAAATGACTAACGTGAAAATAGGAATCTATATGTAGGGCCTATATCAGATTGCATGCCATCTTGAGGAAAGAGGAGGGGAAGGAGGGGGAGAAAATTTAAAACTTATGGAAGTGAATGGTGAAAAATAAAAATGAATAAATTAATTTTAAAAATTAAAAAAAAGATCAGTGCCCACATTGACCCACTGGGGTTCAAGGTGTGTGGGGACCAGGCCAAATCTCAGGGACTTCCACTTTTTACCTTGTCCCTCACTGCCCTAAACAGTTGATCGTGGCAGTGTACCAATAACCTGGAGATAAGGAAAAACAAGGGGCTTAGCTTAACTGATGAGCAACATGAAAAAAAAATGGCCAGGAAAGAAAACAGCACATATCTACGTGATAACAAATGGCTCCTAAGATCCCAGTTGAGGAAGATCGACAACATAACAAAATCACTCCTCCAAAAAGAACAGTAAAGAAAATTACACTACTGTCCCTTTCACTCCACTTTCCACCACAACCGAAGGCAAATGCCATGGAATTCCTCAGGGATGTGCCTCTCCGTAACCCCTTTGTTCTTTTATCATGGCAATAAAGAACCATCACAACAATGCTTGATGGTTCCAACAGCAGACACCAGAGTAGCAAGGGAAGCAACTCCTTTGGGCTCTGGGGCTCAAGGAGGGCAGAGGTCAGGTCTAGACACCCCAGGCCCTGACTTTTATCTCCTCGTCCTCTCAGGGGGCCTGGATTCTATCCCCCATGACACACACACATGGGCAATGCACCCTTTTCCTCCTGCCAAATTTGAGCTTGCTTCTTTCAGTTACTTGACAGTTTTCTTTCTGTTCCCGTCGCATTATACACTGTGGGATGGGGAGTCTTCTTGTAGCCTGCAGGCACTTCTCTCCTGACTTGGTCTGCCCACACTACTGCTCCCCAGCCTCAATCAGTTCTCAGCATTAAATTGTCTCAGTTTGGGGGGGCGGAGTCAAGATGGTGGAGTAAACACAGGGCCTGCTGGTGGCTCCAGCCACTTCCAATACACGTAAAAAAATGACTCTAAGCACATCTTAGAGCTACAAAACCAACAAAGTGACAGAGAGAAACAAATCCGCTGAAGGCAGAATGGAAAAGTCTTTGTTAGGGTGACTTCTCTATACAGAATCCCAAGCAATCCTGCCTTTCTTCCCAAGAACCACCCAGGCCCCCAGTATTCCTTGTTTTCTCTTTCGAAACTGCCCTGAGGGGTGACAAAGGGTGGTTTAGGGATTTTCCTTACTTCCTGCCATGCTCACATGTTCCCATCTCCTCCCTGCTCATCAGCAAGGATCTGACACCTTCCCACCTTCCTTTTCTTCTCACCAGGCACTTTCCCTTCATTTGCCGAGTTCTCTTTCTCATTGCCCATCTTCTGTACCCCTTCATCACTGCGAAGCTTCCTAAATCTGTGCTGCCTCCTAGACTTTGCTCCTTCCCCATGATCAGCACTCTATCCTCTTTTCTCTGGATCCTGCTGTGTATGTGATTTCTGCACACTCACTTTCTGCTGAAGGCTCATCATGAGGCCTCTTCATCCATGGGCCCTCCTACTCTTGGGTGACCTTGACCCAGTTTACACTTGTCCTTTCCTTCCCTTTCAGTGGACATCCCACCTAGGCCCCAAACTCCACTGGGCCCAGGCCAGTTCAGGTCAGTCTCTGTTCTTGAACAGAACTCCACAATCCTCCCCTTGCCCTCCTCACTCCTCCTGGCTTCTGCAGCACTCCTTCCATAGCAACTTCTGCTAGGAGTCCCCGAGGAGCCTGCCTATGATGGTGCTACCTGGCATGCTGAGTGTCTTTTCTCAGCCCACTGCTGCTTCTAGACATACCTCACTCAAGGCTATAGAGGGTCAAATGCCTTTGCCTTGTGTGCAGCTGGCACAGAGCATTGCTCCCCCCCACCCCAATAGGACATGAGATGATGCCCCAAGTCAAAAAAGCTTTGGATCCCTCCATCAATGACACCATAAGTCTTGGACTGGAACTTGGCAGCTACTCGATTTCTCTTTTCTGTTCACCTTCCAAGGGAAGGAGAGAACCTTAAGTGTGTCCCGAAGACACAAATGAGGAAGAATTCTAATCTGAACACTTGATTCAGCAAATGAGATGGTGGCTGAGCCTCTGTGGAGTACCATTTCACTGTGGAGATGTTTTCTCATTTTCCTAAGGGAGAAGGAGAAAGAGACCCACCTTTCTGAAATGATGGGGAGTTGGGAACTCCTTCTCCAAAACCCAAAGGCAATATCAAGGATGGAATTGGTTGTGGGAGTAAAGCAGATGACCTGGTCATTGAGAAGATAGAAAATTTCTGGTTTATGAAAGTCTGTCATGCCACTCTTTTGGAAATTGGAAGAAATGGTTTCTTCTTTGTTCTAAAACAATGATGGCCCTAATGCTGAAAAGCAGTCCAATCTATAAGAAAGATCCTGGGACCCCCCCCCCCAAACCCCAAGGGGGAACCCTCTGTGAAACTTGGTCAATCTGATGTCTCCCATGGGAGTTTTGCCTTCTTTGTCTCTGGTGACAAATGGGCTTTTCAGCGGAATGAAGAACCAGTTACTCAGAGCCTGTGTTTGGAAGGTACACACCTTCCAAACAAAATGCCTTTTCTACACCTCCTTATTACCACGCTGAGTGAAAACCATGGAGACAATGCTTTCACCCCATAGGCAGGTGCAGAATGCGTTTTGCCCAATGGAAGGCTTCTTGATCTTTGGGAAATCCAAGTCTATTCTAGACTGTCTCTTGGTGTAGTAGCTATTGGAAAGAACCTGCTGGAAGACAATGGTCAATGCAGGTCTCCTTCCATGTGTTCCCTACAACATAATCTTCTTCTCTAGCGCCCTCTTTGGGCTCCAGACCAGATGAAGAAGGGTTTTAGATGAGTAAGGGAAGCACATGGTCTGGAAACCCCTGGGGCAGCCTTTGTGGAGATCAGTTATGATCAGTCTTAGCAATGGCATTCTGGCAGGATCCCAAAAGTCCCTTTTTCTTGATCCTTCCTTTCTTCCTGCTCCTCAGGCTCCTCCCCTAGGCCAACCTTACTACCATCTACA
>NW_027185720.1:6335300-6415095 GCF_028583685.1 Petaurus breviceps papuanus | reverse complement strand
GGTGTTTATATGTGTCTGTATGGGTGGATGGGCAGAATTGGGCAAATCTATAAAGAAATGGGAAATATTAGGTGGCCACTAAATTATTAAGCTTGCTACTAACCCCAAATTTTGAATTCAAGTTAATATAGCCTTTGGCATCGAATGTCTCCTCTTTTGGGGGCACTCTAGAGTTTTTCCTGAGTATGCCTTAATGACATGGAAACGGATTGTATCAATGGGAGTAAAGGGTCCATGCTAACTCTGTTTAAGTCACTCCATTTATATTAAAGAGGGTGAGGAAGAGAAAGGACATTACTTCCTCCCTTTTGTCATCTGCATCCACACTTACTCTGCTGACCCTGCTGGGTGGCAATGCAAGCCAGTGTATCAGAATTGTTGTGCTTGTTGCCTGCTAGGGTGACTTCTCTACACAGAATCCCAAGCAATCCTGCTTTTCTTCCCAAGAACCATCCAGGGCCCCAGTATTCCTTGTTTTCTCTTTCAAAACTGCCCTGAGGCTCAGTCTTGCCTCCAATATCAAATAAAAAATCCTTTCCTTGGTGTTCAAAGCTCCTCATTACCTAGCCCTCTCCTATTTTCCAGTCTTTTTATACCTTACTTCCAATCATGCACTCTTTGATCCAGTAATACTGGGCCTCCAATATCCATATTGAATATAAATCAAACATAATATCAAATCCTTTGTTTGGTGTTTGGAGCTCCTCACAACCTAGCCCTCTCCTAGTCTTCCAGCCTTCTTTTACCTTATTTCCCATCACGTACTCATTGATCCAGTAACACTGTGCATCCAGACTATTCCACTAACAAAACATTCATCTTTCAGCTCCGGGCATTTTCCCTGGTTGTATGCCCTGACTGGAATGCTCCCCCCTCTCATCTCTCCTTCCTGGCTTCCCGCAAGTCCCAGCTAAAATCTCACCTTCTACAAGAAGTCTTTCCCAATGCTACTTAATTCTAGTGCCTTGTCTTTGCTCTTTATTTCCCATTTATCCTGTGCCTAGCTTGTCTGTACAAATTTGTTTTGCTTATCTTTCCCATTAGATTATAAATTCCTCGAGGGGAATGACGTTCTTCTGCCTCTCTTTATTATATTCCCACTGCTTAATACAGTGACCAGCACATAGTAGGTGTTCAATAAATGCTTACCATTGACCTACCGACAAATACTAACCTGATCATTCGAAAGATCATCAGCATAAGGCAAGCCCCAACTAAGAGCCAAGGATGAATAGGGTGCATCAAACTTAAGATGAACTGTACCAAGAAGAAACCCTGTAGAATCATCCTAAAGTAAAGTCACACGAGATTATTTGTATCTTTAAAATGACATTCCTTTCAAACACTTACCACACAAACATCTACACATGCCTACTGCCCCTCCCCGCCCCAAATCAAAGTATCTCATCATCGGAGTCTATGAGTCACCCAAAATCAAGTTGTGGCACACTGAAGGAAATAAAAGATGACTAACACAGTTGTGTGTGTATGTTTGACAGACATACATTTGGAAACTGAATATACACAGAACTCAAAGATAGATTGCTGACCAATTCCACACACCTACAACAATCCTATCAGCCCATCTAGCTCTGTCTTCTATGTCTATAGGAACCAGGACTCTAGGCTAAGGATTTGAATTCTATGGTCTAAGATATTTTTATCAACTAAGAAATGTGATTCCCAGAGAGGAAAATGATTACAACTTAATGTCCTGAAAACTTACATTTGAGATCTAGCAAATATGTCAATTTGGGTAAATCACTTAGTTCTGAGTTTTAGTTTCTTCTTCTGTAAAATGGGACTATTTTTCCTAACTCACAAGTTTACTACGAGAATCCAATGAGTTGATAAATATTTAAGGACCAGGTAAATTATAAAAACCCTCACGCAAAAGTTACTGTAATTCTTCATAGAATTTGAATACTTGAATTAAATAGTATAACTACTAAATTTAGAAAAATAAAGGTTTGGAAAAATAATGGAACACAAACTATAAAAATATATTGTGGGAGAGCTAAATATACATAAATGGGTAATTATTTAAAAATTAAACTTCATAAAGCAATTAAATGTTTCTAGTCAATAGGGAAGCACTGAAAATATCACCAGAATTCTTAGACTCAGAACGTTAGGACCAGAAAACATCTTGGAGATGATCAAGTCCATCCTTCTCATTTTATGAATAAAGAAACTGAGGGCCAGAGGTCACAGGTTAAGTCTGTACCACAGGCAGAGCTTAAGACTAGGGCTCCTTTCTCCCAGTCTTAGGCTGTTTCCATTATAACGTGCTACTTCTATTCCAACTATTAAATTTATGTAATAGTAAGCTTCATGTACTTATCAAATATACTTAGAAATTAAAACATTAAGAATAAGATACTTGCTCAGATGGCTGTGGACTACAGTTTGCCCATGATCTACATCTCCATCCCTGTTTGGTTTTCCAATTTAAGAATGAGAACACACACATATTTAGTCTGTTCTTCCAAATCTCTTGGTTTCAAAACAAAGCCAAATAATGTTCTACCTAGTAAATACAACTATCATGTGTGTAACTGTGTGCACATGCATATGTATATGTACCTGATTTTTTTATTTTGAAAAGCTTGAAAAGTTATGCAAAATATTATGCACCCATAGAGCCAATGACTTGGAAAACTAGATTAGGTCTAGTTTTATAAAATTAAATTATCAAGATAAAAAATAAATATCCCAGCAGTTAGTGCTGGTACTGTACTTTATAAATGTCATAGGGGCAGCTGGATGGTGCAGTGATTTGAGCACCGGCCCTGGAATCAGGAGGACCTGCGTTCAAATCCGGCCTCAGACATGATGCACTTACTAGCTGTGTGACCTTGAGTCACTTAACCCCAATTGCCTTGACTTCCTCCCATCAAAATGAATAAATAAATAAATAAATGTCACGAAACACATTACTTCAGTGACAGAGGTATTTGACAAAAATATTTTCCAAAATTCCTTTAACCCAGAGAAATTATCAGCAAGACTGGTTTGTCTGAGAAATGTATTTCTGTCATTGTGATTGATTACTCAAATTCTTGAATTCAATTTAGGCTAAGTATTACCAATAATAGACTAAAAATGACCATAATCAGTCAAAAAGTTAGAGAAAAGTTATTAAAAATCACCAAGAGACATTAGGAAAATGAGATTGGTGTAATATACTTATAAAATACACATATGTATATATGTATGTGTATATATAGCCTATGATGTATATACAAAGCCAATGTATGTGACTATATATACATGTACATATGATGCATCCTAAAATAAAATCAGTTTTTTTTATTACACAACAAAGTCAGTTCTTAATTGCATTTTGATTATACTATATTATAATCTATTTTAAAGAATTAAAACCAATCATGTATGCAATCTCTAGTGTTACTTTTATGAGAATTAAATTAACTAAAAAGCATATAAGAGCAGAAACATCACATTTAATCCCTGAAATAATGAAAGATAATTTGAAAAAAAATATGGATTAAAGGCAAATGGAATGCCTTCTATCCTAATCTCACCTCCCTTCAAATCAGGCAAACGTGAATGGAGATTATGGGTTTATTACCAAAACCTTTTCAAATGCCGCAAGGTCAGAGCTCAATCTGGTTTCATGAAGGAAGATGCTATTGACCTTCAGGTAAATGGATGATGGGAGGAAATAAGCATAGTACAGCCTTACATATATGTGTATGAGTGCATATGTGTATATATGTATGTTTATGAATATCTATGTATATGTAAACATAGACACACTTACTTGTAGCCTTCTTTAGGGTAGTAAGGGAAGTAAAGGAGGGGAAAAAATAAAATAGAAAGTGCACAGCAGAGAATGAAAGAAAACCAACAAGGAAGTAAAGTTGGGCACTTTTGAAAACAATGTATAGTATCTATTATATGGGTTTTCCTGAAATGAAAATGTATTATTTTATACTGAATTCTCTTTTATGGTCTACTATGTGTATAGCAATGTTTTTTCTCATTTTATATTTAAATTTAAAAATTTTAAAATTAAAATAAATAAAAAAATTTAAATTATAAAACAAAAAAAGATCTTGTGGAGGAAGATAGTGAAACTCGATGGCATCTCCTAAAATAGCAAGAAATAATAAAGAGAAAACCAACTTACAGAAAGCTTGATTAAAGCAGATCATCATTTAGAGTAGGAAACAGCAAACATAGAAAAATATCTGTCAAATTTTCTATAACAAATGACTCTCTCAAAGTCAACTGAGCCACCATATTTGTATTCTAACATCACAGTCCCCAGTGTGCTGCATCAAGAAGAAATGGCTATCAAGAAAATGGAGATCTCTCATAATTAAAGTTAGGATTATTCTTAATTATCAGCGATACATGTAAACTCATAAAAAATTAAACAGATAACTAACTATACATACATAAAATCTAAATATCTTATATTACCAAAAAAAAAAAAAACCGAATACAAAACTAGACAAAACTTGCAGGGTGGAACAAAATATCAATTCTGCTATACAAAATATATGGGAATTGACACAAAACATGCTTAAAATCACTGACAGAGAAATTTAAATTGAAACAACTTTGAGGTTTTGTTTCTCTCCATCCAAATTGGCAAAGATGGGAACCGTAAGCATTAGAGGGTGTTTTGGAAGCCAAAAACACTGACACACTGTTTAAAGCTATGGAGTAGCACAATAATTCTGGATTTCAATTTGGAATTATCCAAGAAAACTGACTAAAATGTCAATATCTTTAAGCCAGAAATTCTAAAACTAGACACATAACTCAAATGTAAAACAACACATACCTAAATATCCATTACAGAATTCTTTGTGTTTGTCAAAAAAAAATGGAATCAACATAGGTTCCCATCAATTAGGGAATGACTGAAAAAAAATGGTAAATCGATTTTAAGTGCTTTCTATTTTCTTAAGAAGAAAATATGAAAAATAAAAAGTATGGCATATGAATGTGTAAAGATATGCTTTTTTCTGGATTAGATAAATTTTAAAAATTAAAAAAGGCAAATAACTGAGAAAATGAAATGTGAAGGTGAGTTGCTCTCATGTTCAAGTAGTTCATTTTGAAGTTCTTAAAGAATTATACTCATTTGTACCTAGTGTGGCATTTGAGGCTTTGAATATAGCTTATTGACATATGGAAAGACCAGGAAACCAGGCAAACCCCCAGTGGACTTGTCCCCAGAGCACAGAATGTATCTGTAAAATGAGAAGAGGCTTAAGAATTTAAAAATCTGACGAACCTTGAACCTCAGAATTTTTAGTGACTTTCTGGTGAATGGCCATTGTCTGGTTATAAACTAGTCTACAGAGATGAAGATTTGGGAACTGTCCTAGATAGTTACCATAAATTAGGGTGAGGGCTTTCAGCCGCAGACTACAAAGTGTTTTTCAAGGAAATTTTCAAGGTCTTCTTTTCTACTTACTGTTTAAAGGGTAATAAGACTCAGAGCTCAAGGCTGTAGAAGAATTAAGGACATTTCTATCATTCCTAGGGCAAAGATCCCTACTCTTTATCAAAGAGTTCAGCAGTATCCCAAAGGAGTAGTTTAACAGAGCCTGGAGGTGCTAGAGAATAGAAATGTGGAACAAGCAGTGAGCCTGGCAGAATTTGCACAGAGCACTGAAATATTAGTGGTGACTTGCCTTTGCCAGAAATGTATCATTAATCTGTGCCTCACTCCTACTGATCTAAGTATGAGCTGTATTTGTTTGTGGGAGAACATTCCCTAGTTTTAGACAGGGAATGTTTTCTACATAATGTTTTTGCTGATCCATCTTATAATGTCTACTGGATGTTTGCCAATGAGAAGTATGCTCACAGGCATTTACGAGCTTTACAATCTTAGAAGAGGAACCTCACAGGCTGATCCCAGAACTGTGAAGTAGTAGCTTCCCTCTGGGGTACCTAAGATGCTAATGTGAGTACAGATGGTGGGGAGTAACTCAGTGGGGGTACCACAAAGATAATTTAATAGTATTATCCACCGAGGAAGTCAATGGAATGTGGGAAGATTTGGACAAACTTTTACAGAATCAAATGTGTATTTTTGCATATTTGTATATGTATTTTTAAGTATTTGATTTCATAGAGGAATATGCTGCTTAAAATAAAATATCTTTCATGCATATGTTAAAATCATAAAATATGCCTTGAAAAATACAGCAGAAATAATTTTGTTGCACAATCTTCTAACTGCTCATATCAAGCCAGTCATAAAACAGAGGGAGTTCATAGCTACTGTCATGGAGAATATCCAGTATAGAGTATAAATGAAAGAAGTAATCCCTATGATATGGTGAGGTATTCCAGAAGCTCCTGTTTGCAGATGACTGAGTCGACTGCCTCAGATCCCAGAACATTACAAAACCTCCTAAATGAGATTGATAATAATTCAAAACAGTTCAGCCTATCCAAATAGAAAAAAAAAACTAAGTGAATGAAAAGTGTCTATTATTTGTATTATGATATGTATTTGGATGGATGGCCTCTGAATTAGCCCCACAACTGAACAAGAAGGAAACAGTGGTTTCCATAGCCTTTGAGAAAATGCATATCACTTTTAATGACTTTATACTTCTCCCTGAGAAAAAGGCCCATTTTTTTTTTTTTTATTAAGCAATCGGGGTTAAGCAACTTGCTCAAGGTTACACGGCCAGGTGTTTCTGGGTGGGTGCTAAGTGTCTGGGCCCGGGATTCGATCTCCAGGTCTTCTCAACACTGGAGCCGGTGCTCTTACTTGCTGTGCTACCTGGCCGCCCCAAAAGGCCCATTTTTTAACAATAATATTCTCTCAGGGATATTTTATGACTGACAGTCACAAAATACCACATCCTTCAAAGAATTAAAGCTGAGGTACCACCCAAAGAACAATGGAGAAGTATATGATGAGTTTGTAAATGATAAAAACATTTTTAATGAATAATTACATTGGAAAAGTAGCATAAAGAATGTCATCAGATATGTATGAATGGAAAAAAAGGTGATCTGGTGATGTGGGGAAGGTCAGGGAAAAATAACATGCACTACATTGATATACTTGCAATGTGAAAAATTCTATAGGAACTAGAAGGAGATCACCTGTGGATGATTTATGGAAGGATATGGAACAAAGTCACAGAGTCAGAAGTCATGGATGGATTGTGATTTGTGCCACTGAAAGGAGGACCCACATCCATGTATCTCCAAGAAAGTAAGAAGAACTGAGACTCATGGAATATTATAGCTGGCAGGGACTCTTATAAGGTCATTTAGTCAATTCTCCTTCTTTTAAAGATAAGGAAACTGGGGCCCAGGAAGATTAAGGGACTGATGTATATGGCACATTAATAAATATTTGTGGCAGAGTAAATTACCCCAGGACACACAATGATTTAGAGGCTAGTTTTCTAACCACAGCTCCTCCCAAAATACCACAATTTATTTATTTATTTATTTTTTGAGGGCAATTGGGGTTAAGTGACTTGCCCAAAGTCACACAGCTAGTAAGTGTGTCAAGTGTCCGAGGCCAAATTTGAACTCAGGTCCTCCTGACTCCAGAGCCGGTGCTCTATTCACTGCGCCACCTAGCCGCCCCTAAAATACCACAATTTAAATAATAAAAAGCTGGTATATAACAATAAAAAAGTATCATTCAAACCCCAAATTGTAGTATACATACTTGCATATGATTCTTGTTTCTGGAGAATTCCTGAATTATATTCTTAGGGGAAGCGGAAACTCCTTTAATTTCTAAATTAATTTAAATGCAACGAAATGTCCTGCAATGTAAAAAAAAAAAAAGAAGAAAAAGGGGTATGGTAAAATATTGCACAAAACTCTGCATAACGAACTATGCAATTTATTACAATTGATACTAAAACAAATCAGGGAAAGCAATAGCACTACCTGTCCTTTAAATCTGTCTCCTGATTCATCTTTCCCATTTTCTTTCTCTTCACTACCACTGAAGTATATTCTTCCAACTGTCTTTCCTAGAACATTTTTATACATTTTTTAAGTTAAATTTTAAGGACCATGTTTTTTCTGTTGGTGAAAATAGATTTGTCTATATAAAAAAAGAAAAAGTAATTAGATTGAGCAGAGCCTGAGTAGAGAACATAAAATGGAAAGAAAATTAAAAAATAATCCACTTTTGAGGATGAATTAATTAAAAAAAATGGACCAGTGCCTGTACTACCCAAGGTTTGGCAATTTTATTAAAGAGTTTTTGTCTCCTCTTATGTGGCCAACAATGCATCTTTGTCCAAAAGTTCACTCCCTGTTTAGTAATGGAAAGAGAATCCCAACTTGTCTTCTCTCTGAGACTATCTTCTGTATAGGTGTCCTATAGTTTTGAAGTAACACCTCTCTCTTAATTATATAAGTAGATGCCTTGGCATACACACATTCCTTTTAATTCTGGCATCAGCAAAGCTTTTTGATCTCGTGGGCTTCTCTAGCCCTTTACTCACTGGGACAAATAGAAAGGCTGGGATCTTATGGGTGTTTAGAGGGGAATAAAAGGCCTTATTGCTAACAGTTGATATTAATGATTGATGTAAACATACAGAAAGAAACATGAGACTTTAGATAATGAAAAATGTTGTTTCTTTTATTCTGGGAATATTAGAGAAAAGGAAATTGAAGCTGTCTCAGGGACCTGCCTCAGATTTCCAGGAGGCCTCTTAGAAGGACTGTGGTAGCAGAACCAGGCAATGAAGTCATTAGGAAGAACACTGGACTGAGACTCCAAAAATCAGGATTGCAGTCCTGGTTCTGGGCCTTCTTAGCTCGGTGACCTTGCACAGGCCACTTAACTTCACCAGCCTTAGTGTCCTCATGATAATGACTTCTACTACCTTGTGTTGGGTCATCAGTGAGATAGGCTTTGTAAAGTATCATCGAAACCTGAGATAGGGTGCTAATTATTAGAGCTCAACAGAGTAACTGACTTATCTTATTATTTCTGTTCATGCAGCTTCTGCTGAAACAAAAATTGATATAGCTGCTGTCAAAGAAAAAGTAAAGAAGCCAAAGACAAAGAAACTGGGGGCCCTTACTACCGAGGAAGCAAAGCTGAAGATGGAGGCAGAAGAAGAAGAAAAAGTGAGAAGCCAAAAAAGGACTTCAGTTAGAGCAGGATTTGTGTATCTTTCTTTTTGTAAAGGATTTTTAGGCCTTGACCTTTGTTTCCTCATCCAAGAAGTGAGGCTGTACAATGGGACACATTTTTGATAATTTAAATGAATCTTGTTTCCTAAAACAAGGCTTTATCTAAATACAGGCTGTTATTATCATCTACATATTTTCTAACAAAATAAATTATGAACTAACAAAGAAAGGCATGTGTTTAACTTAAATAGATTAAGGCAGTTTTATTCCAGGAAGGTTCAGATGGAAATAAGTTTCCTTTCAGTTGTCTATCAGGTGGAGCAAAAAACATATGACATGTGCTAATCTGTTTTGCCATCAAGCTTGCCTTGTAAAAGTAAATAAATTTGTGGTTACTTATTTTTCCTAAAACATATCTTGTACTATTGCTTAGATTCAATGGAAGATATGTTACACTTTCTGTGTATCAAAAATTCTTCTATTTTCCTTACCAAAAAATATTATCAATGCATTTTTGACATAACCATAGCAAATCATATCTCAAATTTACTGTTTACTCTGCTTAATTTCTTTCTTGACATAATCACTGTGTCTTTACTTTTGCTCAGATATATTTTATAAGCCAGCAGAAGTAAGGGAAACCCTTTTTCTCTTAACTTATTTCCTCAGCTTTCTAGCTAAGATTTTGAAACTGAAAGACTGAAAATTAAAAGAGAGAAAAAGGTTGTTTCGAAAGGTTATGTTTTTCAGCCACAGTAAGCTGGAGAGTAAAGATGAGTTAGCTTTGGGACTGTAGAAGTCTTCTCATCCAACCTTCTTAATATTTTTTAATTACAAGTATTTGTTTTCCCTTCCCACCACATACAGTCCCATTGGGGGCTGTCAAGAAGGCAGGACTAGGGCAGATGCAGGTAGGGGTGGAGGGGCAGGGAATGGGATTCCAACAAATATTCACAGACAAGCAAAACAATCGCAGTGTCTAAAAACGTACATCTTATTTTGCATCTTTAGTCCATCACATCTCCATCAGAGGGTGGCTACCTTTCCTCCTCATTGGTCCTCTAGAGCCTTAGTGATAAATGTTAGTAATACAGATTAAACTTAAAAGTGTGTCATGCTCAGCTTTATTTTTTTTCCTAAAGAGCCAATTGTCGAGCATGTACTAGCACACCCCTGATTACATTAAAATATCATAATTTGTTCCACTGTTCCCCAATTGGTAGATACCTCCTTCATTTTTTAGTTCTTTGCTATTACAAAAAGAACTGCTATAAATATTTTTATACATAGGGTCTTTTTCTTTTTCCATTGTTCTCATGGGTATGGGCCTAGCAATGCCTTAGCTGGATCAAAGGGTTTGCCCAATTTGATCACTTTCTGAGCTTGATTCCAAATTACTTTTCAGGGCAGAGCCAAGAAGATGGAGTAAAAGCACAAACTTGGCTTGGGCTCCAGCTCCAACCACTTCCAATACCTGTAAAAAACCTGACTCTAAACAAATTTTAGAGCTACAGAACCTACAAAAAGACAGAGAGAAACAAATCTCCCGCTGAAGGCAGCTTGGCAGGCTGACAGGAAGGATCTATCACGGTGTGCTGGGAGCCAAGCAGAGTTCCCTGTGAGCCATGGTTCTGGCCCCAGGGTGACCCCGACCAGCAGGGCTGGAGCAGACTTCAGGAGAATGAACCACCACCAGCTGTGGTGGTTTCCAGACTTCTCACCCCATAAACACCAAAGAGAAAAAAAAGGTCAGTGGGGAACTCTGTTGGAAGGTTGAAGGAAGAGCGTGGTCTGGACCCTGCCCCCGAAGTGAGAAGTGGCAAAATCTTGGTGGCTGTAGCTGCTGCCATGTGGCTGCTTCCAGAGCTCCTGGCCTGCACATTGTAGGGGAACCAAGTGGCCATTCAGATAGTAATTGCTCTTGCTTTGACCTGCTTGGATCTGGGTCACTCTCTTGGGTGGTGGTCCTGGGGTGTGTGACCAGTGAGCCAGAGCTTGTGGTGTCTGTAGAGAAGGCACCCAACTAATAGCTCTGGGAGGTGTGAAAATCCCAGTGATTTGGGACAAAGCTCTTTCTATTCTGTGAGCAGAGTTCTACCATGGCAAAGAGCTCAAAAGTCAAGTAATTGGCAAGATGAGCAAGCAGAGGAAGCAAAATCAGACCATACAATTCTTTTTAGGGGACAAAAAGCATCAAAGCATAGAACTGGAGGAGGACAATGAAATCAGAACTCCTGCATCAAAAGCTCCCAAGAAAAATATGAATTGGTTACAGGTCATGGAGGAGCTCTAGAAGGATTTTGAAAATCAAGTAAGAGAAGTGGAGGAAAAATTGGGAAGAGAAATGGGAATGATGCAAGGAAATCATGAAAAGATATTCAACAGCCTGCTAAAGGAGACCCAAAAAATACTGAAGAAAATAACATCTTAAAAAGTAGACTAATTCAAATGGCAAAAGAGGCCCAAAAAGCCAATGAGGAGAAGATTGCCTTAAAAAGCCAAATTGGCCAGATGGAAAAAAGAATTTCAAAAACTCACTGAAGAGAATAATTCCTTCAGAATTAGATTGGAGCAACTGAAAGATAATGACTTTATGAGAAATCAAGATACTCTAAAACAGATCCAAACAAATGAAAAAATAGAAGGCAATGTGAAATATCTCATGGGAAAAACCACTGACCTAGAAAATAGATCCAAGAGAGATAATTTAAAAATTATTGGACTACCTAAAAACCATGATAAAACAACGAGCCTGGATACCATCTTTCAAGAAATTATCAAGCAGGTAGGCAGAGTCAAGATGGTGGAGTAGAAGCAGGATCCCCCACTGCTCAGGCTTTCACCTTCCCCAATCCATGTAAAAAGGGGACTCTAAGCAAAATTTGGAGCTGCAGAACCCACAAAATGACACAGAGAAGCTAACCTCCTGCTGAGGACAGCCCAGTACACTGGGAGCCTAACCCAGCCCCAAGCCAAGGCTTTAGCCCCAGGGAGGGCCTGACCAGCCGACGTCTGGAGGGACTTCAGATCAGCAGCAGCTGTGGCCATTTCCAGATTTATCAACATATAGATGCGAAGGACAAAGTGAGAGGTTAGTACAGTCTGGACTTTGGGACCCAGTAAGTGGGAGTGCCTGGCTTTTCTCCCTCGGGCAAGAAGCCACTGAGACACTGGCACAGCCAGCCAGTGCCATGTGGCAGCTTCAGATCCTGGCCTGAAGACTGTAGGGGGACCAAGCACCAGTCTGAGGGGTAATCACTCTTGCTTTAACCTGCTTGGATCTGGATTGCAGTCTAGGGTGGAGGTCCAGGGGTGTGTGTCCAGCCTGCCAGACCATGAGGAGACCTCAGAGAGGGCACCCATCTAATACCTCCAGCAGCTGAGAAAACCCCAGCGTTTGGGACAAAAGCTCTCCTGTCTGGTTGCAGAGTGCTACTGTGGCAAAAAGCCTAGTCAAGTGACTGAGGGGCGACATGATCAGGAAAAGGAAACAAAGCAGACAGAAGATTCCAACATTAGATTCCTATTTTGGGGACAAAAAGGAGCAAAGCATGGAACAGGAGGAAGACAGTGAAGTTAGAACTCCTGCACCAAAAGCTTCAAAGGAAAATATGAACTGGTTACAGGCCATAGAGGACCTTAAGAAGCAGATAAGAGAAGTGGAGGAAAAATTGGGAAGAGAAATGAAAACAATGCAAGAAAATTATGAAATGAGAGTCAATAGCCTGACTGAGGAAAATATCACCTTAAAAATAGACTAACTCAAATGGCAAAAGAGGCTCAAAAAGGCAATGAGGAGAAGAATGCCTTAAAAAGTCGAATTTGCCAGATGGAAAAATAATCTCAAAAGCTCACTGAGGAGAATCATTGCTTCAGAACTAGATTGGAGCAAATGGAAGCAAATGACTTGATGAGAAATCAAGATGCTGTTAAACAGATCTAAACAAATGAAAGAATAGAAGGCAATGTGAAATATCTCATGGGAGAAACCACTGACCTGGAAAATAGATCCAGGAGAGACAATTTAAAAATTATTGGACTATCTGAAAGCCATGATCAAAAAAAGAACCTGGAAATCATCCTCCAGGAAGTTCTCACTCTGATGTTTTAGAACCAGAGGGCAAAATAGAGGTGAAAGAATCCACCCATCATTTGCCAGATGGAAAAAGAATCTCAAAAGCTCACTGAGGAGAATCATTGCTTCAGAATTAGATTGGAGCCAATGGAAGCAAATGACTTGATGAGAAATCAAGATGCTGTTAAACAGATCTAAACAAATGAAAGAATAGAAGGCAATGTGAAAAAGATCCTGAAAAAGATCCCCAAAAGAAAACTGCTAGGAATATTATAGCCAGGTTCTGGAATTCCCAGATTAAGGACAGAATATTACAAGCAGCCAGGAAGAAACAATCTGAATATTGTGGAAACACAATCAGGATAACCCAGGATCTAGCAACACTGAGGGATTGAAGGGCTTGGAATATGATATTCTGGAGGTCAAAGGAGCTAGAATTAAAACCAAGAGTCACCTACCCAGCAAAACTGAGTATCATGTTTCAGGGGAAAATATGGTCATTCAGTGGAATAGAGGACTTTCAAGCATTCTTGCTGAAAAAAAACCAGAGTTGAATAGAAAATTTGACATTCAGATACAAGAAGCAAGAGAAGCTTGAGAAGGTAAACAGGGAAAAGAAATCATAAGGAACTTATCAAAGTTGAAGTATTAACATTACTACATGGAAAAATGATAATTGTAACTTATGAAACTTTTCTCAGTAGTTGAAGGGAATATGTGTGTGTGTGTCTATATATGAGGGTATATGGGCATATGAATACATATGTGAATGTGTGTATATATGTTTACAGGTATACATAGATAGAGGGCACAGGACCAATTTAACAGGAAGGGATGGTACTTAAAAGGTGAAATTAAGAGGTGAGAGAGGAATATAATGAGAGGAGATGGGGAGAGACAGAATGAGGTAAACTATCTCATATAGAAGAGGCAAGGGAAAATGGTTACAATGGAGGGGAAGAATAGGAAGGCAAAAGGGAAGGGGTCAACCTTATTCCCATCGAATTTGGGTTGAGGAGGGAATGAAATACACACTAAATAGGGTATCTCACCCTCCAGGAGAGTAGAGGGGGGGAAAGGGATGAGAGGGGGGATGATAGAAGGGAGGGCAGGCTGGGGGGGGAAATTGGAAGCACCCACTTTTGAAAAGGGATGGGCATCAAAGTAGAGAATAGAACAAGTGGGATGTGGGATAGGAGGGAGGGAAATACAGTCAGTCTTTTACAATATATCTACTATCTTAGTGTTTTGCATTAATCACACATGTACAACCTATACTGAATTGCTTATCTTCCCAGTAAGGGTGGGTGACAAGAGAGGAAGGGAATGAATCTATAATTCAAAGTTTTAAAATCAAATACTCAAATATATATATATATATATATATATACTATTATTAATGCTATTTTACATGTAATTGGGAAATAAGATATACAGGCACTGGGGCATAGAGATCCAATGGAAAAGTTGAAAGGGGTATGGAAGAAAAAATGGGTGAGAGCAGATTGGAGGAAGGGATATCCTGTGGGACTGCTATTTTGGGACGGTGGGTAGGGCAAAAAATAAATAAAAAAAAGAAATTATCAAGCAAAATTGCCCTGATATTATAGAACCAGAGGGCAAAATAGAAATGGAAATAATTCACTGATTGCCTTTTGAAAAAGATCCCCAAAAGAAAACTCCTAGGAATATTATAGCCAAATCCCAGAGTTCCCAGGTCAAGGAGAAAATACTGCAAGCAGTCAGAAATAATTTGAGTATTGTGGAAACACAATCAGGATAACACAAGACCTTGCATCTTCTACATTAAGGGATCAAAGGGCTTAGAATATGATATTATGGATGTCAAAGGAGCTAGGACTAAAACCAAGAATCACCTACCCAGCAAAACTGAGTATAATGCTACTGGGGACACTATGGTCATTCAATGAAATAGAGGACTTTCCAAATTACTTTTCAAATCTAAGTCACTGTGCCATCAATACTTCATCAATGCTTGTTTTTCACAAGTCCCTGCAGCAGTCACCATTTTTCTTTTTTGTCAACTTTGCCAGTCTGATTAATGTGAAGTAGAACTTCACTGCTGCTTAATTTTAATTTCTCTGATTAATGATTTGGAACATTTTTTTCATATGGCTATCAGTAGTGTTTGTTTTTACCTTTAAAACTGCCTGTTTGACCTTTTATTAATTAGGAAAGGACTCTTAGTGTGATCCACAGTTTAAGCTAAAGGGCTTGCAAGTGAAAAAAGTTTAAGCAGCCCTGGACTGTTATACATTTCAATCAGCCATATGTACATACATACATACATACATGCATACATACATACATACACACTTGTTTGCAGGATCTCTCTTTTGCTCATTCACTTTCTACAAACACACACAAAAGGAGACTCTTACCAGAGTAGCTTCCTGCAAAGATATTTTCCAAGTCAAATGCTTGTTTCCCTTCTAATCATAGCTTCATTGGTTTTGTTTGTGCAAGAACTTTCTTCCTTGCTCCTCTGATTGTTTTGTGAATGTGCTCTTTTCTAGCTATGGCCTATGTCCATTTGAAGTTCTTCAACCTTCTCAATTTTTTTAACAGATGATGAAACAGGCCCGAAGAGGTCAGGCAAATATCACCCAGTGATAAGTAATAGATCTGGAATTCAAACTCTCATCCTGTGACTCCCAAGTTAAGCCTTCTTTCCACTCTACAACACTTTGTTTTAGTTCCTCCAGATAAAAATTGTCCGTGTGTCTTCCTAATTATAAGATATTGTGAATTCCCAGAGAATCAGTCATATTTTGATATAAGTGTGAAAACATTTCAAAGGACAGACAGCAAAATTTAGTGGAAAGAACCCCTCACTGGTAAGCCAGAGACCAAGATTCTGGTTGCAGCTCTGCCTCCAATTCCTTGCAAGACTTTGGAAAGTAAATGAGTACTGATAATCACTCATTTTTACAGAGTCATTTAAGGTTTGCAAAGTCACCTTATACTCTGGGTGTTCAATTTCTCGACTGTAAAATAAAATTGAATGGAACTACATAGTTTCTAAACCCACAGGTCCAACTTTTTTTTCACTCTTGTACTTCAAATTGACCATTGTAAAGGATGTGACAGAGGTAAGCAATAGACATTTCAAAAAGAAACCAGAGTTCTCAAATACAGTCCACATTTTATAAATGTCATTTATTATTAGTTATTGATGTTTAATTATAAAAGGCATGTTAAATAGAATATCTGATTAACAGTAAATATTTATTAATGCCTACCTTCTGCCAGGTGCTCTACTAAACATGGGAGATAAAGAAGGGTAAAAGACAGTCCCTGCTCTTAAGGAGCTTACAGTCTATTGGAAAATAATCCCAATGAAAGGGTTCCATTATATGGAACCTACTGCATGAATGCACAAAGGTTTCTGCAGCCTGAAAGTTCATGTACTTTTTTTTCTTTTGGTTAAGGAAGAGAAACCTCCCATCAAAACTCTCCCTGGATTCAACATTTTGTTCCCATTTCCCCTCAGGTATTGGGTTTCTGTTGTGAAACCTAGTGATAGGAAAGAAAATAATTTAAAACTCAGTTTAAATTTGTATATGATAGAGTAATACCATTTCTCCCATTTTTAGATTTTGAAAATTATTCAGAAATGCCTTTCCCTTTCTGAATTATAAATCTTTTGTGGTTCAGACAATGTAAGGATGATATTATCCCATATTCCCTTTTTATTAAGGCTATTCAGAAATTATTTATTTTGGGAAATAATGCTTTATCAAAATGGCCAATATGACAGACAGCACAATTAAAACTGGCACCAAGATAAGAATAAGAGAAATGCTTCGTTCACGTGGGACCGTCTTCTCCGCATATGGCTTGAATGGTTCCAATCGGTTTATTTCATTTGTTTTATCTGTGAAAGACATAATTTCTTAGCCACTGTTTTTCATGAGATGGTGATGTCATTCATTCTTGTTTTATTGAAGCCATATTTGTTGTACATACCTGTAAGTCCATCACGCTTTGGATTTGCTGTGGGGGTGAGGGTGGGAGAAGAAATGTAAACAGGTGATTACAATCAGAATGACTTGTTATTTTCATTGTTTTATAAGCTAACTCCCTCCATAGATATTTGCCTAATACACATTGCACATAGTCTTTTTTTTCTTTTTAAAGCAATTGGGGTTAAGTAATTTGCTCAAGGTTACATGGCCAGTTATTTCTGGGTGTGGTGCTAAGTATCTGAGCCCAGATTTGATCCCCCAGGTCATCCTGACACTGGGGCCGGTGCTCTTACTCGCTGAGCCACCTGGCCGCCCCTGCACAGAGTCTTTTGTCAATAAAAAGACAGCAAAGAATTATTGTTGCAGAGATCTGTCTCTTTTGTCATAGACCCAAAGTATGTAGAAATCCTTATTTTCACCATTTTAACTAATAACATAGCTTGACAATTAACGTTTAGAAAAACATGGTATTTCCCACTGAAAGTTAAGATTACACTAGACCCTTAGAATGGAATGCCTTAAGGTCACTTAAGGATTGCCTAAATTAGGGAAATGATAGTTTCATGAGTAGAACAAAATGGTATAATGAGAAGACACCAAGACTTCAAGTCAGAAGAGTACTGGATTCAAATCTTGCCTCTGAAGCTTATCGATTGTGTGACTTGGAGCAAAGTATTTCTCTGCATCTCAGTCTGCAAAATGAAACCTGTAACACCTACCTCATGTGGCATCTTGTGTTCATTATAAAGGTCAATCGATAGCTGTAAGGCACAAATTGGCTATATGAAGGTTGTTCTGTCATTTCAGTCATGTTTAGCTCTTTGTGACCATATTTGGGGTTTTATTGGCCAAGATACTAGAGTGGTTTGCCATTTCCTTCTCTCATTCATTTTATAGATGAGGAAACAAGCAAACAGGATTAAGTGACTTGCCCAGGGTAAGTATCTGAGGCCAGATTTGTACTCAGGAGGATAAGTCTTCCTGCCTCCAGACCTGGTACTCTGAACCACCTACCTGTCATGAATAGCTGATATGGATGTCAGCTTTTAATTGGAATTTAATGGCAAGACTGTAATTAATGTGTGCCAAATGTCACATACATAATTATGAGCAAATAAAATGATTTATGCCCATAGATTGTCTGTAAGCCATAAATGGGTTGAAATTTTTATGGATTTTAAATCAATGTGCAAAACATCATTTAAATTGGCTTTTTGTAACTTGAATAAATTGTTGTCAAGTTCAGTACGTGCCAAGCTGGAGATACAAATACAAAAGCCAGATAGTCCTTGCCCTCAAGAAATTCTGTTTTAATGAAGGACATAGCACAAGAGGGAGTGGTGGTCAGGGGGTTATGTGGGTTTGAAAAATCACAAAGATGGCAAATGGAACAATAGGGCACTCAGTTGACATGCTCTTTCCAGTGACTATGATAATCCTGATTTCATTTCACAGAGAAAAAAGGTGGAGAGGTCAGAAGGGGAGGACGTGCCAACTTTGGAGGGGTGCCAGCATAGCTGGAAATAGCTGGGGTAAAGATGAGACTGCACAGTGCCCAGGAGGGCAGAGCAGAATAAAAGCTCCTTCCGACCCTTTGGAATATAGTGCAAGACTGATGTCAGCTTAATATCCCTAACGATGAAAGAAAAGCCCCTCACCACCTGCACACTGATTGGTACCTCTACACCTCTGGGCATCTCCAAAGAGGAAGCTGAATGAAAACAATTAACCTGGATATTTGGAAAGAAAAGTCTAGTTTCCCCATAATTGTATTAAATAATTATCTTGGCTTATTGAACAAGAGAGGCTGGATTCTATTTCTGGGCAGTGAATGGCACTCTTGCAGACAAACAACATCCCATTTCAAAAACTCCTTTGTAATCCTTACCACCCAATGTGGTTTACATATTTCATATTCAAATTCAATATTCACATATTCGCATGATTTCCCACCACTGCTTCCGAAGCACGCTGCCTCCACTCCAGCCACCATTCTCATCTCTCCTCCCCCAAACACCCCCTCATCTTCCCTTAGGACACAGGACTCAGGGTTGAGTTTTGTCCCCTTGCCTGGAACCAGGCTTCCCATGTCACTTTGTGGCTTATGTTTCAATACCGTGGTGGACAAGCATCAAATTCTTCCCCCAATGGAATGTGGGTCTGTGACCCTGGAATGCTGGGTTTAAATATTCTTCCCATGCCTTCCTCCTCAGTCCCATCCTCTTGCCTCCTTTGAAGTTCCCTTTTATGTTGTCTCGCCTCCCCCTTCCCATTAGAATTTAAGCTCTTGTGGGCATAGATTATTTTATTTGCTCATAATTGTGTATGTGACACTTGGCACACATTAATTGCCTCTATATCTATCTATCTATCTATCTATCTATCTATCTATCTATCATCTATCTATCTATCTATCACTATCTTCAGCTGAACAAATTTTTATTAAGCAACTACAATGTGCAGAGCCCTGTTTTAGCAATGGGGAAGATGGGGATGGGGGCAACATAGTATAATATAAAGAACTCCAGATCTGAACTCAAGGGACCTGGGTTCAAAGCTTGTCTCTTCTACTTCTATTCATGTGACTTTGGGTAAGTCACTTTCCCTATCTGGGCCTTAGTTTTTCATCTGTGAAATGAGGAATTGGATTGGTCGTTATTCTCCTTCCACTTCTAAATCTAGGATGCTATATCCTAAGGTACAGAGGGTGAGCCAGCCACTCTTAGTCCTGTTCCTCTCTAGTCTGTATGCAGATGCTGCTATATTTCAGAGAAATCTGAGACTCTGGCTTCGGGGTCTCTCCTGGTAGCCCAGCACATCCTTTAGCTTTAGCCTTTCTTTTGTCTCCTTGAACAAGTCCCGACTGGGACTTGGTTCCCTTCCCTGTTGTGGCCCCAGTCCTATGTCAGATTATTCTGGCTGAGGCCTCTGGCAAGGTCTCTAGTAAGGAGTTGTCCAGCTGGTGTCCTGGCCTTATCTTTCAGGGTGACTCTGGGAGGAACAGTGGTTTCAGGGGCTTTGTAGGGAGGGTCCTCCCAGCACTGAGCAAGCTTCCAAGTTTCATGGCTCTTGGAAACCCTTAGGTGAATCTGTACTGCCCGGCTCTGTCTCTTTGTGCTATGAGCTCTTACTCCCCAAACCACAGCTGATGGCTTTCAGGGCCAGATTACAGAGCTGACTTCCTCTTCTTCTGTCTGATCTCCTCTCAAAAAGCAATGCCCATAGACTCCTGGCCATCATTTTATCTAGTCCTGGCCTGGATAGAGGGGATTGCTTGCAATTTCTCTAATTTTCTTTATCCTTGTGCCTTCCTGTGAATTTTTAGAACTTTGCTGAAATGTCTGTGGAAGAGTCAGACTCCTCTGGGACTTTTTAGGATGCCATCTTAACCAGAAGTATCAAACCATCAACTCTAATCCATTTATATGTTGGTATCGCAGATATTAACTAGGGTGGCAGTGGGGGATTATGTCCAGGGCATTTTCTTCATCTGAAGAAATGCACATAACATGGTATTTCTTTGTAGAAAACAGAAATCTTGACCAGGATGCCCAACTGATTAGAAGTTGATGATACTGGGACGAAGACTGCAGACTACTTCTTTTATTCAGAGATAAATTCTCCACCTTCATCACAGACTGACTATACTATGAACCCAACTGATATTACAGAAACGCAGACTGTAGGCTCAAGAGGGACTATTAGGAAAGAGTGTGATGAACTGTGCAAACAGCTCTGCCCTCCTTACACTGTGCTATCGTGAGAGAGACAGTACATATCTTTGCTTAAGAGGAAATGAGGAAGATGAAGAGAACATTCTGTGCACAAGAAACAGTCACCTAACTATACGAAGTCAAGAAGTGTAAGAAATGTGAAATAGCAAGAAATTGTACGAGAGTTTTAGAAATAAAATTTAGCTAACATTAGGTACTAAAGCAAAAAAGTTATACTTAATTTTTAAGGCCAATAATTTGTCACTGATACAGACAGTTTATGGATCCCCTTTTTTACCTTCCTTCTTCTCTCCTTCCCACCCTCCTCTCTCCACCCTCCCTTCTTTTCTTCGTATGTCCTTCCTTCCCTCCTTCCTTTGTCTTTCCTTCCTTCTTATGTCTATCTGTCCTTCCTTCCTTCCTTCCTTCCTTCCTTCCTTCCTTCCTTCCTTCCTTCCTTCCTTCCTTCCTTCCTTCCTTCCTTCCTTCTTTCCTTCCTTCCTTCCTTCCTTCCTCCCCTCCTCCCTCCTCCCTCCTCCCTCCCTACTATATTGGGGCAACTAGGTGGCAGAGTGGATAGAGCACCAGGCCTAGAGTCAGGAATATCTGAAGATATTGGTTGACTTACCACACAGCCGGTCCACACATGTGTCCTCTTTGCAGGCACTGCAGGGTTCTCCCTCCCGATAAGGTCGCATGTGATTATAATTTCCTCTATGGAGTAGACAAACTGTTCATTAATTGAAACATTTGACTTCAATAGACTATGAGACCTTGAGCTAATTCAAAAGGGTGAAAGACCTGGGGTGTAGAAGGTAGGCCAGAAAGTGATCAGTGGCTCCCAGAAGAACAGAGCACATTCACTTCCAGGCCCAGCACCACTAGGTCAGCCAGTTTCAACACTGAACTATCGCTGTGGTCCAGGCTCATTCACCTTGTTATGGCAACCTCTTCTTGATCATACCTCTTCTACCAAATGAAAATGGCTCATGAGATAGGAACATTTGGGCCTACTTTCTGCCTCCAAACACAAGGAATTGTCCTAAAATAAGATAGCTGGTTGGTTTTTGTTTTTAATCAGCCTGCCAGAACTCCTAGGTCATCCCTTCCAAGGATTCACCTTGGGATAGCACATAATTTTTATTATGCTGCCATGGCTCAAACCAGTTTGGGGCCTGCTCTTCTGGAAATATCTTCAGAACAAATTCATGAATCACAAAAGAAAAATCAGTGTACACTCCTAAGCATCCATCCAGGAGTTTCACTAGGCAGATACCTAGAGGGCCTTGCACTTTGAGGGGCTTCAAAAGTTAATGGAAATGAAGCAGTTAATTAGTTGGGAGAGAAAAGTCAGTGAGTAAACTTAAATCCAATTCACGCTGCAAGATGTCATCAGTCCTCTCCCAAAACAACAACAAACACTGGGAGAAGGATGCTTGACTGAATCCAAACTTCACAGAACAAATCCATTCAAGTCAAAGGGCCACACTTGAGGACCTAGATGGCCACATGTGGCCTTCAGGCCTCAGGTTCCCCATGCCTGAATTCTAGTGAATGTGAGATGTGAATCATTACACCCCCTGCCTTATTCTAATTAGTGTTAATCAGTTTGATATTTCACATAAATCATATAGATATAATTAGGTAAGATAGGGTCTGATACCGTGTTTCCCCGATAATAAGACACTGTCTTATTAAATTTTTTGGACAGAAAAACACCAGAGGGCTTATTTTCAGGGGAGGGCTTATTTTAATGAACATTGACAGCAATTTTAATAAACAGGTAAATGTGAAAAAAAATGTACCTTTATTCAATAAGCAAATCACTGGGGAAGAACAGGATGACGCGCTCACTGCTGCAGCTCTGATTGGATGCAGCTTGGAGCGCGGCGTGCGTTTCACGGGGGGGGGGAACGGTGCATACAGAGGGTACTGTAATGTAGCGTGTAGCACAGGGGATCACCTTCACTACAGTAGCAATCTCAATAGGGCTTATTTTCGGGGGAGGGCTTATTTTAGGGATAGGTCTTATTATCGGGGAAACACGGTAGTAGGCCTTTATAATAGGCCTCAAACTTTAATGTAATGTTCACTACTTTTTTTTTTCACCAGTTATGATGCTCATTTGTGCAACCACAACAATGCTGATAAAGCTATCTCCATCCTGTTTTACTCAAGTTCCATCTCTAAGCCCTGCAGAGGTGGCGTACTCTGATTCTTTAGAAAATTCCCCAATTTGTTTTTTTACCTCTGATCTTTCCTCTCTTGTCAGCATAACCAGAAGACCATCTTATGACCGCTTAGACAATGGTCATAAGTGCTTCGCCCAGCCCGAGACCTTCCTGTGATATACCATTTTTTAGTGGATGCATCAATTTTGGCCCTCAATTGCAAGGTGTATCAGTCAATGAGATTCTGCATTTTATCATGCCTCTTTTGCATATTTGGATATCAAACTCTATAAAAACACAGTCCTGGGAACCATGAGCATTTCAGATCATGAGAAAGATTGTGGGTCTACTTCACTGGAGGGGACCATGGACCCTTTAGAGCTCTGCCTCAGTTTCTTTTCTTGTAAGTTGGACAAGTTTAAACTTCACATAAGTGTGTCAGAAGAAGAATAGAAACCCAGGTTTTTCTGATGCTTCAGAGAACATCCTATAAACTGTACCACATATCTTTTTTTATTGTAACTTCGAAGAAAAACCAAGTAAAGCATAATCAGGTGCACACATGCACCCCAACTAAATTATTTTAATATGATTAGGAGCTCCTAATTGTGTGTGGTGTGTGTGTTTTCTCCATACAAAATAATTCTCCTCTAGTTTTCAGGCACAGATAGCTCTCCATTCAAGGCCTGCCACTTCTGCTGTCAGCATTATTTCGAGACAGATGCATAGATTTCTTCTAACCTACCTTCAGCGATCAAAATAAATGACTTTCAGAGAGATCAACAGAAGAACTTACGCTGGTCCATAGTCACATACAAAAAGTATTCCGGGTTTAATGTTAGTCCTTTTCAGTTCTGGGCAAAATTGAGCTGCACAGCCAACCTTGTAACTACTTGCCCAAACAATCTGAAAGAAAATAAGGTCTTTGATTCAAAAAGGTTACGATGGAATATCCTATCAGGAAGACATGATCTTGAATCCTGTCTCTTGACTACCTACATGGTACAAAATGTATCATTTAACTTCTATTTGTCTCATCTTCCTCACCTGCAAAATAGTGATAAAACACCTACCTCCCAAGATTGTTGTGGGGATCAGGTGAGATAATACATGTAAAGTCCTTTGCAAACTTTAATCACTATTTATTTATTTTGGTTAACAAGCTTACTTTGATCAATCAAACATATATCGTTTATCTAGTTCAGGGGGAAAAGGCCAGCACCTCGAACTTCAGAGTATACAGACAGAAGTTACAAGACAGAGAAACAGATCAAGCATACAGGCTTCCAAACTGTCCAACCATTACATCCATACCAAATCATAGTTACCAGAGAGGGGAGAATCAACATCTGGGTTTTTCAAAGCTGGGGGGCTCTCAGAGGCTGCCCAGAGTCTCATCTGGTCAAATCACACAACACTTCTCTTTTTTTTTTAATGCTTTATTAACTTCTGATTTACATCGTTCGTTTCCGCCAGATTTTGAGTTACAAATTTTCTCCCCGTTTTCCCCCCACCCATCCCTCCAAAACAGCAGTCCCACAGGATATCCCCACCTCTGATCTGCTCTCTCCTATATTTTCTCCCATACCCATTTCAACTTTTCCAGTAGGGCATGGTGGATCTCTATATTTCCCAATTATATGTAAAACAATATTGATAATAGTATATATATATATATATATTTAAACATTTGATTTTAAAACTTTGAATTCCAGATTCATTCCCTTCCTCCCTTATCACCCACCCTTACTGGGAAGATAAGCAGTTCAGTATAGGCTGTACATGTGTGGTTAATGCAAAACAATAACATAGCAGATATATTGTAAAAGACTGACTATATTTCCCTCCCTCCTATCCCACATCCCTATCCCAGTTCTATTCTCTACTTTGATCCTGTCCCTTTTCAAAAGTGGGTGCTTCCAACTTCCCTCCCCCTCAGCCTGCCCTCCCTTCCATCACACAACACTTCTCAAAGTGAGCCCCCTTTAATTACTATTTAAATGCTAGTTATCATTATTAAGAGTCTAATCGGACCTTCTTAAGGCCAGTTTTATATGCCTGAGTGTTTTCTGGAGCCTGACAACCATATAAACTCTTTTATGATGAAGTGAAATTACATTTAAATTTTTTATCTTACATTTGGTATTTTTTTGTCCAAAGATCTCAGAGTGCTTTGTCCAAGTTGCTAAAGCAGGATTTCCATTGTTGGTAGGTATAGAATTGGGTAGGGCAGTGTACTTCATGTTTCAGATATAACCCTTTCTTTTTCCCCATATATTTATAATCTTACTCATTCCCCCACTTTTAAAACTCCAGAATTGTTTTTTCTGTTAGCAGAAGGAAAAGAGGCTAGTAAATAAATGTGAAGAACTAATGTGGTGAAGAGGCAAGATTGTGACCTCTTTGGCTGCAATGAGGTCTCAGTAATGAAATTCGGTCAAAGTGGTAGCCTATATAACTTAAACCCATGTTGCTTCTCCCATCCTCCACCCTCTTAGACTCATTTGTGGTATCTGTGAAGAGAAAATATGAAAAACTTGGGCACTGACAACCTAGAGAGTAGCACTGATGGCATCTGGTGAGGAGAGAGGAAGGCTGCTGATGCCCTCTCTCCAATTCATCACCCTATACCCCTCCTTTCTGAGGAACTATCCTAAGAATTTCTTCTACCCTCACCATTCCCACATCTTGTTATTTGAGAAACATATTGATGATGGGGCAACACAATTCCTTAATATCCAGTGACTTGCCATATCTTGTGGATTATAGTTCTACCTTGTTTCTCATATTCATCTCTCCACTCACAGTTAGGTGTCCAGGATTATTGCAATAGTTTGCTAATTGGTATTCCTGCCTCCAGTCTCTGCCTCTGTCTCTGTCTCTCTGTCTCCTCTTTCTCCTTTCTCCGTCTTTGCCTCTCTGTCTCACTCTGTAGTTGCCTCTCCATCTTTCTGTCTCTGTCTCTCTCTTCCCTCTGTTTTTGTCTCTCTTCCCTCTGTCTCTATCTCTCTCTTCCCTGTCTCTATCTCTACACAAATCCCAAACTGATATTTCTGAAGTTCAACTCTGATGGTGTCCATCCCTTACTGGAGAAGTGTCTGTTGCTTCCTCTTGTCTCCAGAATTAAAGAGTGCTCTATTTGTCATTTGAAGCCCTTCCCAAACTGACTTCAGCTGATACTTCCAAATATTTCCTTTTCTTCCCCCTCCTACACTCTACATTCCAGAAAACTAGCTCATTTGCTGTTGCCCATACCTCCATACCCTTGCTTGAATTGTTCCCTATTGTAGGGAGGACTCTCCTCATTTCCATCTTTTAGAACCCCTAGATCCATCAAAGGCTCATCCCAAGTGTTATCGACTGCTACAACTACTACTTTCTCCACTCCCTCAGGAAAGTACTTTCCTCCACATCTGCATCCCTCCCCCAAAATTGCTTGACATTTTCTTTTGCAAATCATTTGTATACATTTTTCTGTGCACTTGTACTCCTTTCCCCATATAAGGATCTTAAAGTCAGGGACTGGTTTATTTTTGTGTTTATATTCTCAGAAGCCAGAAAAGTACCTAGAATACAGTAAGCACTCAATCAATCTCGTGGAATCTAATCAAATTATACTAAACAGTGGACAAGAAATAGAGAATAAATCCCAGCTGTTCCACTAACTAGCTGTATGACCTTGAACAAATCATATCAACTCTCTAGATTTCCATTTTTTCATCTCTAAAATCAAGGGGCTGGACTAGATGCCAATTATACAACAGCATAACTGGAAAAAAAATAACAAAACAATTGAATATGAATGTCAATGAATTATAAAGACCAAGGTTGGCCCTAAAGAAAATATATAAGGTAATCCTCCTTTTCTTTTGTGGTCTATGGTTCTGGAATACTGTATATTATAGAAATTTTTATGTGTTTTGCTGATTCTCTTTCCTCCTCTTTACAACTCAAAAATTGTACATATTAAAAATAAACAAACAACTCTAGAGGCTTGACAATCTTACTTCAGACCTTCTCTTTAAAACATTAGCTTGGGTTTATGTCATTGTTTAATAACTAACATATAGTGCTATCTATGTCTATCTATCTACATTACTAGTATTATTATTAATACTATATATCTATATTACCATAGAGCTATATATATTATTCTATATCTATATACATTATTATATAATTACTATTATCTATATATATTACCTAGATACATCATGTGAGGTGAATATAACAGGTGTTATTGAATACATTTCAAAGAAAGATTAAATGATTTGCCCATGGTCACCCATCCAATAAATGCTCCTGTTCAATAAACACCAACAATTCCTGTGAAAGCCAGACTTACAGCATCTTTTGAACATTGACTCCACTTTGTGAACAACTTCCATGTTTTTGTTTTCCTGTAAATCACCTGATCTGAGAGAATTCCATTCACTTGCTCTCCACCCCTACCCCCCAACTTGGAAAGTGCCTGACCTTTCTTGCAATAAGAAATCTGATCACCTAATCCTACATCCTGTTTTGTATCCTGTTTATTGTTTTCTTTCAATGTATAAAAATCGGTATACAACCTGTCTTCAAATTCTTTGTGCCTACTGAGGGGCCCTACACCCATTTTGTTATGCATACTCTGCTAATAAATTGCATAGTTTGGACTTTGTTTCCTCAGTTATTATGAATCCATTCATGACACTCCCCATTATCTCAGGGATTAAAAACACATTTCTCTATCTGGCATTTAAAGCACTTCATAATCAGGCTCCAACCTAGCTTTACAGAATTATCATATATAATTCCCCTTTATGCATCCTATAGTCTAGCCACGCCATTCTTTTTTGTTGCTGTCCACATACAACATCCCATCTCCTCTTTCCTCACTTTTACACAGGCATCCCATGGATGTAATAAACGTTTTTCTCATTTCCGACTCTCAAATTCCCTAGTCTCCGTCACAACTCAGCCCTAGGACATCTTTCTATAAGGTACCTTTCCTGATTCCTTGTAATAGCAAACAAAATAGGACTTTTTGCTGTTTTTCTGGATTTAGCTTTAGCTACTTAAGTGCTTTTGAGCCTCACCTTTGATTGTATCGAGTCTTTAATTGGAAACAGTATACATTGCATTGCCATTAATAGGCCTAAGAGAGCTTGAAGATCTTCCCTGACCTTAATAAGCTGAATGCAATCACATGGGAGCCCATGGTGGGAGGAGCTTGATAAAAGGGTGGAACAGAAAGTAATGATAAAAACACGAGAAGAGCTGAGAGAGAGAATGCTTGTGATGTTGGTGGTCTGTCTATTGATCTGTGTTACTTTCTCAGACATAAAGTGAATTGAGATGATAGTGCTGGTAAGACTGTGTAAATATTGTTGCAGCCCTGTTAAGCTTTGTTTTCCTAGAAACAGAAACTGTGAAGAGCTTGGAGTGGAGCAGTCCCCATGAGCTTAGATATGGAACAGCAGTGGTGAGCTGCCTGTGTGTGAATTCAGGCAAGAGTTGAGAGCAGTCAGACCATGGAGGAGGAGCCATGGGGTCTGGAAGCCAGCCTTGTGTCAAGATGAAAGAGGACTTTACTATGGATACTCTATATTTACTGATGAGATTTTTAACTTACTGTGACCTAGGGGTGGATGCTGTTTGTAATTTCTGCTACCCCTTAAGGATGATTGACACAAGGGTAATTGGAAGCCAGTCTCTAGTCAAGATGAAAGAGGACTTTTTTTGGGGGGGGAAGGGTGGCAGGGCAATTGAAGTTAAGTGACTTGCCCAAGGTCACACAGCTAGTAAATGTTAAGTGTCTGAGCCCAAATTTGAACTCAGGTCCTCCTGACTCCAGGGTTAATGCTCTATTCACTGCACCACCTAGCCACCCTGAGAGGACTTTACTTTGATACTCTGTATTGACTGAGGAGATTGTAGCTTACTGTGACCTAGTGGTAGATGGTATTTATACTCTCTGCTGTCCTTTAAAGATGACTATAATATATATTGAATGATATGTTTTGTTTAAGTGTATGTGTCCACCTTAATAATAAGTTGTTATGTTATGTTGTTGTGAATGTTATGCTTTAGTTTATTGCTGAATAAATAGAGAGTTCATTATACTATGTGATTAGACTCTTAAAGTTATTCACAGCAGCAGTCCTCAGGAGAGCTGTCGTAATTGGCTTTACATCCCTGCAGCTGCTAGTCCTTTTGCAACCTTCCTCTAACCTCTTAATTTTTATTTTTATATACTTATCCATGTACATTTTGTCTCCCTGGTAGAATGTCAACTTTTTGAGGGTAGGGGTGGTTTCTTTACTGCCTTTGTGTCCCTAAGGCCTAGCATAGTGCCTGGTATACAAAGTAGACAACAAATATTTGTTGATAGGTTGTTTGGGGTCATTACAAATCAAATGAGAAAATTACCTGAGTATAATGGCCACACATACGAGTACAATTCCGAGTCCGGAAATCATAGTTTTTGACCTCACCATTCCATGACTTGATGGCAGATTTTTCAGAAAATGCCTGAATTGAGCCTCCCCAGAGATTCTCTCCCAGTGAAGAAAAGGTAGGATGTAGCTTTCTAGGCTTATGCAGATCAGAATTATGTTTAAACTCACACCTTTCTGCCCATGTTTTAGCAATCTTGGCCAAGTCTGCATCCCAGCTCTACAAAAGAAACGAGCAATTAGTAAATGATAAGCACAAGAAACCTGTCACTCATAGGTTTGTTGAGAAAATGTAGAATAAGAATTTGGTGGGAAGAAGTTGGGTTAATGGAAGTATGCGGCCGGCCTGCCGCACCTTGGGACACGTTCTGTGTGTAAGAGTGGTTTGTGGTGTATGTGGGCACGGTTTTGTTTTTGCTCATGTACGTTGTATCTGCCCATATGAGTGCCCATAGGGTTCATTTGGAGACAAGAACAGACGCCTCTAGCACTTCTCCCTCTCCTCCTTCTCCAAGGAAAATTTTTATTCCTGCTAGGAGGAAAAGCTGGAGATTGGGGTCAGAGCTTGGTTACTCTGCTTTTCTCAGAGACAAGGAATACCAGGTTAGGTTTATGTCTATCTGTTCTCTTAAATATTATAAGTATAGAGGAAGTAATTTTTAGACTCAAGCTTTATTTCTGATCACTATCCCTTAATAAAGGGGTACCCAAGCTGCATATCCAGGATTTTACTTCCTTCACATCAGATACCAGTTCCGCAACAAATACATATAGCAAATAAACCAATTTATCTACATTGATAGCAACACAGAAATCAGGTAAAGTATATACATATCACCAATACTACAGATTCAATGAGCTCTACTTGTGGGAGTGAAAAACTCAGCACAACTAACAGAAAGAGTCCCAGATCTCACCCCAGAGGAGAGATCTCACCCAAAGCTTCTAGCTTAGTAAACTAGAGATAGGGACGTGATAGAGACAAACAGTTTCTCTACATGTCAGCTTCTTCCCAGAGTCATTCTCCCTCTAGAGTCGTATAGAAAGGTTAGAATGAATGTGAAGGTATATGTAGAACCTATGTCAGATTGCATGCCATTGGGGGAGGGGGAAGGGAGGTGAGGAAGGGGGAGAAAATTTGGAACTCAAAAACTCGTGGAACCGAATGTTGTAAACTAAAAATAAATACATTAAAAAAAAGAAATATTGGAATGGTGTGTCTTCTCTATTGACATTGGAAACCAGAAGAGCATGGAGCTCTCTTCTCTCCATGTCTCACCAACCCTGTCTATCCATAATACAGGCATGGGATGTTGAGCAATCAATCTCCAACAATGAGGAGAGAGTCCTTAAGCAAATAGTACATTATCAGCAAATGTCAGTTCTTATCAAATATATCTAATAAGCATCTGACGTCTAAGAAGTATAGAAAACTATTAGTAATATATGACCAGAAACCATCCTCCAACAAATAAGTGACCAAGGGATATGAATCTACAACTCTGAAAAGAAAAAAAAATTACAATCCATTAACAATCATATGCAAAATGCATCAAGATACTAATAATATTTTAAATAATACAAATAAAAGCAATTTCTTGTAAAACCTAGAAAATTGGTAAAGATGGCCAAAGATGAGGAATAATCAGTAATGGAAGGATTGTGGAAAGATGGATGCATTAATGCATTATTAGTGGGGCTATGATTTGATCCAAACATTAAGAAAAGCAATGTGGAATCATGTGGGGGCCAAAAAACGAATAAACATTCATATACCTTGACCCTGAGATTCCACAGTTAGATATGTAATTCAAGGAGATAAATGATAAAATGAAAGGCCTCCTGTGAACCGAATTATTTATGACATCACTTTCTCTAGTAACAAAGAACTAGTAGATGTCCATTGATTATGAATGGCCAAATAAATAAATGATGGAATACTATTGTTCTATAAGAAATAAGGAATCTAAGGATTATAGGGAAGACATGAACTGATGCAAAGTGAAGTTAGGAGAAACAGGAAATCTAGTTGCCAGGGATCCACCACAGAAGCAAGAACCCACCTTCCTTTTGTACCTGCCATGGATTGTGTTTGTCTCCTTACCATGAGCAGCATATTACTGGCTTTGGGGGTCACTTGTGATCGAAACTCGTTATGAAGGTCAACACAGTTTTTGATGAAAGCTTTGTTTTCGATGCTTGGTAGATTATTCTTTTCATATGTCCAACTGCAGATGGAAAAAACTGAAAATATCGTTATTCCAAGCCAGAAGTCCATGGCCATCCAAATCCTGTGTCTAAAAAACTTTGCGAGAATGAGACATCAGACCTTTACTGATGTTTGAAGGGTGTGTCCTGTCTTAAATTGTGAGGCAACAGAAAGCAGAATAGCATTAGCAAGAGGGAAGTCTGAGGAAATTGGTTAGTGGTTATTGAAGTTGCTCTTCTGAATGATATAACAGGACATGGTTGGTTTTTTTTTTTTGTTTTTGTTGCTATTTTTTTTTTAACTTTTAACACTGACATTTAAAAAGTTAAAGAAATATAATTTCTGGGACATAAGTCATTTTATTAATAATGCTAGCATTTTAATAAAAGAGGGCAGTGGCATTCTTGAATGCCAAAGATCCTCATGGTAGTGGGCTCAAGGCTTTTATGTCCTTGGAAAAGTGAGTGTTCCAGAGGGTGGCAATCAACTCTGGTTAACAAATCATGGGAGAAAATGAATATTACAATGAGGGACTGGACCTATTCTAATGAATTCCAATTCTATCATTTATTTCTATATTACCACCAACTTTGGGCAATCTAATTAAAGAATTTATCCCCATCCAGACCTAAGTAGACAACCATGAGACTAAATTCCTTGTAAAGTTGGGTTGGGATCTGACCAAGATTGATTCTTATTATCAGTAATGTCCTTTAAGAGACTGAACTTTGAAAAAAATTAATTTAAAAAGAGAGACTGAACTTTGAAATGAAGACTATAGAAATGGAGACACTTGGGGTCTCCCCAAAACATTGGTTATTAATAATAATTTCTCTCCATTGTAACCATTTCCCTTGCCTCTTCCATATGAGATAGTTTACCCCATTCTGTCTCTCCCCATCTCCTCTCATTATATTCCTCTCTCACCTCTTAATTTCACCTTTTAAGTATCATCCCTTCCTATTAAATTGGTCATGTGCCTTCTATCTATGTATACTTGTACACATATATACACACATTCACATATGTCTTCATATGCCCATATACCCTCATATATATGTATATACATATATATATATATACATACATACACACATTTCTATTCCCTTCAACTATTCTCATACTGAAAAAAGTTTCATAAGTTACAATTATCATTTTTCCATGTAGGGATGTAAATAGTTCAACTTTGATAAGTTCCTTATGATTTCTTTTCCCTGTTTACCTTCTCAAGCTTCTCTTGCTTCTTGTATCTGAACGTCAAATTTTCTATTCAACTCTGGTTTTTTCATCAAGTGTACTTGAAAGTCCTCTATTCCACTGAATGACCATATTTTCCTCTGAAACATGATACTCAATTTGCTGGGTAGGTGATTCTTGGTTTTAATTCTAGCTCCTTTGACCTCTGGAATATCATATTCCAAGCTCTTCGATCCCTCAGTGTAGAAGCTGCCAGATTCTGGGTTATCCTGATTGTGTTTCCACAATATTCAAATTGTTTCTTCCTGGCTGCTTGTAATATTTTCTCCTTGATCTGGGAACTCCGGAACCTGGCTATAATATTCCTAGGAGTTTTCTTTTTGGGATCTTTTTCAGGAGGTGATCGGTGGATTCTTTCAACCTCTATTTTGCCCTCTGGTTCTAAAACATCAGGGCAATTTTCCTTCCAGAATTTCTTGGAGGATGATTTCTAGGTTCTTTCTTTGATCATGGCTTTCATGCAATAATTTTTAAATTATCTCTCCTGGATCTATTTTCCAGGTCAGTGGTTTTCCCAATGAGATATTTCACATTGACTTCTATTTTTTCATTTGTTTGGATCTGTTTAATATATCTTGATTTCTCATAAAGTCACTAGCTTCCATTTGCTCCAATCTAATTCTGAAGGAATGATTCTCTTCAGTGAACTTTTGAGATTCTTTTTCCATCTGGCAAATTTGGCTTTTTAAGGCATTCTTCTCCTCATTGGCTTTTTGGGCCTCTTTTGCCATTTGAGTTAGTCTATTTTTTAAGGTGTTATTTTCTTCGGTCAGGTTGTTGACTCTCATTTCATAATTTTCTTGCATCGTTCTCATTTCTCTTCCCAATTTTTCCTCCACTTCTCTTATTTGATTTTCAAAATCCTTCTTAAGGTCCTCTATGGCCTGTAACCCCCTTGTATTTTTCTTGGAAGCTTTTGGTGCAGGAGTTCTGACATCACTGTCTTCCTCCTGTTCCAGGCTTTGATCCTTTTTGTCCCCAAAATAGGAGTGTAAAGTTGGGTTTCTCTGTTTAGTTTGCTTCCCTTGTTTACTCATGTTGCCACTCAATTACTTGACTTTTGGGCTTTTTCTCACAGTAGGACTCTGCTACCAGACAGGGGAGCTTTGCCCCAATCGCTGGGGTTTCCTCAGCTGCCAAAGGTATTAGTTGAGTGCCCTCTCTGAAGCCTCCACACACTCTGGCAAGCTGGGTTCACACCCCAGGGCCTCCACCCTAGACCGAAATCCAGACCCAAGCAGGTTAAAGCAAGAGCAATTATCCCTCAGACTAGTCACTTGGTACCCCTCCAATCTGCAGGCCAGGAGCTGAAGCTGCCACATGGCTGTGGCTGTTGCATGGCTGAAGTGCTTCAGCTACTTCTTGTCCCAGGGGTGGAGGTTGACTGTACTCCTGAACTACCAGATCCCAAAGTCCACACTCCTGACCTCTCACTGTGTCCTTAGCATCTATGTGTTGATAATTTTGGAAACTGCCACAGATGCTGGTGATCTGAAGTCCCTCCAGCGGGTGGTTGGTCAGGCACACCCTGGGGCTAAAACCTCAGGCTCCAGCAGGGCTGGGGTCAGCTCCCAGACCTCTACCCTAGACTGAAATCCAGATCCAAGCAGGTTAAAGCAAGAGCGATTACCCCTCAGACTGGTCATTTGGTCCCCCTTACACTCTGCAGGCCAGGAGTTGAAGCTGTAAGGTGGTGCCAGCACTGCATCTCAGTGGCTTCTTGCCCTGGGGGCAAAAGCTGACACACTCCCACCTATTGGGTCCCAAAGTCCAGACTGCACTGACTCTCACTTTGTCCTTTGCATCTATGTGTTGTAGAATCTGGAAATGGCCACAGTTGCTGCTGATCTGGAGTCCCTCCAGCCGGGAGCTGGTCAGGCGGGCCTGGGCTTGGCTCCCAGAGTGCTGTGCTGGCCGATTTCTGATGGCCTGCTGGGCTGTCCTCAGTGGGAGGTTAGCTTCCCTGTGTCATTTTGAGGGTTCTGTAGCTCCAAAGTTTGTTCAGAGTCCCCTTTGACATGAATTGGAGGAGGTGGGAGTAGGAGCTACTTCACAGGTGTCTAGAAACACTTACATGTCTTCTCTCTCCTTAAAAATCCTTCACTGAATCTGACCATCTCTGCAAGCTGCCATCCTATGTCTTGCCTCCTTTTTGGCAAAGCTCCTTGGGAAAGATGCCTACCTCCTCTCCTCTCACTCCCATCTAAATCCTCTGCACTCTGGCCTCTGACCTTATCATTCAGCTGATATTGTCCCTCCTCTGATGGCACTTGGAGTTGAGCATGGAGATGTGACACATACACAAACTATAATACATAACAGTACATGACAAGTTCTTTAAATAGGGTCAACAAAATGCTATTTTGAGATTGGGGTGGGAGAGTGGCAGAATGTCATCATTAAAATGCAATATTCTTGAGAGAGATGACATTTTGACCAGATTTTGAAAGATCGGAAATCTGGGTAGAGCACTGGCCCTGGAGTCAGGAGGACCTGAGTTCAAATGTCATCTCAGACACTTAGCAGCTGTATGACCCTGGGCAAGTCACTTAATTCCAATTGCCTCCAAAAAAAGATTGGAAATTGTGGGGAGGGGGGAGAGGGCACAGAGTAAAGACACTGAAGACAGAGCGAACAGCATGAACAAAAACATGGAGCCTGGAACACATGGGACATGTTTGGAAGACAGTGAGCAGCCCAGTCCAGCTGGAGTGTAGGGTATATGGAGGGTAGTAATTTGAGAAAAGACTGACAGAGGAGATTCCAGAATGTGGAGAGCTTTAAATGCCAGAAAAGAAATTCAGTCTTTATCTAGTGAGCAATAATGTCTGACAAACATGTTGGAGCAGAGAAAGAACGGAAGTAGAAAGCCCTATTATTGTGATAGATGATTAATCGGGCCCCTCTTTTCTTTCGATCACTATTAATTGGTTAATATGACTCCATAAGGGTAGTGATTATAAGTTCTATCTATTAGGCATGAGCTGTGAACTGAAGATTACAAGTTCAATTCTTTAATCATAGGAAGCTAACCCCTTTATGGTAGACATTATAGTGACCAAGCCCAGAGTGGCAGAGGAGATTCAATTACATGGAAAGTCTCTCAGCTATTTTTGTTGCCCCTCCATCCCTTGTCACCCCAAATGGGGAGATAACTATGAACCCTTGGTCAGTGAGTGACCTTTGTTGCCGACCTGTGGCCTGCTTTTCAACCAGCCCATTGACTTGGTAGGACCTCCTAAAAGATCAAAATAAGTCTGTCAAGGTCTGTTCATTGACCCTTTTGTCAATTAATGGGATTCTGCATAATGGCATTTTGCGTAGACCCTCCAAGGGTCTATTCACCAATAAGATTCTGTGTTTTTGATCTTCTCCACCTGTTTGGGTATCAACCAATAAAACTAAGGCCCTGAAGGAAGGGGGTATCTCAGATTGTGAGGAAGATCTGAGGTCCCCTGTATTAGAGGGGACAATGGACCCTTCAATAAAGTGCCATTCATTTGCAGATGGGACAATTTGCAACCCCACATTAGGAAGTTACTGCAATAGTCCAGGTAGGTGACAATAAGAATTTACAACAGAATGTTGTCAAGAGGGGTAGAAAGGAGAGGACAGTTACAAGAAATGTTGCAGAGATAGAATGAATATGACTAGGGGCAAGAAAAAGGGAAAAGTCAAAGATAATATCATGCATGGGAAATGCTGCAGGTCAAAAGGGAAATACTTGTTATCTTATCATTTAGCTTTGAACATTTTGGTTTTGAGGAACTGGAGGGCCATTGTAAGGTGGAGGTATCTTGTGGGAAAATTGAAGATGAGGGTCATTCATGTTCAGAAACAAAGTCAGGGTTGGACCCACCATTGTGGAAGCTACACATGCTGATGCATCAAGGCTTCCCATGGTATAGGACATTCCTCTCGATGGGGAATGAAGAAAATCCATCCAAGTGGCAGTGCCTAGATCAGAGTCCTCAGAACCACCCACCTTAATGGGTCATGAAGGAGAAGAAGAAGATCCTGTGAAAGAGAGAGGGAAGTAGCTGGAAAAGTAAGAAGGTGAACCAAGGGAGTGTGCTATCTGTAAAGCTAAGGAGGGAATGGTGAACCATACCAAAAGCTCCTTTGAAGCACTATGATATAGTGAGTAGAGTCCTGGATTTAGAGTAAGATAGAAGAGCATCATATTCTACGGTAGATGTATTTTGTTATTTGACTATGTCATGTCTCCCTGAGCCCCAGTTTCTTCATCTGTGGAATGGGAATAATACTGCAGAAAGCTTGTGATATTCCAAAGCAGTAGTGTCAAACTTAAATGGACATAGGGGCCACCAAAGGACTTCTTATGGCCACATGTTGACATAGAAAACCACATATGAACATTACCTGTGTCCTCTAGTATTTTTATTTATTATGTTAACTATTTTCCAATTGTTTTTCAATATTTCCTAAAAATTTATTTTATTTTTAATTTATGGAATAAAACAAATATTATCATAACATGGTACAATAAAAAAGACAGCAGGCCACATGTCTGACACCTTAGAGTACTATTTAAATGCTAATTATTATTATTATAAAGACAGGTGGCAGTGCTCAAATCTTGTTTAAGACAATAACTGGGAGACTTTTAAGGTGCTGTCTGCCTCAGTTTCCTCAACCGTAAAAAATGTGATTAATTATTGTCTCTACCTCATAGGGTTGTTGCAAGGATCAAATGAGATTTGTAAAACACTTAGCACAATGCCTGGCATATAGTGGGAACTTAATAAATGTTGGTTTCATTCTATCTATTCCACTAGACAGTCAAAGAATGCCACAACACCAAAGAAGGTTAAGAACCTTGCTGTACTGGGTACAAGATATATACTTCACTAAACCTCATTAGAATTCCCAAGTTTGATGCAGTTTTTCTATTTTTTTTTATCTTCCCTGGTATGTAACAGCTAGCTTATCATGAACTCATTAATTTTTAAAGCAACTGTCACTAAAGGTAGGAAGGAAATTTGATCAACCCTCCTTTTCGACAATCCCTAAAGTAATCATGATTTGTTTGGAAAAAGTGGGTTGCTAAAATGGGTTTACAATATTTCTACAGAAAAGTTCATATAAAGTAATTTTAGTCAAAAGGAAAGACTTACTTGTCTCCTGCAGGCAAACTGGGAGGAAAGAAAAATCAAGCCCAAAAGAGATAAATGGCACAGTGGAAAAGAGTAACATGGTGCCAAAGTCTAGGGCTTGCAGGTGGAAAAAAAGTGGGTGCTATGGGGTCCAGTGGGCTAGTGGCATCAAATTAGCAAGAGATGCTAAAATTGGAACCAATTTCATAAAATTGCTTTAAAAACTAACAACTTTGTAAAAGCACTTTCACTTCTGGGCACAGAAAACAGAAAAAAATTATAAAGCAATCCTGCCTAAAGCATATCATCAAAAATGTATTTTGGCATAGTAATTGTAGATGATGCTAAGTCTTCTCAGTCTTTAATACTCTTGAGATGAATACATCCATCAGCGAGGATATTTCTTTAATCTTAACTATGTCTTTGGATAATAATGTGACATTCTATAGTTCTTTCATCTAAAACCTTCAAAAAATCTAATTATAAAGCATGCATAGGGCGATATAGTGATTCATTGTCCCTAAAATTAGGAAAGTGAAGAACAATTCATATGGGAACATTCAGCTGAGCACAAGATAAAGAAACTGTGAGAAATTTTATTAAGCATTTTACATTAAATATATTTCTTGAGATAAAACCATGATCTCTATATTAGTCTCTGTCTTATAGCATGGCACATTTTAAATTTAGATAGATAGGTAGATAGACATATAAATGCGTATGTATGGAATAGGGTCTCTTATACATATGGAGAGGGTTAGCCTTGATGGAGAAAAGGGTCACTTCTTCATGTGGATGTGTTGAAGGAGGAAAAAGGGAAGGAAGACATCTGAGTAATGTAAGATAATGAGATGAGGAAGATCGGCAGCGTGAGATGAGAATCTTAGCTGAGAGGGAAGGGGGTAAAGAGGAGGAACTATGGGAGGCTTGAGGAAGAATGAAAAGGCTTTGAGAAGCTGCTCATGGGAGTGAGGGCTGCAGAAGATGATGCCTTCCTATTGTATTCCACTCTGCACTCGGGGAACCACTGCAGATTTCTCACCAGAGATCTGAGGCAGGACCACAAAGCCTGTTTCCTTGATGACAAGACTTGATGTCTGTTGTTTAGTGGGGACATCAACTTATGTTCCTCAACTATCATCCAGGAAAAATGATCATTTTTTCAGTCTGTTCTCACCTATGATACAGTGGTACAAATAACAGGAGACTCACGGCATATACCATATGATGAAAACATGGTGGAAAGATATTCCTTTGAAGAGCCAACTAAATGGCTTTGCCTTCAACAACACAACTGAGGCTTCCAGCCTAATCTAGATGGCCTTTGAGTGCCCTTCTTGCTCTAGATCTGTGGTTTTCACTAAATGTTTGTAACATTTTGGCTGCTGCAAAACAAAGTGATTCTCATAAAAGAGCATAGGTAACCCAAGACTGGGGCTCTGCATATGCTCTAGAAAAGAAGAAAATATATTACTGCTGCTTATTAAAACAAATCTACAATTTTAATAAGTGGTTTTTAAGTTAAATGAGACACTTAATCTTCATTTCATGTGACATTTTCTCTTCTGACTTCCTTTCTGCTGTACAATATTATTTGTGAAAGTCTGACTGTTTCTTTCACATGTCTTTATCAAGGATACCCCTTAATGTATTCATATATCATTGACTTTAAGATTGCATAGATTTGATGATTATTTGGTGCTGACCAACAACAAACAGTTGACTATTTCTACATTTATTTGTTTTCCTTGAATAAATGTTGATGATTTCTATGGAGGAAAAACATCATTCTGAAGAGTCCATAGGCATGGGAGGCATCTAGGTGGCACAGTGGATAGGATACTAGACCTGAAGTCAGGAAGACTTGAATTCAAGACCAGAATTAGAAATTTCCTACCTGTGTGACCCTGAGCAAGTCACTTAACCTCTGACTACCTCAGTTTCCTCAACTATAAAGTGGAGGTAATAATAGCACCTACCTCACAAGGTTATTGTGAAGGTCAACTGACATAATATTTGTCAGGCACTTAGCACAGTGCCTTACACATAGTAGGTGTGTAGTTGACACATAGTAGGAGCTTAATAGTTGATTCTATCCCTTTCTCTTCCCCTTCCACCTTGTATTTACAGCACCTAGAACTGAGTTTTGCACTTAATAAGTGCTTAATAAATGTGTGTTTCCCTATTAAAAGATGAGGACTGAAGAAAGGCCATTGGATTTGGTGATTATATGGTTGCAGGTAACTGGAGGCAGAAAAGATTCAGTAGATTGGTTAGGGAAGAGAAGCAGATTGCAAAGGATTAACAGAAAATGAGAGATGCAAGCTGATGCCCACCTCTGTCCAACTTTAGTTCACAATATTATTCTTCACAAATTTCATACTCTATTTAAACTACATTATTTGATGTTTTCATAACCTCATCCTGACTTCATTTATTAGGACAGGACATGGAAAAAATCTATCCTTTCCAGGGTTAGTTAAGCACCTATCTCTTCTATGAAACACATCTCATCCTCATCCCTGTTCAAATTTCCATGAAACACTTGGTCTCTATCTCTGCTTTGATCTTATTGTATTCTACTTCCTATCATACGTCTATCATTCTGTCATATGTATTTGCATATAGGTTGTAAAGTCCAGACTTTATTTCCAGAACCTAGTAGGGTGTTTTTCTGTAATAGACACTCACTTTCTAAATATCTGTTGAATTGAATAGGCTTTAGACGATTTCCCCCAAAAGTTTGACAATGAATAAAGGAGAGAAATGAGAGTAGCTACATAGAAATAGAATAGGTCAAGGAAAGTTTTACTTTATTTTTTAGAATCAAGGATAGTTGATTCCCTGTCTTTTAGGGAAGAAACCAATGGAGAAGGTCAGATGAAAGATGCGTGAGAAAGAGGGGAAATTGCTGGAGTGAAGTCCTAGAAGGGTCAGGAGAGGAGCGGATCAGAGAAGAGAATTCAGTTCATTTTTGCAGTTCCTTAGGGCAAAGATTAATTATTAGAGTCAGTGAATCAACATGAGTGGTAGCCATGACTAACTGGGATGGTATTGAGATATTCTTTCCCATTGCTTTCCAAGGCCCATTTTAAAAGGAAAACAACTCTTCCAGAAGGGAGGAACAGAGGAAATAGCTGGTTAGGGGAAAACCACACCCAAAGAAAAGAGTAAGCAGTCTGTCTCACGTTATGGTAGAGACAAATAAGAACAACTGATAGCTTTGACTCCCTGGTCCAGTTCAGCATACGGAGACCCAACAAGGCTAGGTACTTTTCCCCAGTTCTGACCAGGTTTGGTGAACACCCACATATGAAACGGTGCCAGAAATTATTCTTCTTTACTGCCATGTTCAGTAGTAGAAGTGGTGCATACTGTCATATGGTGTGCTTTGAATACACAGATAAATCGATATTAAAGTTTTCTTTGGAGTCTTTTCATGTTCATATCATTTAGATAAAAAAATGAATTCTATCACCTTGCATATATAAGCATGAGATGTTGTCAACAAAGAAGCACAAGGCCATGTTCTACATGTTGCATTTCATTCTTTTGTCACTTGAAACTTCCCTTTAACATGTGCTTCCTGACCAGGACAAGCACCTGGAGGTTCTGTTTTGTTATTTGAGAAACCACATCAAGAAGAGTTTGAGATTCATGAATTTTAGGAAGCATCTTGATAACACTGAGTCCATCAATCACAATATCAAAATGAGGGCACCTTTTAATAAAGTTTTCAAATCTGTAATTTCCTTGGGTGTTTTTTTTTCTGTATTGGTCACCTCCATCAAGCACATCTTTCAGGACTCTCTGCTTAAGAAATTCATATTCTTCTGAGCTCAAGGGATTAGATTCTAACATTTTTCCACAGGTTGAACATTGCCCACGCTTATGAATACTGACAGATTCTCCTTTCCATTTTTTCTCAGGAATACTCTCAAACCATGTTTTTATGCTCTGGGCAAAGGGTTCAGTGGGATGCATTTGATTGTGTCTTAGATATAAAATAATATCCAAGAGTTTTCTTTCAAATTGGTTATTATTCACACCTTTTGCAAAGTCAAATAAAGTCTGAAAAGTTTCCCAATTAGGAATTATTTTATGATTAAGCATTTCAAGATACAAATTCCAAGCTCAGTTCACTTCTTGGTGAAGAAGAGCTCCTTTGATACAGCCACCATAATGCCTTTTAGAAGGAGACATGACTTTTTTGATGTCTTCTAACAAAATCAGGGTCTCTCTCCACCTATCTGAATGGATTAATCCCTGAATGAAAAGAGTATAACCTTCAGGTTCTGTACCTAATCTTCATAATTTCATAGACATCAATAACCTCTGTTGGCTGGTTCCGAGAAACACTCAAAGTCAAGTACCCAACAAGTAGCTTATATCCCATAATACCATTATGTTTCCTGGATATTCAAGGCAGCAGGTATTTTGCAATGTCTGTAGAGCAATTATATTTGATCATCTGTGTTATTATCTGATTTTCAAAAATATCTTTTTATTCGAAATTTTCCTTTCCTTTCTCCCATTCATCTGAATTCAAAGGTTTTGTTGGTAGGAACACAGGGACACAGGAACGCAAGAGAAAACAGTCTTGTTGATTGTTCTCATATCCAAGCATCTCTGATTTCTTCTTAGCAATTCCAGCTGAAAGCAAGGGATGAGGGGAAACAAAAGACTCTTGCTTACTTCTGTTCTTACCACGCTCACTACTAGATACAGCCTTGGAAATCAGCAATTTAGTTGCTTTGGTATTTTGCAGAAATGGAAATAATAGTAATAACAATAGTAATGGAGATAATAGTAATAGAAAAATATCTCTGCTCTTTCTTACTTAAGTGGAAGTAGGTGTATAAAACAGAGAATGTTTGGTTCCCGGGATGTGGTCCCTGATACAGTCTGTTCTTCCAAAGCATCTGCAAACTCTGACAGAAAGACAAAAGGAAAGTCATCACCCAGGATGGAGAAAGAGATCCAGGGACTGACCAAATACAGGAATATGAGGATAGGAAAAGGATCGTGAGGGATGAAAACGGACCAATTTTGAGAAGAGAAATATTCATCTTCTCAATGAAAAATAAGTTAAAGTCCTTTCTTTGTAAGGAGAACCTCAAATATCTAATGGCAGGCAAGAGTGATTTCTCTCTAGGCACTGAGGTAGTTATATCTGATATCTAGGGCAGAGTACTGTGCTTAAAGCTAAGATTCTTCTAGTTACTGGAGTTCAGAGGTTCATAGGATTGTAGATTTAGAGCTGTAAAGTGACCTTAGAAGTCATCTAGTTCAACTCCTTTATTTTACAGAAGAGGAAACTGAGACCCAGAAAGGTTAAACGACTTTCTGAATGTCACACAATAAGTAGTAGATCATGATTTGAACCCAGGTCTTCTGACTCCAAACGAGAGCTATTTCCTTACAAGCCAGTCAGAGAACTTTTTTCAACATGCCTCGCAATCCAATCTCAGAGCATGGATGGGGTAGATTGTGGGTATTATGGGTCACCAGGACAAAAAGAGAAATGAAAAAAAAATCAATCATTTCCCATCAAGCAGTTTCGGACCCCCTTACTCCACGTCCCTAGCAAGCAGAGGCAGTTAGTTGAGTACTTCATGTCTCTTTTCATCCCAGTGACCCACAGTTAACCACAACTAACCACATCCCTACCAAAGAGGAATTCACTGCGGAGGGGTCAAATAATGTTTTTAAATATATAAAATCAAGTTCATAGGATTGCAAGGGGAATCAATTATATCAAAATATAGTCATAATTTTTTTTAAAGAAAATATTTTGTGGACCTTAGGTATAGCAGGAACAATATCCTAACTGAAACCTGGTTGGTTCAGTTGACTAAAGCCTCAGACTGTTGATAGTACTTCCTGTTTGCCTGAGTACAAAGCAGACACAAGAAGTTCTAGGACCAGTGTGATTCTTGGTTGAGGGAAAATAATAAGCAAGAGGGCTTCTTTTTTCGGATGTTCTTTTTCCTTCTATGACTAAGTCAATCTTCTTTTGCTAACTGTTGAGTGATCTCTGAGTCTTTCATTTTGTTCCAGTAGGGAAACTGTACTAACAAGGTACTTGGCCCAAGGCAGGCCCGACCCAGAACAATTGGGACAGTCTTGTGGGATTGGGACACAAAGAGTTTGTGGTAGTGGAGGATACACAGTGCAGAAGGAGGGAAGCCCAGATTAGCATTCATGGTTTTACTGATGCTTTTGGTGATGCCTTTAGAGTTAGTGATTGCTACTGTGAGGTGACCCCCATTTCCCCTACTCCTAGGAGATTAGAGAAGAAATTATCTGTGATCATACAGAAAGGCTATTTGATGACAGTAGTCCTGGATACAGGGGATGACCCTGTGGTGTCTTTGGTGTCTGACCAAGCTCTAGGCATTCTACAGTGCCTGAGTCAGCTGCCTACATGACCTCTGGAACAAAATGTTCTCATCCATCCCCTAAATCACTGACAGGTTTGAGGCCTGACAGTTATCCTCAACCTGGTTTAGTCCACCTGTCAAGTCAGTTTACCAGGGTGTGGCCACTGTGCAAGCTACAGATATTTGGAACTATATATATTTTGTCCACGTCCCATGTCTCCATGTCTCCTTTGGGGAAAAACTATCCTAACCTGCATAAAATGGTTAAGATAGTTTGAAACTCCTATTAAGATGTCATTTATAAGAATGCCTCTAATTAGTAGCTTTGATATATCAGGATTCTGTTTCCTCTTTTCTCCCTTTACCACAAATAATTTATTCCCCCCCAAATTATTTTCCTGATTTATTCAGCTCTGTGGCTTGCCTTATCTTTTGAAAGCCTTGGAAAAGGAAAGTTTTTATAGCACCAAGAAATAATCCATACTTTCTACTACTTTAGTTGCCATGATGTTACTCACACTTTCAAAGTATCATATGCTGGTCCATAACATAGAAAATATGCCGTCTACGTTAATTTAGACTTGTAATTTGAGGATAAAGGTGAGAAGGCTTCCAACCTGTGACTGGTGGACCCCAGGTAATCATCACTACAAGGTGAGGACTAGGAAATGATCATCATTTTCAGAAATTAAGAAATCATTTGGAGAGAGTAGTTTCAAGCAAGTCTATCAAGCAAGACTAAATACATTACCATGCAGCAGTGAAAATCAATTTGAGATTATATAAATGAACAGCAGATTTAGCAAGCAAAGTTCTATGATTTGCTTTGCTACCTCTCAACAAGTCTGGAACAGTAGCAGAGAAGGCAGATAGAGGAGATAATCAAGAGTGGCAGTTGTGGTTTGGCAAGTTAAGAAAGGTGATAAAGGGGCGGCTAGGCGGCACAGTGAATAGAGCACTGACCCTGGAGTCAGGAGGACCTGAGTTCAAATCCAGCCTCAGACACTTACTAGCTGTGTGACCTTGGGCAAGTCACTTAACCCCAATTGCCCAGACTTCCCCCCTCCAAAAAAAAGCAAAAAAAAGGTGATAATATGAGGGGCCCAAGAATGCAAGAGTACCAGACTCTGCACCCCAAAGCCAAGGGAAAAGCAATAGGCCAAATGATTAATATTCATAGACTTTGCCACCAAATCAATACATTAAATCTGGTCTGGTACATCAGAGTTTTATTTTAATTTTGTAATCTGAATCTTCCCCAAATATTAACTTCAACATAATTAACAAAGATGACTTTTTACATATAAAATATGTAGATGCAGTTAGTGTGGCAAAAATTTCTTATGTTTATCAGAATCAGTCATTTTCATCATAAGTTATATTGATTTCCATTTCATTTTGTCTAATTGAGGAATCAGTTCAGTAAATGGATATCTGGGAAGAAGAGACATCACATAAGGCTTTTTTTTTCCCTGATGGAAAACTGAACTGTGAAATGATATAGTTTACTGACTTTTTTTTTTTTAAAGCAATCGGGGTTAAGTAACTTGCTCAAGGTTACATGGCCAGTTATTTCTGGGTGTGGTGCTGAGTATCTGAGCCTGGGATTCGATCTCCAGGTCATCCTGACACTGGAGCCGGTGATCTTACTCGCTGTGCTACCTGGCCGCCCCTATTTTACTGACTTCTACTAATGATAGGAAACAACATATTGGGATGACAATCGATTTAGATATGTGGGGTGAAGGTAATGCTGAGATTACAAACCTGTAGGACTGGAAAGATGATAATTTTGTTAGAAATGCAGAAGATTATAATAGGGGACGATTTGGGGAGACAGATAATGCATTCAGTTTGGGACATGTCAAGTTTGAGACATCTCTGGTAATCTAACTTGAAATGTCCAACAGGTTATTGGGATGTAAAACTGAAGCTCAGGAAGAGACTAGAACTGTATGCACACACACACATATATGTGTGTATGCAAATTTATATATGTGTATATATGTCATGTATATATGCCATATGTATATTTATATATGTATCTATCTTTGAATCATCTTCATAGAAATGTTAGCTCAGCTCATGAAAACCCATAAAATTATTAAAAGTAAAGATATGGAGGAAGAAGAGAAGAGGACCGAGGATAAACTCTTATACAAATATATTTAGTGATTATGCCATGTATGATGAGCCAGCAGATCCGAGACTGAGAGTAGTGAGACAGGTTGGAAGAGAGGCAGGGAAGAACAGTGCCACAAAAACCCAGAAAGGAGAGAGTATCCAGGAGGAATGTGGTCAAATATAGCAAATATATGCCCAGAAGGTTGAGGACTGAGTAATGACCATCATTTTTGGAAATCAAGAAATCATTTGGAGAGAATAGTTTCATTTGATTGATGAGGTCGGAAGGTAGACGATGGAGTTAAGGAAGGAGTATAGATAACTTATTTTTTAAAGGAATTTAGCTGATAAAGGAAGGAGAAATATAGGAAGTTCTTTAAATTTTATGCTGGAAAATCTTCAGAATCCTGACATTTCAAGTACTTCATGATTGCCTCGAAGGATAATTAACTCCTTGAGGGCAGGGATAACTTCTTCTATGTCTCCTGTGTATCCCATCATATCTAATGCTTAGATGTTCAATCTTTCTCATTGAATAATTGATTAACTTCATGATGGGTTAAAAAAAATAAAACTACTTGAGAAGAATTTCTTTAAAATTTCTCAAGAATTTTGAGGGAATCAACATGTGGTATCAAAATAATAGAACTTAGTCTATTTCCCTGACATTTTAGGGATCACACAAATATTATTTGAAAATCTGTGTTAGGATTTTCTCAGGTTTCAGATTTAAAATATCTATAATTACTGGATATTGCCTCTCTTTTTCCTTATGAACAATACATTTCCCTTTCTCTAGTATTCACAAATATTTCCTGTACTACTTGTAGTGTGTGTGGTAGAGGGTTTTTTTGTTGTTGTTGTTTTTGGTTGAACTAGATGCTATTCCAACTTAAAATTCCATTATTCTGATTCCATATATCATGTTTTCACTGCAATAGATTCATAAAGAAATGAATCAACACAAGAATAGATTTAGAAAAGCTGAAATTTGTTCCATTTTGTATTTGTGTATTATCCTTCCAGTTTTATCTATAAATGTTTTAAGGATAACCTGGGCCAACTTGACTTCATGCCAAGTTTAGCTTTCTGTGGGTTTATTTTTCCACTTCTTTTTCCCTATTTTGGAAGCAGTACCAGTCATAATATCTTGCTATTTCTCTCCTTAATGTTTGACAAATGATCTTGTGCTCTAAAGCAATACAGTCTTTGTCTTTTTATTTGGCATGGAGAGCAAGACTTTCTAGCCTGAGATAGTTTCTATGCTTTTTTGATCTCTTCCCTGTGGCAACAGTTTTATTCTGGTAAAACTTTATAAGGAATGGGGACAATCAAAGTAAATGTCTACTTTTATCCATGTCCCATTCTTCATAGTAAACAATATATTTAAATAAGTCAGGTAAAAAGCTATAGTAGTTGTTCTAATATCTTTTCCTTCTTAGCCTTGATCTAATTTGGCATTCATTTTGACTACTGTCTATTGGTATTATTGACCTTCTGGGGGGAATATATCTAAAAGTAGAATCTCTGGGACATAGGGAACCTTCCATTTAAAATTTTTTTTTAAATTTATTGATTTTTAACAATCAGTTTTCAAAATTTTCAGTTTCAAATTCTCTCCTTCCTTACTGCCCTTCCCCTATCTATTGAGAAGGTAAGCACTACAATATCAATTATACATGTGAAGTCATGTAAAATATTTCGATAATATCCATGTTGCAAAAAAGCAAGAAAAATAAAGGAACTGATAAAAGTATGCTTCATTTTGTACTCAGAGTTCATCAGTCCTTTCTCTTGAGGTAGATAGCATTTTTTCATTATGGGTTCTTTGGAATTGTCTTGGATAAATGTATTTGATCAGAGGAGCTAAGTCTTTTACAACTGATCATCATTATAATAGTGATGTTGCTGAGTGTAGTGTTCTCTTGGTTCTGCTCACTTCACTTTGCATTAGTTCATAGAAGTCTTCCCAGGTTTTCCGAAATCATCCTGCTCATCATTTTAAATAGCACAATAGTTTTCCAATCACAATCACATACCACAACTTATTCAGCCATTCTCCAATTGATGGGCATTCCCCCAATTTTCAATTCAAAAAGAGTTGCTATATATGTGTTTTGTACAAATAAGTTCTTTTCCTTTTTATTTGATCTCTTTGGAATACAAACCTAGTAGTGGTATTACTGGACCAAAGGATATGCATATCGATCACTGTTCCAAATTGTTCTCCAGAATGGTTGGACCAATTCACTACTCCACCAACAATGCATTCATGTGCCTATTTTTCCATATCCCCTCTAGCACTTAACATTTCCCTTTCTTTGTCGTGTTAACCCATATGATAGATATAAGGTGGTACTTCAAAGTTGTTTTAATTTGCATTTCTCTAATCAATTACAATTTACAGAATTTTTTTCATGTGATTATCGATTGTTTTGATCGCTTCTTCTGAACACTGCGTACTACATATCCTTTGGCCATTTATCACTTTAGGAATGACTCTCATTTTTGCATATTTGGCTCAGTTCCCTATATATTTGAAAAATGAGGCCTTTATCAGAGAAAATCGCTATACATTATTTTTCTTTCCTGCTTTCTTTTAATTTTGGTTACATTGGTTTTATAGGAAAACTTTTTCAATTTCATGTAACCAAAATTATCCATTTTACTTCCCATGATCCTCTTTAAGTCTTGAATGGTTATAAACTTCTTTCATCTATAGATCTGACAAGTAAATTTTTCTGTGCTCTCCTAATTTACTTATAATATCACCCTTTATGTCTAAATCATTTACCCATTTTGATCTTATTTTGATATGCAGTGTGAGATGTTGGTCTATATCTGGTTCCTGCCAAACTGCTTTCCAGTTTTCCCAAAAATTTTTCTCAAATGATGAGTTCTTGGCCCAAAAGCTTGGATCTCCAGGTTTATCAAACACTAGATTACTATGGTTCTTTACTACTCTGTATTATGCCCCTAATCTATTCCCCCCATTCACCACTCGGTTTCTTAGCTTGTTCCAGATTGTTTTGGTGATTATTGCTTTGTACTATAGATTAAAATCTGGTATTGGAAACTTTCTATTTCTTAATACTTAACTACATTTTCAAAAATGTTTTTCACTATTCTCCTCTGTGATCTTTGCAGAGCCATAAAGTGTCAGTATAAATACTCATGTGGTTTGAAGTATTTTATAGTGTATATATATAACTTCTTTATTTCATATAACTTCTTTATTTCTTCATCATCTTCAGATTTTGCTGTACTGATTTTTTTCTTGTAGTGCTCAATTTGATTATGCACATCATGAGTGCTTTAAGACAAGACAGCCTAGTATCCCATAAAATGACATTTTTATTACCTTTAGGTTCATGAAGAAAACAACTCTGCTAAATCCTTTGTCTCCCTAAAGAGAAGCTCTGAGCTGTTTTTTTCATTTAGCTACTTTTTTGGTTTCCAGTTTCATTCATAGCAAGAATATTAATATTAATGTACTTTAACTCTCATAATATTAATTTATCATTGCACAAAATGTAAGCATTTAGAATGCAAGTTAAATTAATATTTATATAAAGTCTAAAAATTATGATTTTTAGCACTCTGCCCCTACTTTGACCATTCATACTGTCATATTTAGGGAAGGGATGACATAGGACTAAGGGCCATATTTCATGTTTTCCTTTGGGTTTCCATGGTCAAAGAATTTATTGCCTAATGATAACCATGCACCAAGAAGTCAACAACTTCTCTATTTTTTAGCTAGGCTGAGCCTTAGAAATTCTACACAGTTATTGCAGAGTGTTATGCATGTACACATGCACATATACAGGTATATATTCAAACATACATGTATGACACACATACATATACACATGTGTATATGTTTATATGCGTGTATACATGTGTATATACATAGAACTCTGTGGGTGTATATATACATGTGCATACATACATACATCTAGGTGGTACAGTGGAGAGAGTTCCAGGCCTAGATCAGGAAGAATCCTCTTCCTGAGTTCAAATCTGGCCTCAGATGCTTACTAGCTGTGTGACCCTGGGCAAGTCACTTCACCCTGTTTGCCTCAGTTTCCTCATCTGTGAAATGAGATGGAGAAGGAAATGGCAAACCACTCCAGTATCTTTGCCAAGAAAACCCCAAATGGAGTCACAAAGTGTCAGACATGATTAAAAAACAATTAAACAGCAACAAATATGTGTGTATACATACATATATATTTGTGCACACATATAGTGCTTAATATCCAGTTGAGCTGAATTTTCCACCTTTTTCAACCATATGTCTTGTTCTCATACATATATGGCCTTGGCATTTATCTAGCCTGCTTTTCTAGGAACAAGTTTGACTGATTCTATTCACAAGTTAAAGTTACAGAAGAAAGGGGCTTCTTCAAGGAACTACTTGCCACGGATCTGTGTGTTAGTGAGAAAATGTTCTGACAGGATGTCGGTTTATAGAAAACCTATAATTGATTATTTTAAATTTCTTGTTGGGAGGCAGCAAGGGAAAAAGAAGACACCCACAGATCCTGGCAACAGTGAGTATCCATGGATTCAGGACTGCAACTACAGGCCAGGAGAATGAGGCTGCTATAACCCCTAGCTATCAGCATTTTTGGGAAAATATTTAGTGAGGAAAAAAAGGCAATTATGGCAAATATGAGGAATAATAAACTTGTATCTCAAATATATAAAGAACTGTTAAAAATTAATAAAAGTCACCCTCCCCATCCTGGCCAGTCCACAGTGGCTTTATGATCAGTAGATATGAACTTACGTTTATCAAAATGGGAAACAAGTTGTTAATAATAATTTAAAAATATACAAACTAATAAATATAGAATTTCAAAAGCTTATATATCTATTAGTTGGTAAAAAGTAATTAAAAGCAGCAAAACTCAATGGCCAACGGTTGTGGAAAAATATATTCATTCAAATATATTCATCCAATGCTGGTGGAATTAAAAATTTGTCAAATCTTTTTGGAAAATGATCTGGCAAGTAGATTTCTAAAGACTTTGCCACAAGTACTAATATTAAATTAAATATGGAGTCATGCTGCTTTCATTATGGACTCAACTGTGGGCCTGAAGGTATTTTGTTGTATTTCTTTTTTTTTTCCCGAGGGCAATTGGGGTTAAGTGACTTGCCCAGGGTCACACAGCTAGTTTTTGTGTTAAGTGTCTGAGGCCATTTTTGAACTCAGGTTCTCCTGACTCCAGGGCCGGTGCTCTACTCACTGAACCACCTAGCCACCCCAATTTTGTCGTATTTCAAGGGAGGAAATAATGCAGACATTCTACCACTCGACTATTCTTGGCCTCAGGCATACAAGATGATGCAAATTCTGTGCTTTGATTGGTCTTATGCAAGAACTAGAAGGAAAAATATAGGGTTATGTGTGATTACCTGCTTACATTGAAATGCAGGCTTATTTTTAAATGCATTAACTCATTTCAAGAATGGGGAAATATAGTGACCCTCATTGTCTGCTGCCACACGATAAAATACTGAGTTGAATCATCAATATACCAAAACAACTGTTTTACTTCCTCTTGCAATTATTTTGTAATTACTTATCTTATTACCCTTCTTGGCCCCATCCTCTCCCACCGAAATAGAAACTTATTGAGAATAGGGACGATTTTGGCTTTGCCTTTGTATCCCCTGTGTCTGGAAAAATATTCGGCATATAGTAGGCACTTAATGAATGTTTGTTGAATTGAATTGAATATGGAATATATACACACATATGTGTATCTATTTAAAATGTGTCAACATTTTGGTATTATGTGTATATTAAGAAAATGGACAAAATGTCTACACCTTTTGATCCCATTGCCAGGCAAGCACCCTAAGAGGTTCAAAGACAGACAGGAAGGTCCCAGATACGTCAAAATATTTATAGTGACCCCCCCTTTTTTTTGCAGTAGAATGGCATAGGAAACAAAGTAGATGCCTATTAGTTAGGAAATAGCTAAACAAATTGCGACATATGCATATACTAGAATATTATTACCATGTAAGAAAAAGAGAAAATAAAGAATCCAGAGAAGAACAGGTGAAATGGTGCAGGATGAAGTAACTAGAACCAGGAAAATAATATCCCTGGTGGTTACAATGATATAAATGGAAAGCATAATAATAATAATAAAAATAAAAACAACCCGACAACCTGAAAGTAATATAATTACAATGACCCTGAAGAAGAGATGAGAAGATGCACCTCTATCTTTTCTTTGCAAAGGGTGGGGAGTCTGAAACACTGAATATACTGGCAGACTCAGTTGATGCGTTTATTAGTTTTTCTAAAAAAATTTTTTTTTACATTTTTATTTTTTACTTTCCCTTTTTCATTTTACAAAAAATAACTCACTGGAATGGTGGAGGGATATAATTGGAAATAAAGGTGATTAAAAAAGATGAAAAATTTTTTTTAAAAAGAGTAGTGTATATTGAGCTACTTTCATAAAAAATGAAAACACTTCACTTCCCTTGCATTTTATCACCTAACACTCAAGGTTATGTTATCATAAGCCTGTTTGAAGAAGGAAACCACAAATGTACACATTTATATTTGATTTGGTTTTCTGTGCAACGCCCAGGGCAAAACATTTGTTTGTGATTAAAAGGACATATATTCACTTGGAGGGATTTTTCATTATCTCAGTTTTTAGCCCAGGAGATTTGGGAAACCTTAGAGATAATCCCCCTCCTAATCCCAATAGGAATAATGAGATCAACTCCCCATTTGCCAACCAGTAGTTAAAGGTAGAGAATATCATTGCATTTAAATGAGTATAGTAAAAGTTGAGAGTATAACAAAAGTAGAGAAGATTTTTTTTTAAAAAAGGTTTCTTCCAATGAGCAAATATTTCCCGAAGACCTGGATAGTACCTCAATCATTTACAGCAACAAACACACTGACATAGCCCCCTCCCTCCTAGAGCTCTGGGCAGCTCCCAACAGATGGCATTGGTCATTGCTCTTTGGATCCAATCTGTTGGTAAAGTTGACTACAAGACATTCAAGGTATTCCCTGTGTGGCAAGAGGTAGAGTCCTACCTTGTTCAGAGCATAAGCAGTACAGACCCAAACTGGGACATGCCTGTCCTGAACACTATTCCCTTCATTACTCTGCCTGACAACTGTGTACTCACATAAAGTCATCCAGGTGGCAGGAATATGGTGTGGAGATCTGAGGAAGTCTTAGTCACCAAGCCAGGTTCAGTTTTAGGGACAACCAATTACCGTGTCTTTTGTAGGATCTAAGAAATTAAGACTTCACATTGTCATTAGATCCCATTGTTTATGACTCATAGACAGAGAATGAAAGACAAGCATTGCTCTGAGAATGTAAGAAGATGATACTAATAAATAAGGCTATCTGTTTTGAGATGTGTAGCTGCTATCTTCTCACATCCATCACTCTTTGACATTCTATGTAATATCCTGTCAATACTTCAAGAGTGCCTGAGTTATGTTTTTGGGAAATAAACTACTCTGTTCTGATCTGTAATACTACACATATAAGATATTGGATTACTTCCTGAACTAGAATGTATAAAAGTTACCAGATCATGTCTGTTAAACAGATCTCTCTATTTCTGTCTGTTTTTCTCTCTTTGTCTCCCTTCCACTGTCTCAGTCTCTTTGTCTGTGTCTCTCATCCTCTCTCTGTCTCTCTGTCTCTGTCTCTTTCTCTGTCTTTATCTCTATCTCTCTCTGTCTGTTTCTGTTTTTCTCTCTCTCTTTTCTCACTTATTTGGAGATATCTCCAAATGTACTTAGAAAATCTCAGAGTCACTGAAGATGTCCTTTGAGATAATGAATATCTTTAGCTCTCCCTCCCTTCTTCCTTCCCATTTCCATAGTATCATTGCATCCGTCAGGGAGACCAGTCTTCTTGCAATGGAATGATGTATAATAAGAAAGATAGAAGGCTAATATATCTGATTCTAAATACAATGGAAAGATTTTTTTACTTGACACTTCGCTGCCTTGGATAACCAGGAATGACATCCCCCTGCCCAGATGAGAAATTCTTATTTGTTTATGAGCTGACAGTTGAATCCCCAGCTGTCTTTTTTAATTGTCAAAGAATCTCTCTGCATGGTACTATTCAGATCATCCTACTGTTACCAGCCCCAGCGAAGGGGGCTGTTTTCTATCTGGCAGGACAGAGAATTGTGAAAGGAAGAACATTCTCTAGAGATCAGCTCTCACTGTAAAAAGTGATATGGGGGGGGGTGACTAGGTGGCGCAGTGAATATAGAGCACCGGCCCTGGAGTCAGGAGGACCTGGGTTCAGATCCGACCTCAGACACTTAACACACACACAAAACTAGCCGTGTGACCTTGGGCAAGTCAGTTAACTCCAATTACCCTCCCCTGCCCCCCAAAAGTGATATAGGGAAGGAGTGATTTGATTCTAGGTGGTGCAGCAGATAGAGCAGCAGGCCTGGAGTCAGCAAGATTGGAGTTCAAATCTGAACTCAGATATTTCCTAGCCATGTGACCTTGGGCAAGTCACTTAACCTTGTTTCCTTTAGTTTTCTCATCTATAAAATGAGTTGGAGAAGGAAATGGCAATCCACTCCAGGATGTTTGCTAAGAAAACTCGAAATGAGATCAAGAAGAGTCAGACACTACTGAAACAACTGAACGACAACAATCCCCTCCCAGTTCAGCTGATTTAGCCACAGGCTGTAGTGACAGATGGCAAATCAAATGTGTGTTGATGTGATAATCACGCGTTATTACATGACGATTGCTTGGTGATGACTTTAGGAAGCATAAACACCTTTCTTTGAGTCAGAGTGGGTAACAAATAAAGTGGTTGAAAAATGATCACTTTTCTGGGGTTTTTAAATAGCCAAGCCCCAAGAAATCCAGCAATTTAAGAGTTCAGTGAGGCCCCAAAATTACAGATAATGCCAACTCTGCATATTTGGGAGGTGGGTCAGTTTTCTCTTCTGCTTTCCCCACTGGCCATGGTGTCTAGTAGTAAAACTACTCATGTAAAAGGGGAAAGACCTCATTTATATGCCAGAAAATCAATTTGAGAGAGTTTGAGGGAGGCATACAAATACATAGACACAATCACTTGATGTTTGAAGGAAGCAGCTTTTTTTTTTGGAGGGCAGTTGGGGTTAAGTGACTTGCCCAAGGTCACACAGCTAGTTTTTGTGTTAAGTGTCTGAGGCCGGATTTGAACTCAGGTAGTCCTGACTCCAGGGCCAGTGCTCTATTCACTGTACCACCTAGCCACCCCCTGAAGGAAGCAGCTTTAAGGGCTTAAGGGCTCAAGAGGCTATTTATGCACTCAAAGGAGAACTGGCCCTGGAAGTTGAGAGTTGGGCTGCAGAGAGGACCACAGAAGGAAAAGAAAATATATGAGACCCTGCAGGTCTTGCATTTTGAGCTGCCTTGTCTATATACATTCCCAACGTGTATTTTATTACTTATTGCTTATTCATTCATTCATTCATTCATTCATTCATTCATTCATTCATTCACTTTATCTATCTATCATCTATCTATCTATCTATCTATCTATCTATCTATCTATCTATCTATCTATCTATCTATCTATCTATCTATCTATCCATCCATCCATCTATCCATCTATCTATCTATCTATTGTACTCTAAGTTGGATCCCGCCTTTCTCATGGATATTCTCACGTGTGTATTTGTGGTTGAGCACATCCAAGGTTAATTGTGGTCAATGTTTTATAGCTAATATTCTCATGATGCCATCCGTAAGTAAGGAAGATTTTTTATCCTTTTTAGAATTTAGTTTCTCAGGATCTATGGTCATGGCAGTGTCTAGTTTCCAGGTATTAGATAATAACTCCCAGAAATAACACCAAGGATCTTAGATAGTAATTCCTAGAATCATAGTGATAGGCAGTCCTAGTGAGATAAGGGGGGACACAATGTGATTTTTACTACACTTGTACCAAATGACGATATTGCGAAAATTAACCTGTGAGCTTAATGTTGGCAAGATTCTTTCTTTGTTGCCCTATTAAACAAGTGGACACTGCTCAGTGAGTGGTGGAACCCATAAAGAATTTCCTTCTTTTTTGTATATAAAATCCGACCTCTTCCCCTCTGCTGTATTTTTAAATCATTTTTGCCTCACACAATAATCTTCTGGGAAACCACCTTCAATCTCTAAATATGAATCAGTTGGATTTCTTTCTTTTCTTTTTGAAGGCAACTGGGGTTAAGTGACTTGCCCAGGGTCACACAGCAAATATGTGTCAAGTATCTGAGACCAGATTTGAATTCAGGTCCCCCTGGTTCTGGGGCTGATGCTCTAACACACTGTACCACTAGCTGCCCCAATCAGTTGTATTTCAGGGAAATAATTTCCCTATAGTTCTTTCCCGACTGAATTTTTTTAGAATTCAATATTATTATGGCTACTATGTAGTAAGGGAAAACTAATTCTCTGCTAGAGTCTCTAAGACTTGGCAATGGCTACACTGTGAGCCTGAGAGCAGACATTTTTATAGACGTATAATCAGGGCACCAGAAAAAGGCAGTAGGCTGAGGAAGCCTAGAACGCTGCAGCAAGCGTTATCACAGCAACATTTCTTCCAGGTCTCTTTTTAAATTCTTCCTTCCCTGAGCAGTTAGGTGTTGGACTACACCATTTGTTCAAAGATTAGTCTTCACCATGGAAATTCATTAGTGCTTCTCTGTAACAATTTATTATAGTCAGCTCATGAACCGAAAGCCAGAAAAATGATTCCATAAATACTTAGCATTTTCATAGCAGTTTAGGGTTTGTTAAGTGTTTTAAAAAGGTAATTCCCTAAGAAAAAATATGAGTGCAATTATAGGACACATATGCATATGTGTATGTATATACGCATATACATTTATCTATAATAATATATATTATATTCGTATGTATGATATATAGTATATAATAATATATTATATTTCTGGGCCAGGCCTGTCCAGTAGTTCAGTCTCAGGATTGGGATGTAATGAGATATCTGTAGATCATCTAACATTTAACAATAAAGAGTTTACTTCACAAGAGCTTGAAAAGGACATTCAGTGAGACTATAGTAAGAAAACAGTTTCTTTGCACGAAGCTCCCTAGTCATAAGAGTATGTTCACACATAAAGCATTGAGGAATTCATCAATTCTCAGGAAATTTTAATTTTTATGCTTTAGAGAATGGGACAATTGTGTCAGTGGTTTGAGCCTTAGTCCCTTAGACCATTCAGTGTTGAGGATATTTCATTGCCTTTTTAGGGAAAAATAGCAATTGTTAATATATTAGTATATATTAGTAAAATAGTAATAATTAGTAATTGTTGCTGCCACTGCACCCCTCCCCTTGGTGCCAAGATCCTAAAGATCAGCAACAGGCATGTGTTTGTAACTGTGCCCAGAAGGTTATAAAACCATGCATACCCTTTGACACAGCAATACCACGGTAGCGGCAAGCACCCCAAGTGTCCTCAGGGTCGCTGCCAACACAGGTTCTTGGATCTGCTTTGATAAAGGAAAGCAACTCAAAATGGGTTAACAAGCTTATTTTAATCAGTCAAACATGTATCGTTCACCTAGTTCAGGGGAAAAAGGTCAGCACCCCGAACTTCAGATTATATAGACAAAGAATTATCAAGACAGAGAAACAGATCAAGTAGACAGATTTCCAAACTGTCCAACCATTACATCCATACCAAATCAACATCTGGGTTTCAAAGCCGGGAGGCTCTGGACAACAGCTTTCCAGAGTTTCACCTGATCAAATCACAGAACACTTCTCAAAGTGAGCCCCAAAACAAAGCTACACATCAGGGCTCATATAGCCTTCTCCTGGCTCAGAGAATGTAACAACCTTATTGACTTACTGGTCAATGAAGAAGTATCTACTGAAAAACTAGCCTCCCACCCCAGGCTCCAGGTGCACTTTAGCCTAGGGGCAGGGAAGATCTTTAAATTTACATTCCCATTACAACCACTACTAGGTCTGTATTCCAAAAGAGATAAAAACCCAAAAGGAAAAGGACCTATATGTAGGAAAATATTTATAGCAACTCTTTCCTAGCGGTAAAGAATTAGAAATCAAGGGGATGCCCATCAATTTGGGAATGGCTGAACGAGTTGTGATATGTAATCATGATGAATACTATTGTACTATAAGAAATGATGAAGATGATCTCAAAACTATCTGGAAAGATTTGCATGGGCTAAGGCCAAGCGAAATGTACTGGGTACAAAGTAGCAGCAATAATGTAAGATGATCAGTTGTGAATGACTTGGCTATTCTTGCAATACAATGAACCAAGACAGCTCTGAAGGACATATGATGAAAAACGTTTTCCATCCCCAGAGAAAGAACTGATGGGGTCCGAATACAGATTGAAGCATACCTTTCTTTTTCTTTGGAAGGCAGTTGGGGTTAAGTGACTTGCCCAAGATCACATGGCTAGTTTTTGTGTTAAGTGTCTGAGTGTCTGAGGCTGGATTGGAACTCAGGACCTCCTGACTCCAGGGGTGGTGCTCTATTCACTGTGCCACCTAGCCGCCCCTACCTTTATTTTTCTTGAAAATTTTGGTTTATGTTTTCTTTTACAACATGAATGTTATGGATATACACATCCATAACCTATATCAAATTGCTTGCCTTCTCAATGGGGGAGGGAAGAAGGGAGAGAATTCGGAACTCAAAGTTTTAAAAATGAATGTTAAAATGTTTTTACATGCAACTGGGGGAAAATTAAATACTAAATAAATGCAAAAAAAATAGTAGGGGGAGCAGACCTCAGATGAGCCTCATTCATATCAGAAATGGACAAAGAATGTTGAACACACACAGAAATGGTTTGGCACAGAAATACATCAGACTCAACATAATGAAACAAGTAGGGAGAAGGATGGGTGGGTTAAGAAAGAAGATAATACCAGAGAAGAAATACATTTCCTGATTCAAAAAAGGACACTAAAAGGGGTAGGGAATTGAGGGTAGGGAGAGAAGAATGAACTGGAATACAAGGAAATGTCAATCGTTTGGGGAATGGCTGAACAAACTGTGACATATGAATGTAGTGGAGTAGAATTATGCAGTAAGAAATTATGAAAAAAATTATTTTGGATAATCCTGCGTAGTATGAGCTGATTCAGAGTGAAGTCAAAAGAACTAAGATAACGATGTATACAAGGCCAACAATACTGTATATAAAAACAATTTTCAAAGACAGGAGTTCTGCTCAAAGAAATGACCAACCCTGTTTCCGGAAGACCTATGATGAAGTACATCACACCCTTCCTGAAACAGATTTCATAGACTCAGGGTGCAGAACGTGTTCAACATGGATACTGTAAGGATTTCTTTTGCTTGAGTATACTTGTTTATTATTATTTTTTCTTTCTCTAGGTTTTTTAGGAGTGAGGAATGTCGAGAGATATCGGTAGTTAGCAATAGTGATGCCCCCCCAAGAAAGAGGGCCACCTAAATATTTTGTAAAATGCACAGAACAAAACGAATGTTCAGAAGCAGGCTAGTTCTGAAAGTATTATGTGGAATCTATCACACACACATAAAACAAGTGCTATAAAAAGTAAAGTTTCATGATTGCACATAAAGTCTTTTTGTCTTCTACTGTATACATGGAAATTATCCTTTTTTGGGTGTTAAAGTTCAGAATTAAAAAAAATAAAACTACACTGCCTATCTATTTTTATTTTACCCATTCTGACTACTCATAAAAAATTGGAAAAATGGAAATGGACAGGTAAATTTAGCTCAGTTCCACACATACTAAAGTGGATGGTCTGGCCAGAGCAAATGGAATGAGTTTTTAAATGGCGTTCCTTATCTGAATCACACCTGAGGAGCTGCTTAGTCACATTACCCAGAAGTCTTTTCTTTGATACTAAGTAGTTGGGAAAGCAACCTAGTTGTGGTTCAGACAAGTAAATCCATTTTAAAAATCCTGAAGGATACAATTAAATAATAATAACAGGGAGGAAGTTTATCATTAAGAGAATAGCAGTTACGACCATTTTCAGGGTCACCTGTTTAAAAGCCATTTCTTGGCTCATTGGCTTTTGTTTTTTCCCCTCTGTTGACAATCCTATAGTACTTTCTCAGGTCATTAAGTTTCTCATTGTCTGCACTAGGTACTCTCTCACTTTCTCCTTTCTCCAGCAGATTGATTTCTTTCTGCTCTCGTCCGTAAAGGGCATTTTCTCTGACTGGCCTTCACGTCTGGAACGCTCTCCCCCCTCTGTTCAGACTACCGATGTCTTTGGCTTCTTTGAAGTCCCAACTAAAATCGCACCTTCTACCAGAAATCTTCCCCAATCCCTCTTAGTTATAGTGCCCTCCCTGTTAATCATTTCCTATTTATCCTGTATATAACTTGTGTTGTATATATTTGTTTGCTTGTTGTGTTCCCTCTTAGATTGTAAGCTTCTTGAGGGTAAGAATGTCTTTTGCCTCTTTTTGCTTCCCTAACATTTGTCATAGGCTCTTAATAAATGTTCATTGATTGATGGTCTCCTATCAGTCCCAATCAGCCTCCTTACAAGAATGAGTGACTTCAGAATGATTCCTACAACTACTCCTGGTATTTTCTCTGCTTCCTCCTTCCCTCTTCCCTTGTTCAAATATTTAGATATCTCACTGTAGTGGGAAGAAGTATGTTCATTTGGGATGAGTAGCTTCATTTTGTTTTAAGACTCCATTTTGTCACTAAGTAGTTATGGAAGCTATTTTTCTGTAATAAGATAAGCCTGAGTGGTGTAGTTTGCAATGATGTCTGTGTAACCCTAAATCTGATAAAGAAATAGTAATGATGTGTGTGTATATCCCAAATCTGCTAAACACCTAACAAATACTTGTTAATGATATTGGGACACTGGAGTTTTGATTAATGGTTTCCTTTCATCATAAGTTTAGGTAATCAATCACCAATGAGAATTTAGCTGGAACTTGTGAACACCCTTTGAACTGTAATAAAAAAAAATCCAAACTTATTGAAGGCCCCAGTCATGACCCTCTTTTGAGTTACCAGTGAGGTGGCTCAGTGAGATAGTGTGCTGGGCCTCTAGTTAGGATGAACCTGAGTTCAAATCTGACTTCAGACATTTATTAGCTGTGTGACCCTGGGCAAGTCACTTCACCCTGTTTTCCTCAGTTCCTCATCTGTAAAATGAACTAGAGGGGTGGCTAGGTGGTGCAGTGAATAGAGCACTAGCCCTGGAGTCAGGAGGACCTGAGTTTAAATCCCACCTCAGACACAACACAAAAGATTAGCCATGTGACTTTGGGCAAGTCAACCCCAATTGCCCTACCTTTCCCCTCCAAAAAGAGAAAAAAAAAGGATTTAAGAACTCTGTACTAGGCACTAAGGTAGGTGCTGGGTTTATAAGGACCTAAAAGAAACAGTCCCTACCCTCAAGAGACACAAGGTGGTAGAATGGAAAGACAAGGCGATATATAATTCACTGGAAGCAGTTAGGTGGTTCTATGAGAAGAGTGCTGAATTTGGCATCAGGAAGGTTCAAGTTCAAACCTCATCTCAGATGCTTAACTAGCTGTGTGACCTGGAACAAGTCACATAACCTCTCCCAGTCTCAATTTCCTGATCTATTAAATAGGGTTAATAAATAACACCTTGAATCACTTAACCTCTTTTTGCCTTAATCCTCTGGAGAAATAAATGACAAACCACTCCAGTATCTTTGCCAAGAAAACCTCATATGGGGTCAGGAAGAGTCAGACGTGACTGAATGACTGATAAAACAAGAATATAGCACCTACCCCCCCAAGGGTTGTTATGAGGATCAAATCAGGGAACAAAAGCAAAACTTTTTCCAAATTTTAGTGCAATATATAAATGCTGGCTATGTTGTCATTACTATTTTACAGAGAAAGAAACATAGGTTTGGAGAAGTAAAAGATTTGTCCAGAGTAGCACAGCTAGTATTCAAGGAAGGAATCAAACCTTGGCTTCTCATGACTTGGAGCTTGCTATGATGCTTCTGTCTCTCCCTGTTTCCATTTACCTCGCTCTGGCTACTGTTTCTATGCCATCTCAGCCATCCTGTTTGTTAGTGATTGCACAGTTTGCCCAGCTTAATGGTCACTCTATATTATTACTAATTTTTTTGGGAAGGGGAAGGTAGGGCAATTGGGGTTAAGTGACTTGTCCAAGGTCACATGGCTAGTTAAGTGCTAAGTGTCTGAGGCAGGATTTGAACTCAGGTCCTCCTGACTCCAGGGCCAGTGCTCTATTCACTGCACCACCTAGCCACCCCCCACTCTATTATTTTTGACATCCATTGGGGTGACCAAACTGCAGTGCACACTGAAGTACAGGGACTCACAGACTCTACAGAGTTTCTAAGGACAAGGTATAGCTGCCAAACAGATAATATGAAAGGCAGCTTGAAGCCTGAAAGTTTGTTACCAGTTGCAGTCATATGTGAAAGGCAGGACTTTAGACCAAAGGGCCGGAGGTGTCAGGTCACTGTCTCCCAGCAGCTCCACCTCACTCTTATGCTCTTCCTTTCTCCATCTCCCCTCATTTGCACAGTGGGTTTGGGGGACTGAGGGATGCCTCAGATCCACTTAGCCCTTGGTAGCTTGTTGGAAGAAAACCCCAAATGGATTTTAGTGGAAACAAAGTTTGGCAATCAGGAATGAAACTAGAATTAAAAGAGAATTTTAAATTCTGTCAGAACCTTGGAACAAGACTTTGATTCTACTAGCAGGAGGAAGTCAGTTCAAAAAATGGATTAAATGCCCATGGGTTATAATTAGCTGGCTGACTAGTCTGCCTTCTGAAAGAGTTTAGCCTGAGGGGCCAAGATGTTGGGAGCTCATAGGGTTCTTTCCTAGTGGAAAGCCAAAAGGAAGCTTTGCAGATAGGGAGGGGGGAGGGAAGGAGGGGGAGGGAGAGAGAGAGAGAGAGAGAGAGAGAGAGAGAGAGAGGAAAGGAGGGAGTGAGATAGAGAGGGGGAGTGAGGAAGGGAGGGAGGAGAGAGAGAAGGTGCTGGCTGATCCAATTCATCTTTTTATAAGGAAGAGATAGCAGCTGCAGCTGAGACCCAGTAGACAGTGGCAAGAAAAGTGTGAGGCTTGGGAGTGAGGGCAAAGAGATGCAGCACTTAGCAGGAAGCAACAGAGACTGATTTTGGGTAGAGTGCAACATGAAGTCATCTCCAGAAGATATCATGGGTACGTCGATGCTGGGGTTTTTCCTACACATTGTGCTCTGGCCACATTTTCCATACACACGAGTGTTGTTCGTATGTATTCCCTGTCTCCCTACACACATGATCCCTACATGTTTCCGTTCATCTCACTGATGGCATATCTAACGTGGAAGAGTTTATCCGAGCTTTATGCAAAGGATTTTTTATTGCTATGTCTTTAGGTGTTTTTTGTGTGTTTGTGTGAAATTGCTGAATGTTTTCACATTTCAACAGTTTGGTATTGAAACATATAAATATTAAAATCTTCTATGTTTTAAAATTTACATATTTCAATGCCATATACTACAAAATTGTTAAAATTTATATAGTTCTTTACATATATCATCTCAGTTGAGCTTCACAAGAAACCCATGAGTTAAGTGCTACAGTTATCTACATTTTATAGATTGAGGAAACAGACTCAATGATGCTAAATGGTCAAACAATATCAGAGACAAGATTTTGGGACGAATGGTATTAATTGTAAGCCCAGGATTCTATTATACTTTTCTGCCTCTTATGAATGTAACCCAGTGTTCAAGATTGATGTATTTCCATAAAGCTCTCCTACTGATAGAAAAAATTATTACATGATGCCCTGTGTCTGTATTAAAGCTGAGGAGACGTAGGGAGAGGAGAAATTCTTCTGCAGTTCTAGGATCTATTAAAAGAGGGGCCACTTGAGGATAGGATATTGTGTAGAGAACATGTAGGGGAGCCAAATTCTTAACATCTGTGTGTGTGTGTGTGTGTGTCTGTCTGTCTCTCTGTCTCTTTCTTTCTTTCTTTCTTGCTAAGATATCTCACTTCCAGAGGGAAAACTCATTCACTCTTTTTTTTTTTTTATTAAGCAATCAGGGTTAAGTAACTTGCTCAAGGTTACACAGCCAGGTGTTTCTGGGTGGGTGCTGAGTGTCTGAGCCCGGGATTCAATCTCCAGGTCATCCCGACACTGGAGCCGGTGCTCTTACTCGCTGTGCTACCTGGCCGCCCCTAACTCATTCACTCTTTGTGTTGTGTATCTTCTAATCTCTAACTTCTCAGATTTCTGAGGTTTCTTTGTTATCCACTAGTTCTGATGGTCTCTATGTAAGTAGCATTTGGTGGGAAGGGAGTCAAGCCTTTGGATATGACTTGAGCCACTTCTCCATTAAAGGAAAGTGAACAAAAAAGGAACATGAACCTAAGAATAATTTCCCCTATACTAGTGATATTTAAGAGCAAGAAAGACCTAATTCTAGTCCATACACCCTTCTAGTGAAAGTAGAATGGGGGAGTCTTGTGGCCTCAATCTCCTACTTCCCCCTAGGCAGGAATCAAAGTCTCCTTTCTAGAGATATCTACTCACCCCTCTCTTCTAACCACAATTAGACAAACCCATGTGGACGGACACAAAACCTATACAGACAAAACCTACAACCTACATGTGTGAGCCCATCCAAAGGAATATAGTAATAATTCCTAGTCACTTATTTTTGCAAGTTTTTTTTGAAGACTTGAACAATTTTTTTTCTTTCTCCTGAGAGAGAAGTATTTTGTCAAGAGGTGACCCATAGTTTGCCGAAAGGCAAAACTTAAGGAGCCTTTCACCCTGAATTGGTATTAGGTGGCTCCCAAACCCCAGACTTCAATTTTAAGATGTTTATTTTTTGAAGGTTTTTTTTTATGATTTTTCTATGCTAAGATAATTGTAAGCTGGAATTTTCTTTTAAGTAAAAAATACTGCACGGCTTACAATTTAGACTTATATACTCACTGGCATTATTTTTTGGTGACTTTGAAGAAAAGCTATTTTTTTTCTCAGTCTGATTTTTTTCCCCAGTGATAGAGAATCTTGGTATCTTCTCTTTACCTATCTTTTGCACTTGAATGGATGTTGTCTCAGGCTAGCAATCTGAGTGACAGGAAACTTCTCTGACTTAAAAAGAAAGTGTCAGACATTTTTGTCTCAAAAAGGATTTTGTCCTTTAATTATGGAAAAAAATCTCTTTTTCCCCTTTATTTTCATAGGAAGTAAATTTTACCTACATACAAAAATTTTGTTTCTTTTTTATTGTATCCAAGAATTGTTTTTAATGTTGTTTTAATTTTTGTTTTATTGTTTTTTGTTGAGCTTATCCAAACCAGCTTGACTTTATCCCTATCTGATATCTACATGAAAACATTGTTATGCAATTGTTGAATTTATTGATATGGTATATCTCTTAAAAGTATTAATATTTCTGTATCCATAATTCATTGATAAATGTTGATAGATAAAAAAGCCATTTCTTAGTTGACAATGGAGAATAATATATTCTGTAAACCTGAGCTTCAACATAAAAAAAAGAATGGAACATTTGGCAACAGGGAAACACTGAAATCACTACTTCAATAGAATCAGAAAATGTGAAGGTAATCAACATGCAAAAAGATTAAACAGAAGTAAGTAAAAAAAAAACCCTTTCAAATAATAATCTAAAACGAAGACATACAATGTATTGTTTTTTTTTTCATGTGGCGAAATTTTTTTTTACAAGGACATGAATTTGAAGTAAAGAAACCTTTTTGTTTCTTTAGTTTTTTTTTAATTCTCATGATCTGGAATACAATGAGAAGGCAAAGAAAGCATCAGTGGGATAAATTAGCTCAGGAGTAATTTAACTATAACAGAGTCACAAATTTTTATCTGGAAGGAAGCTCAGAGATCATCTAGGCCACCATCTTCCTTTGATAGATACAGAAACTGATTTCCAAGGAGGTTAAGAGAATGAATGAGTATTTCAGGGGAAAGGAATGTCACCCCCTGATTAGAAAATCAATATTTTAAATGGAAGGAAAATATAGAAGTACAACTCTAAGATGGGAAGAGGAAAGAAGGGAGACTAGTCAGGACTTGAAAGAAGAAAAAGATGAGAAGTTTTCAATTTCTTCCCTTGACTTCAGAAGAGTAAAACAGTTGAGCGGGAGGCAATCACAAGGCAAGGAGTAGGATATGGGGAAAATGAGGGGATTTGCAAAGAGTGTGAAGGTACTTAACAGAAACAGGAATAGGGTAAGACAAAAAATTAACACAAATCTGTCGGGGGTATAGATTTGCACACTGCAGGAGATCAGCTTTTTCAAGATGGAGTTCTTGTGTCTAAATTCCCTCCCACTTTGAGGGAATATCTAGTTGAGACTCCAGGAAGCTCAGAGAGGGTTGAAATAGGTGACATAGATTCAATGGAAAGATGGTTATCAAAACAAAAGGTACAAGGGATGATGGAAAAGAAGTAAGAAAGTGATCTGACTGGCTTAAGGAGGCAAAAGATGTAACCAAGACATTTGAGAGTCATGCCCAATATGTATTCCTAAAAGCACTGGTAGCTCGTGATGCATTTTAGGAAGATGTAAGTACCAATAAACTTCTAGAACTTGGTTGTGCTGACTTCTTTTCTCTGGAAGAAGGTCACAAACATATGCCATATCTTGGTGGTAACTGAATAATTTTACCAGACTTGTACAAACAAAAGCCAATCTGGTTCATCCACCTTGAGGCATAGTTAACTGGAGCTGTCCTAGGTCTTTTCCATAGCATCATGGCTTATAACAGCCCTGTTCAGTTGGTATGGGGTACAAGAAAGGGTTAACTTAAGCTGCTACATGTCTATTAGAATGCCGAACTACAATAATCTATACTCCTGACTCCTGGTCGCCAATAACCTGAGAAGATAGAGTCATAAATATTCATCCTCACAGCATAACTCCTACCCTTTCATCCTTGCAACAAATATGGAGGGTAGGGGTGGGTCTTAACAAATCAACAATTGCCCAGGGCCATAGGCCATTTGTGGGGTCCTATAATACTCCTCCTCCAGATATTTGGAAGCCCATGATATTACCACCTACATAGACATAATGCATCTTCCCTCCCTAACGCCTCACCCTAGTTGGTGGTGCCACTATAAAGGCCAGGATGCCAATGGAGGGCCCCACTGTCTTGATGCTTCTAGTGCTATCTAAGCTACTGCTTATGGGTCAGATATCCCTGTTAATATCACTGTCTCACCCTGACCTCCCTTCCATCTCCCTGCTCAGTGCTACTATACAAAGGCCAAGTTGCCACTGCCCTCCCCATTGTCCTACTAGTGTTACTTAAACATCTGCCTACTGGACAGATGACGGCTACCTGAGGGCCAAGGCCTCATGTTCTTCAGTTCCTGCAAATGGATCCCATCTTAGTCCTTGGTGTTCCCACACCTAGCACAATGAACCACTCAGAACCCAAGGACTCAGAGGAAACCATTTAATAAAAACCATACTTGACAACTGTCAGTTAAGAGCCATCCACAGGAAGTAAAAGCAGCCTGGAAAGAAGTTCCTTTGATAGTGGTAGTAGGATCTTATAAATTTGCCACTAAAACTATAGGGCAGTCCTTATATACTTTTTGCTCAAAGGATTCATAGGTAGATTTCAGGGCAATTCACTTAGGAATAGTTAATTTGAAATACCCCAGTTCTGTTCCAGGGAGTCTTGGTTCATTATAGCCCTATCTATTGACCTATGAAGTCATTGGCTTCCACTTACCCGATTCTAATTTTTAAGAAATTATTTTTTCAATGAGTTTTTGTACCTCCTATTTCATTTGGCCTGTTCTACTTTTTTAAGGAATTCTTTCTTTCAGTATTTTTATTGTGGCTCTTTTACCATCCTGTTAATACTCTTTTCATAATTTTCTTTCATTACTCTCCTTTCTTTTTCCAATTTTTCCTCTCCCAATCTTATCACTTTCTTTAACTCTTCCAGGAATTCTTGTTGGGCTTGGGTCCAATTAACATTTTTCTTTGTGGATTTGGTTGAAGCTATTTTCACAAGGTTGTCTTCTTCTGAGTTATGTCTTGGTCTTCCTGGCCATGGTAGAAGCTTTTTATGGTCAAATTCTCTTTTGGTTGTTTGCTCATTTTTCAGCCTATTCCTTGACTTTGACCTTTATGTTAAAGCTGAGTTCTGCTCACCTGGGGGTGGGGAAGCACTTACCCAAGCTTAAGACTTTATCATGCTGGCTGCTGTTTCCAGAGCTAGTTCTGGAAGTCTGCATGTTTTTGGTGCTTCCAACATGGTGTAGTCCAGGGAGAAGTGTGCTCAGTACTATCCCCTGTTCACCTGTATCTGCAAGTTCATAGTCCTCCTCTTGGCCTTGGAACTATGACCAGTGCCTTTGTTCCCCTGTGACAGATTCCAAGTTCTCCTCTCTGTTCTGGAACCGAAATCCAGAATTGTGTATAAGCAACAGAGTTGCCAATCAGCACTAGTTGTACCCAGTGCCAACAAAGGATCCCCAATAATCTCTGTTCGATTGTCCAATCCCTTTACCATCTCTGGGCTGAGAGTTCCCAAAGCTGCTGCTTTCACCATATACTCTCTGGGTTGGCTTCCTCTCCAGTATCACAGACCTCTTCTATTGACCTCCTAACTTGTCCTGAGCTAGAAAAACATCCCACCCTGACCTTTGGTTGTCTCTGTCACTCCAAAATTATATTTGAGTCATAGGCCAATGTTGGCAGAGCTTGACTGAATTACCACCTCTAATCTGTCATCTTGGCTCCACCCCCCAAATATAATTTCATTTGATCCTCACAGCAACCCTGGGAGGTAGGTCCTTTATTATCTTCATTTTACACTTGGGGAAATAAGGCAGACTTAGTGACTTAGTTCAGTGACTTGTCCAGGGTCACACAGCTAGTGAATTTCTTAGGCTGGATTTGAACTTAGATCTTCCTGACTCCAGGTCCAGTGTTCTTTCCACTTTCCCCCCTGTCTGAACGATATTTCTATATACTCTATGAAAAAGACCGAGCACAACAAAAATGAAATTTAATACATGTAAACTGACAAATAATTGGTTATAGACATAGTCATTTAAAGATCAGCTGGTTGTGGGTGACACCAAATTATCCATTAGTTCTGACAGTGATCTTCAAAGGAGCCTGAATGCACCCCTAGGAAGCATCCAAGATTATTGGTGTGTGAAGAAATATTAGGACTGAGGGCAGCACAAATACTCTGTGCACTTGAAAACTGCCTGTCTTTACAGCTCCCCTTCCCTCTGCCTGGAAGCAGTGAGGGCTGTGCTGAATCATTAGCTACAGATGCTCTTTCCCAGGCAGACAGTGAGGTAGGCATGCAAGAAGGAAGATAAACAAGCAGTCATTCTCTGGCCCTATTCTCTCTCTTCCATCTCCACTGCAGTAAGCAGGGCATATTTCATATGTATGCTGGCTCTGGCCTCACAAACCCACTTGAAGATAGGAGAAGATAGAGGAAACTCAGATCTTGCTTCTCTGAAGAATCCTTCCGGGCCTAACTCTTAGGGTAAGGTTCATGAGATGGGTACTTCCCTGGAACCTTGATCCCCCCTAGGACAAGCCATCAGGCACTCACTGCCCTCCCTAACCACTAGCCCCTCCAGACAGAAGTAGAGGAAGGAGGTTGAGGTTAGGATCAGGGAGATGGAAACAGTCCTCAACAGAAATAGGCAATTTTGGCAGAGAGGAGGGTTTGGGGTGGGGAATCCTGAGTTTTGCTTTGGACATGTTGAATTTGAAATGTCTACAGGGCATATGCTTTGAAATATCCAGTGGGAAGTCTGTGATGAGAGACCTGGAGTCAGGAGAGAGATTAATACTGATGTGAGGAATTTGCATAGAAATGACATTTAAACCCAAGGGAGCCTATGAAGTCACCAAAAGGGAGAGTAAAGTGACAGAAGAGATAGGACAGAGACTGGGACCATGGCCATGGTGAAGAGATATGTCATTGACATCGAACAAGCAAAGAAGACTGAGGATGGTCAGGCAAGTGGGAGAAGAATTAAGAGAGCATTGCGGTGACTACCTAGAGAGAGCGTGCAGAAGGAGAGGGGCCGTTGGTGTCAGATGTAGCACAGAGGCTGCCTTTCCACTGGCCCTGGCACATCCATGGCACAGGGGAGCCCAGCTGCACTAGGAGGTGCTTTTTCGCAGATTCCCTACAACTCCAAAGTGACAATCTCTAGACTGTGAGCACTGAGGACCATGGACATGGGTCAGAGTCAGGGTCAGAGACCAGCCCAGATGAAGTCTGAGAACAATTTCAGTTTAGTAAAGAGTTCCGAAACTCAATGGGTGAGGAGTCATTGAGATTTGAGGAAATGGAAGCATCAGGTATAGACAGCTTCATTTACAAGTTTGGCTTAGAAAGTGAGGAGATAAGAAAGTGAGGGTACTAATGTTAGGGGATAGTAGGGCCTATGAATAATTTTCCCCACTTGGACTTGTTTGTCAGCATCAGGGAAATAAATCAGTGGCTAGGGAAGATTAAAGATGAGAGGGACAAAGATAGAGAGACACACACCAAGACAGAACCAGAGACATTCAGAAGGGAGCATAGAAACAGATAGACAGAGGGGGTCTGGAAGGAAAGGGTTAAGTAATTTAGCTCATGGAGCCCCAGGTGAGAGACGTCAGCAATAAATGCCCTCAGGCTTCTGAGGGCAGCTGGTAGATTGTCTACTGGAGAGGTGGGATGATTCAAGTTTCCTACCACACCTTGGCATTTGACTCTTTGTTATTGACTGATTAGGAAAAGCTTGGTCTGATTTCTCTCCTTATATCCTTGGAATCAGAGTTGGGGAACCCATCTCTTGTGACCTTGACAGGGGCCTGGTCAGAAGGCTGAAGGACTCAAGATCACAGGCCAGGATATCCTGGGCTTGTAACTCTCCAACTAGTCTAGCTCAGGGGAATACGGAGGCTAGGCCTGACTCAACTCAGGCAGAGGCCACAGAAGAAATCGCCTCATGAAGGTTTGGGAGCCCACTCTGGGCCATCTCAGGAAGATTTAGGGGCCATGGAGAAACCATTTCAAGCATATATGGAAACCTGGTGTAGTCCAGATAAGGAAGCTTTGGGGGCTTTGTCTAGAGCACCTGAGGTAGATTTTGAAGCTTGTATTGAACAGCCAAAAGAAAACTTGATGTCATGCCCAGTTAACTTTGGGGAGGCTCAGGTGCCAATTCAAGATTGCCTAGGGGAGCTCCCAGAGGAGGAGCCCTGGCCATCTCTAATAGACTCAAACTTTGGGGAGGCTCAAGTGCCAATTCAAGATTGCCTTGGGGAGCTCCCAGAGGAGGAGCCCTGGCCATCTCTAATAGACTCAATACCCAAAGCTAGGTTATATCAGGAGACCAACGTTTGTTTACCTATAAAGACAGAAGATCAAAGGCTACTGCCAAAGGAATCTGTGGAAACAGCCCAAACCAAGTCACCTGTGAGAAAAAGGAAAAAAAGGGAGCCAAACGAGGCCATTACAGGCTTCCTTTCCTCTAGGGGAGGCACAGAAGCTATCCCAAAATAGTGAGATGCAGACTATGCCCTTAACCCATCATAAGCTGGAGGAACCCCAAACCAGTACTTTTCAGGTAAAGCAGAACTCTGAACTATTTGAGAAAAAGATGAAAGTCATGTCCAGGATTTCCCATGAAACAGGTCAGGATGGCCAGCTTCAAAGTTTGACCACAAATAGACACATTGAAAGCCCACAGCCTGTCCTCCGAGATCCACTGATAGAAAAAAGGAGCTCCAAACCCATGCCTGGTCAGAGAGTATCTAAACATCATCTCCGTTTATATTCCCGTATGCGATGTCCCATGAAGAAAGGAGTTATGTTGAAGATTATGTCATACAAAGAATCGGGGCTTTTCAAAGAGGGGAAATGTTTGTATGTGTGTGACAAGCTCTTAATGGGCCAGTGTCAGGAGGGCTTAAACTGCCCTGGTTACCATACCCTTCTCACTTCCCACTGGCAGTTCCTATCAAAGGAAGATGACTCATGGCATAGTGTCTCCTGTGGAATCCAGCTGCACTTGGAGATGGTCTTTGCAGATCCCAACAACTCCCAAGTGACTGTCTTTGAATCGTGAGTACTATTCCATTGGGAACCCATGTGTAGTCAGGGCCAGAGCCCAGATGAGATTTAGATGCTTGGTTGATAGCTTGAGGTGAAAACAATTAGTCATGGAAAGAATACAGGCAACTGGGTGGCACAGTGGAGAGACTGCTAGACTTGGAATGAAAAAGACCTGAGTTCAAATTCTGCACTTATTAATTGTGTAGTTCTGGGTAAGTCACATAGCCTTTCCTTCACCCCTGAAAGGGAAATTATGGTAGCACCTATTTCAAAGGATTGTTTTGAGGAGAGATAAGATAATATAGGTAAAGCATTTTGCAAACCTGAAAGGCCTATATAAATGTTAGTTATTATCTACACACCTGGTTTTGTCAATAACTAGCTATGTGACCTTGAACAAATTGTTTCTTCTCTGGGCCTTGGTTTCCTCATGTGTAAAAGTGTGTATTGAAGAGAAGACAGTGGCTAAGGGATCTCTAAGGTCACTTCTAGCTTTAATGTTCCATCACTGGAAGAGTTTTATATGAATTCAAAGAAGGAAGAGATCAATAAAGACTGAAGTAGAATGGAGGAGGTACTGGAGGGGGTCTTAATGGATAGCTAGGAGTTAGGTAGACAAAGAAGAAGAGAGAGAAGATGGAAGTTTGGAAGAATGGCATAAAGTATGGACCTTAGACAGTTTGGAGTTTGATCAAAGAAATTTAGGTAGGGGAAGAGTTGGAGACAGAGGCTAGAAAGTATACTTTTCTGGAGAATTAAGGAATTGGCGTTTCAGTGTCTGGGTAGTGTGGAAGTCCCAGAAAATTTTTGCATAGAGGAATGTCCATTAGAACACCATTGGAAAATGGCATTTTGGAGAGTTTGAGTTGCCATGCATTGGAAAGATGGGAGGAGGTAGGGAGAGTAGACAATTCTAGTAGTCCAGAAGAGAAAAATGGCCTGAACTAAGAAATCTTTAAGGAGGAAGAAGTCAGAGATAACACTGAATTTTTGAACCTGATTGAATAGGAGAATGGTGATGTCATTAAAAGAAAAAAGGAGACCAGGAGAAAGAGCAGAGTGTTTGTGCTTTGTTCTCCCTCTCCCTCTCCTTCCTCCTCTCCCTCCCTCTTTTTCTTTATTTTTGTGGAAGCATGTATTAAAAGTGGAGGTGTAGGGTAGGGGAAAGGAATTCAGTTTAAGACATGTTGCATGTGAGTTGACGATTAGACACTCAGTAAGGATGTCCTCTAATAGGCTATTAGAGATGGGAGAAATGACATCTGGGATATACCTCAGGATAAAAGGTGGAAATTTCATTACAAAAGAAACCATGGGAAAGCCTGAGTTCTCCAAGGTTGAGATTGTAAAGAGGAAAGTGCAGAAGGGCCATGGACTGAACTTGAGAGGTCTACATTTGGAGGGTTAGGAATATTCAGTTATTACCCAATCTATCAATGGCCATCCATTTCTTTCTACCGAATTTGCTATGACAAAGAGTGCTGCTAAGAATATTTTAGTATACTGTCTGATATCACCTGAATTCAATCCCAAGTTTTCTACTGCCTTCAAGGTATTCTTTCCCCGATCATCCTTCAAACATAAACCATCCAAATTATTTTAGCCCTCAAATTAACTGCCTTCTATGACTGCCAGTCTTAGTTTAAAAAACTACCATTCTCATTCATTAAGACATGACATTGGTGATTCCTTGATTTTCCCCCCTGGTTTGCCATTGATAACTAAGGAATCACTGAGTCTTCTGGATCCTACTTCTTCAACAGATTTCTTCTAAAATAAACTGTTGTTAAGTCTTTTTTTTCCAGTCATATCCAACTCTTCATGACCCTATTTGGAATTTTCTTGGCAATGATATTGGAGTGGTTTGCTATTTCCTTCTCCAGGTCATTTAATAGATGAGGAAACTAAGGCAAACAGGCTTAAGCGGCTTGTCCAGGGTCACATAGCTAGTAAGTATCTAAGACTAGACTTAAACTCAGGAAGATCTGTCTTCCTTACTTCAGGCCTAGCAATCTTTACTGTATTACTTACCTGCCTCAAAAATGTTTTGTTTACAATCTTTTTTTCAACACTGACATCACTAATTTTTCTAACAGATCAAGCCTTTGTAACAAATAATAATAAATCACAATGATGGCCATGTTTGAAAAAAACTTGTTGCATTCTGCACTTTCAGTCCACCACCTTAAGCTGAGTTCCAGGAGCTTCCTCCTGGAATTTTTTTCCGTCCTTCCATTTTTTCCTTTCTCAAACACTGTCCTAGCCTCATCCTACACTAGCTCTTACCTGGGCTAATTCTTTTCCTAGGCTGACTTAAATGTCTCCTCCTCATCTCAATGAACATTTATTAAATACTTCTATGTAAGGAACTGAACTGAGTAGTAACAGTGATACAAAGATAAGACCACTCACTGTCCCCTAGTATGAGAGAGAAAATTGATGTTCAATATATAATGACAAATAATAAATTTGTCAGTGTAGTTCAAACCTAGGGGAGAGGTCACTTCTTGTTGGATGAGCAGCAAGGAAGCTTTCTTAGAGGGAACAGTATTTGAGTCAGTCCTAGAAGCACAGATAAGAATTCACCAGATGAGATGGGATGGGGAAGAAGATCACAGAGGATAGAAAGGGCAAAAATAGGAAGTAAAGAAAACAAGGAATGTGTTCATTTAGGACTTCATAAGGAGTCAGGAGGAAAAGTAGCACAAGAAATACTGGAAAGATAGATTGGGACTCGATTGTGGAATCCTCCCTCCCCCCTCTTCCATTGCCTAAATTTCTCTACATGAAGCATTCCCTACCCAAATGATCAAAACTTCGTAACCTGGCATTTTTGACTTGCTGTGATCAAGCCCCAACCTACCTCTCCATTCTAATTTCTTATTATTCTATAGGTATTCTAGGTTTCAGCCTAATTGAACCACTTAATGTCTCCAAAACATAGATACTCACCCCTCGCCCCCAAACCCCCCAGCCCTCCTTAGTCATGTCTTTGCCTTTGTACCCACATGAAATATCCACTTCCCTTCCCCTATGACTCCACAACACTCTTTCTGCCCCTTAATAGTCCGTCCACCCATCCCTCCTGGGAGAGGTGGCATTTATAGAGTGATCTGTCCCCTGGCCCCTTCCACCCACCGCTGGAAACAATTTCTCCCTCCACTGAGCTCTTATACTACTTTTTTTTTTTTTCCGTATCTCTCTTTTCTTCACTCATCACCATGAGTCTTATATTATGCTTTTTTGGTCTCTTCCTTTCCAAGCTGTGAGCTCTTTAAGGGAAGGACTGTGCCATACTCCTGTATGTCTTTCTATTCTGAACCTGTCTAGATCAGTGCCTTGCGCTTAATATGATTCTTAACATTTGTTGGGTGAATGGACCTAACTCAGCACACTCATTTTATAGAAAGGAAAAACTGGGCTTACACAAGTGAAGGTCACAGAGCTAGTTGGTGAAACAGTAAGGATTTTGAAAATGTTTCCTAAAGTTCAGTCCAATGTTCTCTCTAGTATGAACAAGAATTTGATTTTTCACCACCATCACCAAAAAAAGAATTCCATTCCAGACTATAACTTAGGGCTGCCTATGACACATTAATTTCTCAGAACAGTATTTTCTTTCTGTTTTATTTTTGGACATTTAAAGGCCAAACAATGAATGGGACTGGATGAAGGGAAGAGAGATTGCAAAGCATAGATGAGTGAGAAAGATCTCATTGCTGGGGGCTACTTTTTAACTGTTCTTTGTTCCTCCTTCCTCAGACATGGTTTTACCACATCCCTGGACATGATTTCACAGTCATTCTCAAAATATTCTTGCTATAGTTTCTGCCTGAGTCTCGTCTGTCAAAAAGACAGTTTCTTTGCTTCTCTGTTTAATGGTAAGGTCTGGACCCTCTTCAACCAGGTAAGTATTAACAGGGTAGAGAAAATAGTGGGAAGAGAAGGAATGGGAAAAATGTATAGAGAAGGAATTATTTTTTTAAAGCAATTGGGGTTAAGTAACTTGCCCAAGGTTACACAGTCAGGTATTTTGTGTGAGTGTTAAAAGTATCTGAGGCCGGAACTGATCCCGGGTCCTCCCGACTCCGGGGCCGGTGCTCTTACTCACTGTGCCACCTAGCCACCCCTATGGAAGGAATTCTTAGTGGCATTGGACAACTGCAGATGCATTTCTTGTTGGGGTAGTCTGTGCTTTTCCCTGTAGATGAAGGCTGACTTAAAGCCCTGGACACTATGTAGTCCCCTGGTATTTTGTCCAGTCTGCATCTGGGATACAGTCCTTCTCTGGGCCTAAATATAGATGAAATATTCCAATGCATTGCATCAAAGGAGGGTATCACAAACTAGTGAGGGAAATATAAAACCCCAGAACTTATTTAGCATATATTTAGCAACTATTGTAAATAGCCTCTACTACAGTTCTCCCCTAATGCCTCACCATGGTTTGGAGGCTTTTTAATTTTTTTTAAAAATTGTCATCTTTTGTTCTAATATCTCCTTCATTGTTAAATATATTTCTATGTCCTTCAACTACCCGGCAAGTTATTTACTTTAACAAAGAATTTTAAAAGGGGGTAAGAAGGTGAGGGAAAGTAAAAGTAACCTGTGTATCAAATGAATCTAATGTTTCCCATATGCTGGGTGCATGTGAGTGCATGTGAGCATACACACACACACACACACACACACACACACCCATCTTTTCTCTGGGATCAAGCTTGTGTGATCTAAGGTTCTTAGAGGCTATAACATCAATACATAAGCTCTCACAGTTCTAAATGGAACTAGAAAGATTTCAAGGATAAGACCATGATGGTCAATTGAAGGGAGATCAGAATAGCCAACCTCAAATTAGCCACAAAGTGACACATTCCACTTATTTGTTTATTCATTTATTCATTCATCCATTCATTTATCTGTGTGTATCTATCTATCTATCTATCTATCTATCTATCTATCTATCTATCTATCTATCTATCTCTATCTATCTATCTATCTATCTATCTATCTATCTATCTATCTATCTATCTATCTATCTATATCTATCTATCTATCTATCTATCTATCTTTTATCTAGAATCCATCCATCCATCCATCCCTCCCTCCCTCCATTCATCCATCCATCCATCCATCCGTCCATCCATCCATTTATTTATTTTGGCCACAGAAATTCATTTGGCAAATCTAGAGGGAATGTGTTCTGTGTCACTGGAGGGAGATTGACCAACTGCAAGAGTAAAGACCATTGAAATGTTGTAGTATCACGTGGCCAACTCTGGGCCCAGCTGGAGAAGACTGAGAAGCATAAGATGTGGACCCCAGCCACAAAGAGTTTAGCTTAGTAGAGGGGAATGGGATTAACCCATGTAAAAAGCTAAACAACAGTATAAAGGAGCCATAGGGCACAATGTGACTAGTTGCTGAAGGAGTAATACTGAATTTCAGTGCCATAGGAATTCAGAGGAAAATGAGATTACAGGTAGATTGGCACAGGTTAGGAAATTTTTTGGAAGAGGTGACATGAATTTAGGACTTGAAAGGGAAAGATTTAGAGGGGGAGGCATCAAGTGAGAAGAGTAAAAAAACAAGGTTGGGTATAAGGTGTACTTGGAAGACAGCAAGAAAATCAACTCAGTTCCCATTTACTCTCCTACGTGAACCCACTGCATTAATCAACATTGGAAAGTCCAGATTGTTGATCAAAGATTTCCTTGAATGATGGAAAAAGAAGTTTGGATTTTATCCTTCAGGCAACAGACCATTAAGGGTTTCTGAGTAAGAGAATCACAGAAATTATGGGTGGCAGAGTACCTTGGAGACCATCTAGTCTAATCTCCTCATTTTAGAATTAACTCAACTTAGAATTAACTGAGACTCAGAGATTAAGCGACTGGCTCAAGGTAATACAACCAAGTGTAATAAAATAGCCAGTTATCAGAGGCAAGATTCAAACGTTGATCTCCTTATTTATGAGTAAAAATTGTGTCTGCCACCTTAGGGTGCTTTTAGCTTTGCAAAGCACTTGAGACATATTGTACAATTTGACCACAACAACCTTGTGAGGTAGGTGCTGTTATTCCTGCTTTACAGATGAGGGAACCGAGGCTCCAACAGATTGTGTGTTGACCTTTTTCATAAAGTCAGTAAGGCTCTGAAGAGGCATTTAAAGGCGGGTCTTCCTGCTTCCAAGTCCATCATACTCTCCATGCCGTCTTGAAGTCTAGCAATGTGATAAAACAAACAAAATACCAGCGTGGCAATGAACAAAGTTGACTTTGGAAAAATGTTGTTATTCTCTGAACACTCATGACAAGAATTTAGGAGACCTAGAGAGGCCAAATGATCCAGAGCTGACGGTACTTTAGGTGCCTATCTTGTCTAATGGCAGGACATGAGTCAGTCCAGTTTAACCACTCACGAGCTTGGGGGAGGATGAGTATTCCAGTGGGTGCCAACCCTTGACTCCGATCTTGGGCTTTTGGTCAATATCGAGGCCATAATCCTGGTGTGGCTTCATATGGGTTGTGATAGGAAAGAATCATGGGAGACCGACCTTGGAAACCTGAGTCAAATTCTCACTAGCTCCACGACAATGGCCGAGCTATTTAACCTCTCCATGTCTCAGGTGCCTTATATATAAAATGTACATACCTATAATAGTTTGGTATTCCAGGCATTATTCAGTTTTATGTGTATATATGTATATGTGCATGCATATAGAGAAATAATACATGTACAATGCAGATATTTATCCATCCACATGTTGTTCAGCTGTTTCAGTGGTGTCTGATTCTTTGTGACCCTATTTGGGGTGTTCTTGGCAAAGATATCAGAGTGTTTTGACATTTCCTTCTCCTGCTAATTTTTACAGATGAGGAAATTGAGGCAAACAGGGTTAAGTGATTTGCCCAGGGTCACACAGCTATTAAGTGTCTGAGGCTGGTTTGAACTCGGAGCTTCTGACTCCAGGCCTGGTGCTTTATCCATTGTGCCAACTAGCTCTCAGTATCTATCTATCTATCTATCT